>NW_024070205.1:75826490-76095123 GCF_014754425.2 Oryx dammah | reverse complement strand
GGGTTTTTGTGCTAGTGGAGGTCCTAGGACCAATACTTGATGGATTCCAAGGAATGACTGTACAGTAATTGATTTTTGAATGTTGAACCAGCCTTGAATATATGGGATGTGCTGTGTGCTCAGTCGTGCCCGACTCTTTCCAATCCCACGGACCATAGCCTACCAGTCTCCACTGTCCATGAAATTCTCTAAGGCAAGAATACTGGAGGAATGTCTGGGATAAATCCCACTAAATCATGGTATAATTCTATAATTCTTCATAGACATTGTTGGTGCTAATATTTTATTGACAATTTTTTGCATCTTTGTTCATGAGAAATACTGATCTGTAATCCTATTTTCTTGTATTATCTTTGTCTGGTTTTGGTATCAGGGAAATGCCCTGGTAGAATGAGTTGAGAAGCACTCCATCTGCTTCTGTCTCTTGGAAAAGATTGTAGAAAACTGATACAATATCTTCCTTAAATGTTTAGCAGAATTCATCAGGGAATGATGTAAATGGCATCATCACGGACCCAGTTACCTAAGCCAAAACCTGGGAATCCTTCTCAATGCTCCCTTCCTCAGCAGATCCATATCCAAATTACAAGCAAACTGTGTTAGCTCAGTCTCGGCAGTCTAACCAGAATGCATTTATTCTGCCCCACCTCTATTATATCACTACCATCCTTCGGTGCGTCTCTCTGCTTCTCCTGCGGCTCCTCTGTGACCCACTGTCTACCCAGCAGACACTGCCTCAGTGTTTCCTCACTGCACTAACAATCCACAATCCTAACCCTGGCCTCACAGCAGATCATAAATTAGTCCTAACTGCCTCTCCTACCTAACCCCGACCTCTCTCCCTTGCTTTCTGGGCTTCTCCCACCTTGATTATCTTATTTCATAGACACGCCAAGTTCGTTACCTTTCAGAGCTTTTGCTGCTCCTACTGCCAAGGACATCCAATCTCCCTCGCCTTCCCTCTAGCCCTCCAACTTTGTATATAGCTTATCAATCTTTATTATTCATTTTTCTTCTCAAATGCCACTGAGTCATTCTTCATAGAGTTACTTCCTGACTACCTAATTTAAAATGCCACCTCTCGTTTATTGTCTTCCATCTTGTTTTTCATGCACTTACCTCTTTCTGGCATTAAGTTATGCTCTTATGTTTTAATATGTTATTTTATATCAAGTGCATTGGAAAATCAGTTCCAAGAGAGACTTTCTTATTCACCATTGTATCCCCCAGCATAAAGAACAGGGCCTGACAGTAGCAGCAACTCACTAATATAGGAGAAAAGAAAGAAGGAAGGAAGGAAAGAAGAGAGGTGGGGTGGGATGGAGAGAGGGAGAGAAAGAGGGAGGGGAGGAAGAAAAGGGGAGGGAGCAGAGGTCACAGTAAGACTTCAGCTGTGAAGATGCTATAGAAACCTGGAAATCTGTTAATATGGTGATAGGAAGAAAACAAAAGCCACAAGACATAAATAAAATACATGAAAAAGAATCCAAATTACAAATGAGCCCAGTGTGGGCACAAATACTGAAAGTTGCCACAGATATACTTTTTTTTTTGGTACCTTTTTTCTTTTCCCTGTGCTATATAGTTGTTGTTTAGTCACTAAGTTGTGTCCAACTCTTGTGGCCCCATGGACTGCAGCCCGCCAGGCTCCTCTGTCCATGGGATTTCCCAGGAAAGGGCACTGGAGTGGGCTGCCATCTCCTTCCTCAGGGACTCTTCCCCAGGCAGGGATCGACCCCACGCCTCCAGCACTGGCAGGAGGATTCTTTACCACTGGGCCACCAGGGAAGCTCTGTGCTGTACAGTAAGTTCTCACTAGGTACCTGTCGGGAGCGCGTTAGGCTTTACTGACAAAATACAGGCACGGCCCTAAACCCCCTCCCTTTGTTCCGTAGGGGAATGAAGGAGTTAGGCTTTGTGATTCTGACTTGTGTTTTCCTTTCCTCGGCTGAGTTGACGGAAGAGAATATTAAGGTGCTTATTGTTTTTGAGAGAAGCATGAGAAGGCATAAAGCCTTCCGCAGCTGTGCTCAAAGAATAATTCATAAAGTTAATCACTGACATTTGTTCAAGGACTTTTACAAAAAAGTGTTCCAGGGTGAGCACACAGGCCGCAGCTTGAGGCCGTGGGAGGGATTGCTATCTGAAGTCCATTTGTGAGAAAAGTGTTTATGGCAGAGGAGTTTGCTGAATTTAGGACTTAGGAATGATTAAAATAGTTAGAAGCTAAAGATTTAAGGAATGTTGTAATGTTACAATATTCTACTATAGCTTATGGAAATTAGGGACTTTAGAGATATTATTAGCTAGAAGCCCTTTCTAAGAAATAGTGAGCTTAGGATACTAGGGGCAAACAAGACTTAGAAAGATAAGAATTAAACTGAGGAATGTGGTATGCAGCCCAAACATTAGCATGAGTTACAGTGTATTCACAAGGACACATGAGAAAAAGTAGATAAGAGAATCGCTGAGGAAGGAACTCCTTTTGAGGGCAAACAATGATTTTTGGAAAAAAATAAATCTGGGTCAATGGGAACTAAAAATATCAAACCTCTGACCTAATGCTTTTGTAAAAGTATAAAAGAGAATCATAAGCTTGAAATAAGCAGGCAGTCCAAAAAAAACCGAGAGGCTGCCTCAGTTTCTCTCCGACACCACCCACCCCTTCAGGTTGACTCCCTGGCTGCTGGAGCTGGACTCCGGCAGTCACCTGTTATATATGGTAGTGTATCTATATCAGTCCCAGTCTCCCAGTGCATCCCAGCCCCGCTTTTTTCTTGGTGTCTTTACATTTGTTCTCTTACATCTGTGTCTCTATTTCTGCTTTGCAAATAGGTTCATCAGTACCATTTTTCTAGATTTCACATGTGTTAACATGCAATGTCTGTCTTTCTCTTTCTGACTCATCTCTACCATGTCTGACAGTTTCTAGCCCATCCATGCCTCTGCAAATGGCACAGTGCTGAGTAGTAGTCCATTGTGTGTGAACCGCATCTTCCTTATCTGTTCATCTGTCAGTGGACATCTCGATTGCTTCCATGTCCTGGCTATTATACTGCTGCAGTGAACACTGGGGTACATGTATTTTTTGGAGTGACGGTTTTCTCTGGGTATATGTCCAAGAGTAGGATGCTGGATTATATAGTAGTTCTATTTTTAGTTTTTTAAGGAATCTCCATACTGTTTTCCAAAGTGGCTGTACCAATTTACATTCCCTCCAACAATGTAAGAGGGTTCTCTTTTTTCCATACCCTCTCTAGCACTTATTGTTTGTGGATTTTTTTGATGGTGGCCATTCTGACTGGTGTGAGGTAGTACCTTATTGTAGTTCTGATTTGCATTTCTCTAATAATTAGTGATGTTGAGCATCTTTTCATGTGCCTCCTGGCCACCTGTATGTCTTCTTTGAAGCAATATCTATTTAGATCTTCTGCCCACTTTTTGATTGGGTTGCTTTTTTTTTTGAGCGACATGAACTGTTTGTATATTGTGGAGATTGCAGGTACGCTTTGGAACAAAGCTTCTAGCCGTCAGTGTTCCAACCCATTTCCAGCGCAGTATCCAGCCATTGTCTTTGAGCTGCAGCAGCTGCTGTAGCCTGCAGGCCTTTCCCAACAGTCCCTGCAGCTCTGGCTCCTCTTCAGCTCTGCTGAAGTAGGAAGATTTGCTCCAGGGCTGCCCACAGGACTGAGGGAGTGGCAGGGCTGCCTGTTAACACCCCTCCTGCACACACTGCCTTCAGCTCCCTCCTCCCATCTCTTCAGCTGCCCTCACTGGTTTCCTCCAGCCCTGCTCCCTGCTTTTAAACACTCATGGCCTCTGTGAAGCAAACTTCTGATGGGAGGAAGGCAGAGCTGAGGAGGAGGCTCCTTTTCTTCCTCATGGGGACTTCTCTTTGGCCCAAAGAACTCACCGACGTCCCCAGCCTCAGGGTGAGGGACAGAGACCTCCCCAGGAAACCTGCCACCCCTCAACAGATATAGTCCTCAAATCTACCTGAATGGGGCCTGACAAAGATTCTTTGCTTGACCAAACAATAGTCAGGCCCCTGAACCTTTTCCTAGGCTCATCTGTGCACTTCCTTGTAAAATCTAGTTTTAACAAGAACCCTGCTGAGTTAGTTGAACCAGAATCCCCATTCTTGATATCTGATCACCCTTGATATCTGATCAGATTCCTCACCCCCCCAGGTGATGTCTGATCATGTTGGCCTTGTCTTCAGAAAGAACCCTGTTAGGTCAGTTTACCCAGGATTCCTCTTACCTCCTCGTTTCCTGTCGGTAATTTTCCACCCACTGACGCCCACTTTGTTCCGTGGCTGTGATCCGGCTTGGCCATGCTGTATTTGGAGCTGAACCTGACCTCTCTCCCCTGCTGTAAAGATTCCACTGCGGTGGTTCCTGGGCCTATCACAGTGGTCCAGAATAAGATCTTTAACAGGTGTCACTGAATAGTTTTTCTGTAACAGGCCCATTTTCATCCCAGTGGCTTCTGCTCCTTGGAGCCAACCACTTCTTGACTGTAGTCATCAAAATGCAGCAGGTTGTCAGTCTAGATCACCTTTCTATCTCCTGGTGATTTTTCTTTTCCTACTTTGGCTTCTTAAAGGATCACTTGAAGTAGAAGGAGAGAAGAGAGTGAAGAAAGAAAAGATGAGGAGGGTAAAAGAAGGTGAGCAGGGCCGGCTACAGGTTTGCTTGATCTCTCTCTGGCTTTTTCTCTATCAGTTCAGTTCAGTTCAGTCGCTCAGTCGTGTCCGACTCTTTGCGACCCCATGAATCGCAGCACGCCAGGCCTCCCTATCCATCAACAACTCCCGGAGTTCACTCAGACTCACGTCCATTGAGTCAGTGATGCCATCCAGCCATCTCATCCTCGGTCGTCCCCTTCTCCTCCTGTCCCCAATTCCTCCCAGCATCAGAGTCTTTTCCAATGAGTCAAGTCTTTGCATGAGGTGGCCAAAGTACTGGAGTTTCAGCTTTAGCATCATTCCTTCCAAAGAAATCCCAGGGCTGTCTCCTTCAGACTGGACTGGTTGGATCTCCTTGCAGTCCAAGGGACTCTCAAGAGTCTTCTCCAACACCACAGTTCAAAAGCACCAATTCTTCGGCGCTCAGCCTTCTTCACAGTCCAACTTTCACATCCATACATGACCACTGGAAAAACCATACTCTTGACTAGACAGACCTTAGTCGGCAAAGTAATGTCTCTGCTTTTGAATATACTGTCTAGGTTGGTCATAACTTTTCTTCCAAGGAGTAAGCGTCTTTTAATTTCATGGCTGCAATCACCAACTGCAGTGATTTTGGAGCCCCAAAAAATAAAGTCTGACAGTTTCCACTCTTTCCCCATCTATTTCCCATGAAGTGATGGGACCAGATACCGTGATCTTCGTTTTCTGAATGTTGAGCCTTAAGCCAACTTTTTCACTCTCCTCTTTCACTTTCATCAAGAGGCTTTGTAGTGCCTCTTCACTTTCTGCCATAAAGGGTGGTGTCATCTGCATATCCAGGTTATTGATATTTCTCGTGGCATTCTTAAATCCAACTTGTGCTTCTTCCAGCCCAGCATTTCTCATGATGTACTCTGCATATAAGTGAAATAAGCAGGGTGACAATATACAGCCTTGACGGACTCCTTTTCCTATTTGGAACCAGTCTGATGTTCTGTGTCCAGTTCTAACTGTTGCTTCCTGACCTGCATATAGGTTTCTCAAGAGGCAGGTCAGGTGGTCTGGTATTCCCATCTCTTTCAGAATTTTCCACACTTTATTGTGATCCACACAGTCAAAGGCTTTGGCATAGTCAATAAAGCAGAAATAGATGTTTTTCTGGAACTCTCTTGCTTTTTCCATGATCCAGCGGATGTTGGCAATTTGATCTCTGGTTCGTCTGCCTTTTCTAAAACCAGCTTGAACATCTGGAATTTCACAGTTCACATATTGCTGAAGCCTGGCTTGGAGAATTTTGAGCATTACTTTACTAGCATGTGAGAGGAGTGCAATTGTGTGGTAGTTTGAGCATTCTTTGGCATTGCCTTTCTTTAGCATTGGAATGAAAACTGACCTTTTCCAGTCCTGTGGCCACTGCTGAGTTTTCCAGATTTGCTCCTTTATCAAGCCCATCTTTGCATGAAATGTTCCCTTGGTATCTCTAATTTTCTTGAAGAGATCTCTAGTCTTTCCCATTCTATTGTTTTCCTCTATTTCTTTGCATTGATCGCTGAGGAAGGCTTTCTTATCTCTTCTTGCTATTCTTTGGAACTCTGCATTCAGATGCTTATATCTTTCCTTTTCTCCTTTGCTTTTCACTTCTCTTCTTTTCACAGCTATTTGTAAGGCCTCCCCAGACAGCCATTTGCTTTTTTGCATTTCTTTTCCATGGAGATGGTCTTGATCCCTGTCTCCTGTACAATGTCACAAACCTCATCCATAGTTCATCAGGCACTCTATCTATCAGATCTAGGCCCTTAAATCTATTTCTCACTTCCACTGTATAATCATAAGGGATTTGATTTAGGTCATACCTGAATGGTCTAGTGGTTTCCCCTACTTTCTTCAATTTAAGTCTGAATTTGGCAATAAAGAGTTCATGATCTGAGCCACAGTCAGCTCCTGGTCTTGTTTTTGTTGACTGTATAGAGCTTCTCCATCTTTTGCTGCAGAGAATATAATCAGTCTGATTTCGGTGTTGACCATTTGGTGATGTCCATGTGTAGAATCTTCTCTTGTGTTGTTGGAAGAGGGTGTTTGCTATGACCAGTGCATTATCTTGGCAAAACTCTATTAGTCTTTGCCCTGCTTCATTCTGTATTCCAAGGCCAAATTTGCCTGTTACTCCAGGTGTTTCTTGACTTCCTACTTTTGCATTCTAGTCTCCTATAATGAAAAGGACATCTTTTTTGGGTGTTAGTTCTAAAAGGTCTTGTAGGTCTTCATAGAACCATTTAACTTCAGCTTCTTCAGCATTATTGGTTGGGGCATAGACTTGGGTGACTGTGATATTGAATGGTTTGCCTTGGAGATGAACAGAGATCATTCTGTCATTTTTGAGATTGCATCCAAGTACTGCATTTCGGACTGTTTTGTTAACCATGATGGCTAGTCCATTTCTTCTGAGGGGTTCCTGCCCTCAGTAGTAGATATGATGGTCATCTGATCCAGTCCATTTTAGTTCGCTGATTCCTAGAATGTCAATGTTCACTCTTGCCATCTCTTGTTTGACCACTTCCAATTTGCCTTGATTCATGGACCTGACATTCCAGGTTCCTATGCAATATTGTTCTTTACAGCATTGGACCTTGCTTCTATCACCAGTCACATTCACAACTGGGTATTGTTTTTGCTTTGGGTCCATCCCTTCATTCTTTCTGGAGTTATTTCTCCACTGATCTCCAGTAGCATATTGGGCACCTACTGACCTGGGGAGTTCCTCTTTCAGTATCCTATCATTTTGCCTTTTCATACTGTTCATGGGGTTCCCAAGGCAAGAATACTGAAGTGGTTTGCCATTCCCTTCTCCAGTGGACCACATTGTGTCAACCTCTCCACCATGACCCGCCCATCTTGGGTGGCCCCACGGGCATGGCTTAGTTTCATTGAGTTAGACAAGGCTATGGTCCTAGTGTGATTAGATTGACCAGTTTGCTATGAGTATGCTTTCAGTGTGTCCGCCCTCTGATGCCCTCTTGCAACACCTACCGTGTTATTTGGGTTTCTCTTACCTTGGCCATGGGGTATCTCTTCATGGCTTTTTCTCTATATATTTATGTAAATATATTCCGCACACACACACACTAAGCAACTCTTCATATATTATATCACCAGTCCTCAAAGCTTTACAATAACTCTGCAAACATGATGAAAATAGCTGACATCACTGTTTTCACATGAGCTGCTTAGGCTCTAAGAAGAGAAATGACCAGATACATGGACTGGCTAAGGAGCAGAGTCTGAATTTGGCGTGCCCATCCCCAAGGCCATGCTCTTCCTGTAAGCGAGAGACGAACGGGCTGCAGCTGACCCCACTGTGCCCCCAGCACTGTGGTGATGCTGGGCCTCTTTCAGCTGAACAGCCCTTCACCCTGAGATGGGTGTGTGCATGCGTACTAAGTTGCTTCAGTCATGTCCACTCCGTGTGGCCCCGTGGACTGTAGCCTGCTGGGCTCCTCTGTCCACGGGATTCTCCAGACAAGAATATGGAGTGGGTTGCCATGCCCACCTCCGGGGGACCTTCCCAATGTAGGGATCAAACCCGTGTCTCATGTCTTCTGCACTGGCAGGTGGGTTCTTTACCTCTAGCGCCACCTGGGAAGCCCCAGGGAGATGGGTGCTGCTGCTGCTAAGTCGCTTCAGTCGTGTCCGACTCTGTGCGACCCCATAGACGGCAGCCCACCAGGCTCCCCCATCCCTGGGATTCTCCAGGCAAGAACACTGGAGTGGGTTGCCATTTCCTTCTCCAATGCATGGAAGTGAAAAGTGAAAGTGAAGTCGCTCAGTCGTGTCCGACTCTTAGCAACCTCATGGACTGCAGCCTACCAGGCTCCTCTGTCCATGGGATTTTCCAGGCAAGAGTACTGCAGTGGGGTGCCACTGCCTTCTCCAAGGAGATGGGTATGTCCTCCCAATTCCAGGATGTGGGTGGGCAGCTGGGGGCTCCTCACCAGGAAGTGCACATTTTCTGGACAGTAAGATACTTGAGGGCATGCTGGGGCACGTGGGCCACTTGGCCTGGGCCCGTGGAGAGTGTAGTCCTCTTGCTCGAGTTCTCTGCTGTGTGTGCCCAGGGAGGGTGAGACACGGGGCTGAGCATCTCTCAGAAAGCCTGCGCCTTGCGGTCCAGAGCCTGCTGAGAGTGAGTGGCTTGAGCTCCCTGCCCATCTGCCCACCCCTGCCCTGCAGTGTCAGAGCTCAGCCACCCATGCTCTCATCTTCCCATGGTGTTGGCGGTCTGCCCTCTCTGCCTGCCAGCTTCACAGTCTAGGGAAGGGAAGGAGGTAGTGACCACTCAGACTTTCCGCTTAATTACAGCACTACACCAGTCAACCCCCTCCTCCCACCTTGTCCTTGCGCGTGAGGATCAGGCTCCTGTTTTTAAAGGACATACTGGTAGGTTCCACGGTCAGGCCCTGCAAGTCTGGACATGGTACAGGTTCACGAGGGAGGAAGGGCAGTCACAGGCTTGACGAGTAGGTGCACAGCTATCCCCGTCTCTTCCCCCCCAGGGTTCCAGCACCAGGGACAGCATCCAGCTAGCCTCTGCCCACACTTTTCCTCTGTCCTGAAACTGCCAAGAAAATCTTTGGCCCTCTCATCCAGCAGCTTGGCCCATCGAACGGGTCTATGACTGACAGGTCCTTCTCCATTACTCAGAAACATCTGTTAGGATGACACACACCAAGATGGCACACAGAGCTCTCCTGAATATAATAAGCTCAGGAAGTCCAGGACCTGGAGCCAACAGCTGACAATTGAAAGCAACAAATGGCAAAAATCTTCCAGCTCCTTGGGTCAGCTTTACCTTCTGAGATGGTCTCCAACCTTGCTTAGCTCACCGGGCCCACCGAAGACAAATGGATACCTTCTCCAGCTGCCCTTCTCTGCTCTGCCAGGCCCTTCTCTTCCTGCTGTAGTTGGCTCTTCTGGATCTAGCTTGCAGTGTTGTCCAGCCAAAGATCCTCCTCCCCTGTCTGGGGAGGGGAGAAGTTACCTCTCAGGGAAACGCTGGCCCAGCTGGTGCCCCACTCCCCAACCCGCAGTTCGTGAGCGCTTGATGACATCCTCAGGCTGCCTCCATCCTTACCTGCCCCGGCCTGTACCCCTCATCTCAGCGTCTGGTTCGGAAAGCTCTTTTTCATAAGTTGTTCTCACATCCCAGCATTCCAGGCCCATGAGGTTGATGATATCACATACCACAGACACCTGCTTAGTACCAGGCATTGGATGGGGGGTCCCATACGTGGGGTTATGCCAGACCGCATGGCTGGAAGAGATGAAGGAGCCCATCTCCCAGCCTCCTTTCAGCTCAGAGGGCCATTGGGAATAATTAAGAAAGGAAAACTGGCCTGGGGGTCAGGGACATGGGTGTTAGTCTTGTACTGGTCTCTAACTAGCTATGTGGCACCCTTTCCTCTTGGGATTGCAGCGTCCTCTGCTGTAAGAGAGGGGCTTAAATGGGGTGCTTTAGAAAGTCTTTCCAACTCCAAGTCTGTCTCTGAAAGCCTCCTGGGCTACTGCCCAGGGATAACCTCTCTTAGGAAAGAGAAGAGGAAACAGCAGAGATCTTTTCCCCAGCTTCTCATTACCCTTTCTAGGTCTTCATGATGCTAAATGATGAAGCATGACCAGATCTGGTTCTGGCACCAGAAGCTGAAGGAGAAAAAGGTGTAACTCTGTGCTGAGAACACAGGCCCCAAGGTCTGCCAGCTCACGGCTCCAGCCTCTCCTGAGCACTGTGACATTTAAAGTGGCAGAGGCTGTGGGCTTCTGCCCTGCACTCTCCAGGTAGACACTTCTGAAGTATTCTAAGGTCCACAGCTCCCATGGACAGGTTGGGGCTGCCTTTGCAGCTTCACCTCTGCTTGCTCTTGCTTCCTTTGCGTCTTTAAGGTATTGATCCTAAGGGGTCTAGAGATCTCCCCAGTAGCTTCCTATATATAAACATTGACCCCAGAGGTCTCAGGGAACTAGACCTATAGGAGCATAACTCATGGCCTAGAGGGTCCTTTGTGATCTGGTCTCTGCCAATCTTTCTAGTCTTATTTCCTTCCAGTAGCCCCCTTGCACTCTATTCTTCAGCCTCACTGAACTCTCAGTTCCCCAAAACCAAGTTCTTTCTCTCTTGCCTTGTGCAAATTTGTGCATGTTTTCACATAATTTATTCAACAAATATTCATTATGCTACTAATCAGTCATGATGCCATCAGGAAAGAGATGGCATACTCAAAAGGGGGAACTGAAGTTTAATGAAGAGGCTATTTAAACGATGCAAGCAGGATTTGGGGAAATTAGCCAAGCATCCTAAGATTAACAGCAGTGGGAAGCTCCTAGCGGCATGGGGAAACAGGAAGCGTGGCTAGTGGAAGCTACAGTGCCAGAGCTGTAGCTCCAGACGAGAGCCCTCAGACAGGAGCTGTGACTTTCGGGAAGTGGACAGCCTTTGCCAACCCAGCCCAGCTGGAAGTGAGCTATGGTGAAGAATCCCCCAATCTCTGTCTCCTGCCACCCTCCAAACTCCCACCGGTACAGCTGAACCCAATGGGAAACCCCAGAGAAAAAGGCGTGGCCCACAGAGAGGGGTGGAGAGGTAAGAGCGGGTGTGGAGGGGCAAGGAAGCACTCGGTGCAACCCCTGCCGTGTGCCCAACATGAACGACACAGAGCTGCAATGCCCGCGGGCTGCTCACAGGCTCAGAGGGGAACAGCCTCCCTCAGTGGGTCAATAAACAGCATCAAAAATACCAACCACTTTCGTGCTCACAACAAACACTTATTAAAAATTCACCATGAGCTAGTCATAAAGTAAGTTCCCACAACTTTTTAAAAACTGGCATCATATGGACCATGCTCTCTGCCCACAGTGTAATTGCCATAAATCATTAACAAAGAAGGAATTTATCCTCATAGTCAGGATTTTAAAAACATGCCTCTGTAAAACTTGGGGCAAAGAAGAAATCACAATGGCAATTAGAAAACAGTTAAAACTGAATGATGACAAAAATGTTACAGATTAAAATTTATGGGATACAGCAATAGTTTGTATTTAAAGGGAGATTCTGAACATAAATGCTTACATTAGAAAAGAAGAAAGGTTGAAAATTCATAAGCTAAGCATCCAACTTAAGAAGATGGGGGATGGATAACAGAAAAACCCTAAAAAGGAGAACAAAAAAGACAATTAAGGTGAGCAGAAATTAATGAAACAGAAAACAGAGGTACAACGGGGAAACAACCAAACCAAAAGTTGGCTCTCTGAGAAAAAGTAAATAGCTCAGCTGCAATACACGTGCACATCAGAATGATACACGGCAGTAAAAACGGAGGCACTACAGTGACAACAGATTAGCTCGATAAAATCAGAGGCTTGTGAGTGAAAATAAAAAGCTACAGAAGCTTAAGGTTAAGGCATCATCGACTCAATGGACATGGGTTTGGGTGGACTCCGGGAGTTGGTGGTGGACAGGGAAGCCTGGCGTGCTGTGGTTCATGGGGTCGCAAAGAGCTGGACACAACTGAGCAACTGAACTGAACTGAAAACTATTTTTTACTTATTCATTTATTTGGCTGTGCTGGTCTTACTGGTGGGACAGGATTTTGTCTTTGCTGTGGTGTGCAGGGTATTTAGTTTCAGGATGCGGGATCTGAGCTCCCTGATCAGCAAGCAAACCTGGGCCACATGAATAGGGAACATGGAATCTTCACCACTGGACCACCAGTGAAGTCACCTATATCCAATCTCTTGTAATAAACTATAATGGAAAAGAATATTAAAAAGAATATGTGTATGTGTAACTGAAATACTTCTGAACACCAGAAACGAATGCAACATTGTAAATCAACTACACTTCGATTTTTTTAAAGGCCTCTGGTATAGCACATTGCTGGATGCTTGAGTGTTTTTATGGTTAATCTCATTGAGAAGCCTTGGTAAGAAAACAAGGAAATGGAAAGAAAGGAAATAAAAACCAAAGTCTTCTTACAATGAAAGCAAGCCCAGAGGCTGAAAAATGAACTTCCCAGAAACCTGGCTGTTTCCCCTCCATGCACAGGCTCCAATCTATAAACCTTCATGACCTTGCCACCCAGGAGTGCCGGAAGGGTAGATGTAAACATCACGCAGCCCAAGAGGTGACCTACGGCAGGCACTTGTCACCTAGAGCCTGTCCTGAGTCTGTGTTCCTTTTCTAGCAGTTCTTTGATTACCTTTCAGGAATCACGTCTTCTCCACTGAATGCGGTTTTGGTGAGCAGGCAGATTGAGGCGCCGGGCTCCCACCGTGGGATCTGGAGGAGAGAGCCTTCCAACCCAGAGCCAGTACAGAGAGGACATGGCCCTGGGGCTGTGCTGGGCCAGCTGAGAACACCCTCCCTGGCAGCACACACGTCAGGATGGAGACCATTCCTCACAGCCACCATGAAAATTTGCTCTGGTTCTGACTAGCTGATTCGATGAGTCTGAATTTACAGTTTCCTATTGATTTCGTGAGCCTCTGATGTCTTTCCAATACATATTTCCTTTCTCCTAAATTAGCCATTTCATTCATTTTCTAAAATTACAATAAAAATAGATGTTCATAGTAGATGAATAACAGAAATTCAATCCACTAGAAGCTGGACATTCTCTCCCTAGGAAAGCCACTGTTATCATTTGATATATATCCTTATAAACTTTTCTCTGTGTACATATAGAGAGATGGACTAGATCTCTAGATAATTTGGAGTTATGGGAGAATGGAAGAGGTTTTACCAAAAAAAAGAGGTCACACTAAATATATTTCTTATATATGTATATTTTTTATAGGATGATACAAACATCTTCCCTCGTCAGTACAGAGAAATTTACACCATTCCTTTTAGTGGCTGCATAGCAATCTATGGTGTAAGAACCAGAATTTAATCACCTGTTGTCATACATTAACACTGCCTCCAACTTTTTAGTATTACAAATAATGATGAAATAAATACTTATACTTACACACCCCTTCATGGGTCACAGCCTTGTCATGGCAAAGAGGCTTACATAATCCATGCTAGGCAAGGCTACCCCACATGGATGCGTCATAGTGAAGAGTTCTGACAAAACGTGATCCACTGGAGAAGGAAATGGCAACCCCCTCCAGTATTCTTGCCACGAGAACCCCATAAAGAGACAAAAAGATATGACACTAGATGAGCTTCTCCCACCCCCGCATCAGTTGGAATGTGTCCAGTATGTAACTGGGGAAGTAGGTGCTGGTGGTTTAGTTGCTAAGTCATGTCCAACTCTGGGGATCCCATGGACTGTATAGACTCTGCTGTCCATGGATTTCCTAGGCAAGGATACTAGAGTGGGTTGCTGTTTCCTTCTCCAGAGGAGCTTCTTGACCCAGGGATCACACCCGGTCTCCTGCATTACAGCAGATTCTTCACCAACTGGGCCACCAGGGAAGCCCCTACTTGAGAAGAGCAGAGGGCAAACACTAGTAGCTCCAGAAAAAAGGACGCGTTTGGGCAAAGCAGAAACAACACTCAGATGGGGATGTGTCTGGTGGTGAAAGGAAAATCGGATGCTGTAAAGAACAGTATTGCATAAGAACCTGTAACTTTGGGTCCATGAATTGGATGTGGTTAAACAGGAGAAGGCAAGATTGAACACTGACATCTTAGGAATCAGTGAACTAAAATGGACAGGATGGTCAAACTTAATTCAGATGGTCATCATATCTACTACTGTGGGCAAGAATCCCTTAGAAGAAATGAAGTAGCCTTCACAGTTAACAAGAGTGCAAAATACAGTACTTGGGTGCAACTTCAAAAATAACAGGATGATCTCATTTCTAAGGCAAACCATTCAACACCACAGTAATCCAAGTCTATGCCCCAACCAGTCACACCAAAAAAGCTGAAGTTGACCAGTTCTATGAAGACCTACATGAACTTGTAGAACACCAAAAAGAAGATGTCCTTTTCATTATATGGGACTGGAATGCAAAAGCAGGAAGTCAAGAGATACCCAGAATAACAGGCAAGTTTGATGCTGGAGTACAGAAAAATGAAGCAGAGCAAAGGCTAACAGTTTTGTTAAGAAAACATGCTGGTCATAGCAAATACCCTTTTCCAACAACTTAAGAGATGACTTTACACATGGACATCACCAGATGGTCAATTTGAAATCACGTTGATTATATTTTTTGCAGCTGAAGATGGAGAAGCTCTATAAATGAGCAAAAACAAGACCTGGAGCTCATTGTGGCTCAGATCGTGAGCTCCTTATTGAAAAATTCAAGCTTAAATTGAAGAAAATAAGGAAAACCATTAGGCCATTGAGGTATGACCTAAATCAAATTCCTTATGATTATAAAGTGGAGATAATGAATAGATTCAAGGGATTAGATCTGGTAGACAGAGTGCCTGAAAAACTATGGACAGAAGTTCATAACATTGTACAGGAGACAATGTTATGGTCCAGAACCATCCCATAGAAAAAGAAATGCAAAAAGGCAAAGTGGTTGTCGGAGAAAGGGAAAAATATACCCTACTGAATGCAGAGCTCCAGAGAAGAGCAAGGAGAGATAAGGTTTTCCTAAATGAGCAATGCAAAGAAACAGAGGAAAACAATGGAATGGGAAAGACTAGAGATCTCTCCAAGCAAATTGGGAGATATTAAGGGAACATTTCATGTAAGGATGAGCATGATAAAGGACAAAAACAGTAAGGACCTAATAAAAGCAGAAGAAATTAAGAAAAGGTGGCAAGAATACACAGAACTGTACAAAAAAGGTCTAGGTCATTCACCTAGAGTTGGGCATCCTGGAGCGTGAGGTCAAGTGGGCCTTAGGAAGCATCACTACAAACAAAGCTAGTGGAGGTGTCAGAATGCCAGCTGAGCTATTTAAAATCCTCAAAGACAATGCTGTTAAAGTGTTACACTCAATTGTCAGCAATTTGGAAAACTCAGCAGTGGCCACAGGATTGGACAAGGTCAGTTTTCATTCCAATCCCAAAGAAGAGCAATGCCAAAGAATGTTCAAACTATTGTACCATTGTGTTCATTTCACATACTAGTAAAGTTATGCTCAAATTCCTTCAAGCTAGGCTTCAGCAGTACGTGAATCAAGAAATTCCAGATGTACAAGCTGGGTTTCGAAGAGGTAGAAGAACCAGAGATCAAATTGCCAACATTTGCTGGATCATGGAAAAAGAAGGGAATTCCCGAAAAACATCTGCTTCAGCATCCCTGACCATGCTAAAGCCTTTGACTGTGTATCACAACAAACTGTGGAATATTTAGAGAGATGGGAATACCAGACCACCCTACCATCTCCTGAGAACTCTGTATGCAGGTCAAGAACAGTTAGAACCAGACATGGTGCAACTGACTAATTAAAAACTGGGAAAGGAGTATGACAAGGCTGTATTATTGTGACCCTGCTTATTTAACTTATATGTGGAGTACATCATTCAAAATGCCAGGCTGGATAAATCACAAGTTAGAATCAAGATTGTTGGGAGAAATAACAACCTCAGATATGCAGATGATAACACTCTAATGGCAGAAAGTGAAGAACTAAAGAGCCTCCTAATAAGGGTCAAAGAGGGGAGTAAAAAAGCTGGTTTAAAACTCAACATTCAAAGAACTAAGATCATGACATCTGGTCCCATCACTTCATGGCAAATAAAAGGGGAAACAATGGAAACAGTGACAGACTATTTTCTTGGGCTCAAAATCACTGCAGATGGTGACTGCAGCCATGAAATTAAAAGACGCTTGCTCCTGGGAAGTAAAGCTGTGACAAACCTAGGCAGTGTATTAAAAAGCAGAGACATCACCTTGGCAATAAAGGTCTGTAGAGTCAAAGCTATGGTTTTTCCAGTAGTCATGTATGAATATAAGAGTTGGACCTAAAGAAGGCCGAGTGCCGAAGAATTGATGTTTTTGAATTGTGATGCTGGAGAAGACTCTTCAGAGTCCCGTGGACAGCAAGGAGAACCAGTCAGTCCTAAAGGAAATCAACCCTGGATATTTATCGGAAGGAGTGACGCTGAAGCTGAAGCTGCAATACTTTAGCAACGTGATGCGAAAAGCCAACTCGCTGGAAAAGAACCTGATGCTGGGAAAGATTGAAGGAAAAGGAAAAGAGGACAGCAGAGGGTGAGATAGTTAGCATCACCAACTCAAGGGACATGAATGTGAGCAAACCCCAGCAGACAGTGGAGGACAGAGGAGCCTGGCGTGCTGCAGTTCTTGGGGTTGCAGAGTTGGACATCACTTAGTGACTGAACAACAAAAAATCACAAGCAGTTACAGCAAAAAGTGAAGCAGCTATGGAGTCTCATGTGATCCAAAACAAAACACAACACACACCTGCCCCTGGGAGAAGGCATGCTCCATGCTGACAGCCCCTGGTGGTTACAGATATTGCTGCTTGCTGGTAGAGGCCTATGATGGTGTCCATTGGGCACTGCCAAGGAAGCAAATCTGAAGAGCAGCTTGAGCCTAAACAGAAGTTCAAATATTCCAAATGCAGAGAGGCCCATATTTGTATGCCATGCCCCAAATATCTCAGAGTGTAATAAAGAGTAGCCAGGCTTGTGCACGAGTTTAGAATGTTGCCAAGTTCCTGCTGAAGAGAGGCTGGTGCAAAGGGTGTGAACCCAGGAGAGGCTCTGAAAAATAAATTGCTATCACTGCATTTTTCCCCCTTCTCTGCTGTCCTACCTCCCCTTCCTGGGCCCCACCCTCTGGTCATGTCAAGTGCCGAGGGACTGGGAGCGATCCATGGGGAAGAGTAGCATGTTCGGTCAATCTTTACGGCAAACTGAAAGACCTCTAGGAGCCCAGTGGAAATGGGATGGAATAGGGAGCATCCAGTAGACATAGCGAGGGAAGGGAAAACAAAAGCCAAATAGATGTAAACCTAAAATGTTAATGTGATCTTTATTATACAGCACATCTGGTGTGTGTGCATCCCAGAAGCACACTCTATAAAACCAAGTCCAGCCATTCAAAATTACACTAAATGAAGACTTAACCCATAGTTGCATGGCTTAAAAATATACACAATTAACACTGTCCTGCTGTAACAATATTATGGATAGAGACTGGGAGCACAAGAGGGGAGAGAGTGTAAGAACTGGAGTTTGTGCCCGAGTAATTTTCTCTTGTTATTGCACTTTTATTCTACATATTTAGTATATTACACTTTTATTTAACACTGTAATAATAAACATTAGTCCTTTAAAACACACACACAAAAACATTACATAAAGACAAAAGACAACAAGCTATCCAGACCGGTTTCCAATGTCAGGTGTTCACACACAGTCTGTTTTCCATCAGCTCAGTTGGACTGGATGTTAACAAAGCAGATAAAGTTAAAAATAAAACCGTTTTAAGAACAGTAGTGCTATTTAAAATCCCCAAGGGAGTTTGCCATACAAGTTTCTCAAGGTTACTCCCACCTAACCCACGTAAGTACCCACTAGCCCTAACCCACCCCACCCTCATATTTAGAAGGATAAACCCTCTTTTTTTCTTTTAAAGAAAAAGTGGGTTATTTGATCCAGCAAATCCAAAAATCAAGCTTTGAAAACTCAAAGAAAGCAACTACTCTCTTGGCAATGGGACTCTTGGAGGGCCATTTATCCCACTCTGATGCAGTATGAACTTCCTGACTAGTCAGATGGAATACCACACATGCCTTCTCTCCAAAGCAAGGCCAGGGGGAGTCTATTCCCCAAAGTGCTATTACAATCACCAACCCCCTTGGCTTCTCAGTGCTAAATAATAAGCCAAAAAATAAAGTGTCATTCAGTGCAGTTATCACTTTGCAGCCCTGCTACCCCAAACCACTTCTCCGATCAGGGAAAAACTTTCTCGATACCTCTTTGGCAGCTCACGCAAAAATGCAAAAAAAAAAAAAAAAAAAAAAATGCAATGGAGAGCTGACAGGTAGGAGCTGAGAGTTGTACAGTCCCGCATTTCTATCTGTGGCAGTAATATAGCCTTCCCTTTCACTCTTTTTAGTGTTAACAATTAGGATAAGCTGCTGCCTAGGTTCTGTCCCTTTAAAACTGATGGGAGTCACAAATGACTTCTTTGGTCTGGGAAGAACCAGCACAGCCCTCCTTTCCAGAGAAGGGAAAGGCTTTTGCTCAATGAGCCCCTCTCTGCAGAGGATCCAGGGAACTAGGGCATGTCTAGGGAAATCTACCCCAACGTGCACCCCTCAGTCTGCCCAGACCAACCTGGCTGCCAGCTCCCTCGGCCACGGCAGCTACTCTGGAGGCCCAGGCCCCTCTGTGTCTCCTGACTGCTTGGCAGGAAGGTTCCTCAGCCAGTTCTGAAGCAACAGAAGGGACCAGACTTCAAGCGCATTAAAAGTGGCCAGGTGGTCAGTTTCAGGCTGAGGTGAATTTCCCTAATTCAGGTGGTAAGAAGGAGGGAACACAGTAAGGATAATTCTTGTCTCCACCCTTCCTCCTACCCCAGCCACAATCTCACCTCATCACGTGGGAGCACAGACAACCAAAGCGAGGAGGTAAAATCTTCAAGACTTTGGTCTTGTGGAGCCCTCTACAGCCCAAGTACTGCCAGACTTCTGTGAATATCTAGTGTCTTCCCAAGTAATATACAATACAGTACATTTCATGGCATTCCATCACTTAAATAATGGTGCCAAGGAATAAAGAACCCCAAATTAGTGGACATTGTTATTAAACAAAAGCAAAGTATAAACACATGTTATACATATGTATTCCTGTACTCAGCCTGCTGAGTGTTTAAATAACACTTCCAAATATCTACATCTGGACTATGGCTAGCATGGAGACTTTCAGGAATATTTTGCACCTTTTCTTGGAATACTTTTTAAAAAATGAACTGTAACCACCCATCTCCTTACTAAGCATTAGCCCCTCCCTTGCTTCTTCCTACTCAGGCAAAAAATATGGGGCATCTGCTAGTAAACTAATGTCTGAGAGCAAACTAGGCCACAGGGGATAAACTGAAAAGTGGCTCTGGGTAGAGAAAAACCTAACCTCCCGTGTGCAAATAGGAGTATGAACTACTAAGGCTTCAAAGAATGTTGGGAATGTGGGCTCCACAATGGAAGCACAGAGTCCTGATTACAGCTGGAGCTAAAAGACAGTCTGGAAAAGGGAACTGTGGATGACTTTTCTTGAAATTTCATTCAGAAGAGATTTATGCTGATTTTTTTTTTGGCTAAAGAAACAGCTTGGGTACAGGGGACTGCGGGATATGCCAACTCTTCACTATCTGGGAGTCATCTCTGCCTGGGAGCGTCCCAAGTCTCCCAGCAAGCATCAGTCCCCTTGGGAGCTCTCTGTAATGAATAAATGTCAAATTCTTCCCATAGCCAAAAGGTGAGGGGAAGGAAAAAAAAGAGTGAAAGAGAAAGGTCTCTGCTGTCAAGTAGAATCATCGAGTCCTCTGTTTGGCCTCTCAGAATGTGACTTGCATAGCCGGTCCATGATGCCCTGGAGCATAGGCTGGACAATGCCCAAGAGAGGTCTCTGAGAGGGGTCACCATCCCAACAGGCTTCCATCAGCTGCCAGCACTCCTCATCAAACACAGGAAGGCGTTCTGGACGGGCCCCTAGAGAACAGAGCATCGAAATAAGACCAGAGGCAGTGAGAAGGGACCGACACAACAAAGAGGCATGATCAGCTCTGATCAATTACCCAGTTGGGGCTCAGGATGTTAAAAGATGCAATAAGCTTTGGCTTCAGTTGCAGTTATCGAGGTTAGAACTTAATAGTAACAGTGATGAAAAACTGGAATATACCTGCATAGGAAGTTGAAGAATTAGACATTTTAAAGAAAAAAAGCCTTTCTGAGAATTCAGAACCATGCTGCCTGGAAGGAAAGGTTGGACTTAAATGTCTTTTTTGGATTCCACGATGGTTTAAACGTGTATGAGGTCATGCTGTGGAGTGGCCAGAGCAGGGGATGGGAGGTGCTGCGGGAGCAGGGGGTTTTAGCGTGCTCCCACCAGGGGAGTCGGTGAAGCAGGGCTCGTGGTTCTTACCTCTCCGCACATTGTTCCAGAGATGGTCTTTGCTGGCACACCTCTCAAATGCCTCAGGGAGCTTGACAGAGCCTGAGCAGATATACCAGAAGAGAATGCCAAAAGCGTAGACATCCACAGAATTATCATACTTCCCTGCAGCAAGAAAGGGTGACAAGTAGTGAGCAGGGAGGGAATCAACAGCATCACACTCACCTGCATCAGTGGAGGCCTTTTCACACTTTTTTCAAAAGCCTTTGCTATCCATTATCTCTTATAACAACCCTGTTAGAAAGGACACATTTATAATGCTCATTTTATAGTATGAACAATTATGGGACTGGGAGGGTCAAAGATTAAGAGAACCAAAACTAGAACCTGACAAAGAAGAAGGAAAACAGGCCTTTAATTTTAATGGGACTGTCAAAAAGATTAATCCTGAAAGGTCATATTAGGGAAATAAAATTGGAAAATACAGGTGGGTAAATAGGTTGGAACCAGAACATAAAGATATTTAAAACCAGATAGTCTGGATTCGGTGGGGAGAAGGGGTCATTTATGCTTTAGAGCAGGAGGTAACATGAAGAAAATAATACTTTAGAAAGATTACTTTTACAACAGTAGGATGAACTGCAGTAGAAACGATCAAAGGAGTTTAAATATGAAGTAGCCAAGATCAAATAATAGAAGTGGGAACAGCAATTTTTTTAAAGTCAGGGAAAGAAAAATGATGACTGTCTACTTCTTTTCGATGTGTGTAAAACTACAGTTAGTACACTGTAGTTAGTGTGTCCAACTAACTCCGGATCCTAATGCTGTCGCTCAGCCTTGGCCGACTCTTTGCGACCCCATGGACTGTAGCGCGTCAGGCTCCATGCGATTCTCCAGGCGAGAATACTGGAGTGGGCTGCCATCTCCTTCTTCAGGGGGTCTCCCCGACCCAGGGAGCAAACTCGACTCTTCTGCATTGGGAGGCGGATTCCTCCCCACTGAGCCACCGGGAAGCCCGAGCAGCTTCCTACTAGCCATCTATTTTACACATGGCAGTGTATATATGTCAGTGAAACTCTCTTAATTCGTTCCACCCTCTCCTTCCCCTGCTGTGTCCACAAGTCCATTCTCTTCATCTGCATCTCTATTCCTGCCCTTCAAATAGGTTCATCAGTATCATTTTTCCAGATTCTGTAATATATGTGTTAATATACGATATTTTTCTATTTCTGACTTTATCAATACTTTCTGATTAAATAATTGATTGACTATGGCAATTATGGCACTAACAGCCTAGAGAGACAGCCAAAGATAGCTGGGGATTCCCATTTATAACTGTCTTTCTTGCTCCTTTACCTCTTCCTTTTTCTCCCTACTTGTCTTGGGTTTCTCCTGTTCTGGTTTCTCCCCTGCCTGTACCAGAACTGCCAGTAGTACTTGTGGGTATCACCTAGTCCGAAGGGTAGCACTTGGTTAAAATACAGAGCTCTGCCCAAACCCACTCCCCGCCCTCCGGCTTACCTGTGAAAAGCTCAGGGGCCATATGGATTGGCGTCCCCACAATGCTGCCTGACATCATGGCCTCTGGCTTGCAGAATCCTAAGTCCGTGATCTTGGCACGGTTCTGCTTGTCCAACTGCCGACAAAGCAGGATGACAGTCACCCTATGCCTGGTCCTGCACACAGTGCTCAACTGCATACCCAAGCTCAAAAGTAGGCATCTACCTCAGAGCAGCACTTCATCAGCTCTGCCTCCAGCCTCCCCGCCTCCAGATCCACTCCCACTCCTCCTTCTCCCTAGACCACAAGCAACCTGGTGCAAGGACTGTCTTTTCATCTTTGTGTCCCCAGCATATTGCATAGTGCCTGGCACGCATCAGGAGCTTAGCAAATCTTGGAAGAATGAGTAAGGGAAGGACACAAGGAAAGTGTTTCAGTTTCTGATTATTCTCCTCTGACCTCCAGAACCCAGGGCAGAAAGTTGGTACGTAAGAAGGTTGAGGTCCTTTGGTCAGCTGAGCGCTTCTTTGACACCCTCAAGTTTCCTTTCCTAAGGAAATCTATGTCTCAGAGGAATAAAGAAGCAACTGTATGTATATATAATGGAATATAACTCAGCCATAAAAAAGAATGGAATGATGCCATTTGCAGCGCCATGGATGGGACCTAGAGATTACCAAAAGGAGATAAGTCGGCCAGACAGAGACAGACAAGCATATGATGCCACTGCTGTGTGGAATCTAACACACGACACAGATGAACTCACTTACAAAACAGAAGCAGATTCACAGACGTGGAAAGCAAATTTGTGGCTACCAAAGGGGAACGGGGTGGCAGAGCGATAAATTAGGAGTTTGGGATTAGCACACACAAACTATACATATAAAACAGATAATCAACAATGTTTATAGCACAGGGAACTATTTTCAGTATTTTGTAAAGGCATAAAACTGGTAAGAATATGATAAAAGAATACAGATATGTAGAATGGAATCATTTTAATACCAGAAACTAACACAATGTTATAAATCTTTAGGTAACTGTAACTGTACTGTGCTCAGTTCAGTCGCTCAGTCGTGTCCGACTCTTTGCGACCCCATGAATCACAGCACGCCAGGCCTCCTTGTCCATCAACAACTCCCGGAGTTTGCTCAGACTCATGTCCATCGAGTCAGTGATGCCATCCAGCCATCTCATCCTCGGTCGTCCCCTTCTCCTCCTGTCCCCAATTCCTCCCAGCATCAGAGTCTTTTCCAATGAGTCAACTCTTCGCATGAGGTGGCCAAAGTACTGGAGCTTCAGCATCATTCCTTCCAAAGAACACCCAGGGCTGATCTCCTTTAGAATGGACTGGTTGGATCTCCTTGCAGTCCAAGGGACTCTCAAGAGTCTTCTCCAACACTACAGTTCAAAAACATCAATTCTTCAGCACTCAGCTTTCGTCACAGTCCAACTCTCACATCCATACATGACCACTGGAAAAACCATAACCTTGACTAGACGGACCTTTGTTGGCAAAGTAAGGTCTCTGCTTTTCAATATGCTATCTAGGTTGGTCATAACTTTTCTTCCAAGGAGTAAGCATCTTTTAATTTCATGCTGCAGTCACCATCTGCAGTGATTTTGGAGCCCCCAAAAATAAAGTCTGACACTGTTTCCACGTTTCCCCATCTATTAGCCATGAAGTGATGGGACCAGATGCCATGATCTTCGTATTCTGAATGTTCTTTTTTTTTTTATAGTTTAATGTATTTTAATAGCAAACTTACAGGAACAGCACAGAAGACAGACAACATTAAAAACATGTGCTTGCATGTAGGACAACTCAGTTAGAAAAGTATAGTGAGTGGATGGAATCTACTGCATGATAAAAATGCTCCAAACACCATTTAGTTGCAGTCAATAAGAAATTTACTTGCTTTAAAAAAAATCCAAATGCTGGCATTGTCCAGAAAAATTTAACAGGTTTATTTATAATTGTTATAAAGTTGAACTGCTGAAACTTGTTCACTGAATCATTTTTACTTTCATTAATGCTTTATGTCCCCACATTTATATTAAAAATTCACACAAATGAAAATGGAAAAACTGCCAATACCTGATTTCTGTCCCCTAGTTTCCACTTGCAATCATATACTTAGGTACCTTTTGACCCCATGGAAAAAAAATATCTAACATTCAGAACTACCAATAACAGGAAGAATAGAATTTTTTTTTTTAAGAATGAAATGTTTCCCATCACAGTGGATTCTTAAGCACGTTCTCCACGTATGCGGCTTGCTAGCTGGATGTCTTTTGGCGTAACTGTTACATGTTTGGCATGGATAGCACATAGGTTGGTGTCTTCAAAAAGGCCAACCAGATAGGCCTCACTTGCCTCCTGCAAAGCACCAATAGCTGCACTCTGGAAGCATAGATCTGTTTTGAAGTCCTGAGCAATTTCCCGCACCAGACACTGGAAGGGAAGTTTGCGAATCAGAAATTCAGTGGACTTCTGATAACATCTAATTTCACGGAGTGCCACAGGTACCAGGCCTGTAATGATGAGGTTTCTTCACCCCTCCAGTAGAGGGCGCACTCTTGAGAGAGGCTTTTGTAGTGAGTTGCTTCCTCGGTGCTTTACCACCGGTCGATTTGCGGGCAGTCTGCTTTGTACAAGCCATGGTATAGAGACCTCCTTACTTACGCCCCTTCTCCTGCGGCTGGAGCTCAGCGAGCTAGAGGCAGCGCTGGCGTTGGAGAGCGACGGCGGCGCGGCGGTGGCTGCGAACACAATTCTGAATGTTGAGCTTTAAGTCAACTTTTTCACTCTCCTCCTTCACTTTCATCAAGAGGCTTTTTAGTTCCTCTTCACTTTCTGCCATAAGGGTGGTGTCATCTGCATATCTGAGGTGATTGATATTTCTCCCAGCAATCTTGACTCCACCTTGTGCTTCTTCCAGCCCAGCATTTCTCATAATATACTCTGAGTATCAGTCCTGTCCAACTCTTTATGACCCCATGGACTGAAGCCTGCCAGGCTCCTCTGTCGATGGGATTTCCCAGGCAAGAATACTGGAGTGGGTTGCCATTTCCTCCTCCAGGGGATCTTCCCGACTCAGGGACCAAACCCACTCCTCTTTTGTCTCCTGCATTGGCAGGTGGGTTCTTCACCACTGAGCCACCAAGGAAGCCCCGATAACGGCATTCTAACTATGTGAAGAATGTCTTTCCCTTAAGCGATACAAGCCGAGGTATTTGGGAGCAACACTTATTTTAAGTCAGTTTAGCTGCTCCCAGCTTTGGCTGCGGCGCTTGGGAGCTTCTGTCTTTGTTGTGGCACGCAGGGTCTCTAGTTGCAACACGAGAACGCTTTGTTGCAATTATGTGAATCCAGTTCCCTGACCAGGGATCGAACCTGGGCCTCCTGCATTGGGAGCACAGTCTTAGCCATGGATCACCAGGGAATTCCCTAGAAGCAGACCTTTATCTGCAGCTTACTCTCATACAGTTTAGTAAAAAATGTGTGTGCATATGCAGGTGAAGAGAGAGAGACAGAGACAAAGACAGAGACACTAGAAGAGAGAATATTAATCTGAATGAGCAGTATGTGGGTCTTCATCATACCACTTTTTTAGCTTCTCTGTAAGTTTAAATTTTCTCACCAGGGTTAGGAGAAAAAACCTTAAGCAATATAAGCTAGACCTATGACACAATTCTTCCCTAAGCTCCAAGTCCAAGATACCATCCACCTATTCTGCTGTGAATTGTTCTACTCTCACCCCAGTCTTTTCCTGTGAACAAATTTATATTTATGTGTGAAAGTATTAGTCACTCAGTCATGTCCAACTCTTTGAGACCCTATGGAGAGTAGCTAGCCAGGCTCCTCTGGTCGTGGAATTCTCCAGGCAAGCATACTGGAGTGAATAGCCATTCCCTCCTCTAGGGTGTCTTCCTGACCTAGGACTCCTCTCCTAGACGTGAGTCTCCTCCGCTGCAGGCAGATTCTTTACTATCTGAGCCGCTAGGGAAGCCCTGATGTATGTGTACCCCCTTCCAAAGGTCACTTACGCGCAGAGACAGGGAGTTACCCTGGGGAAACAGCTCTTACTTACCAGCACATTTTTCAGTTTGACATCACGGTGGACAAGCCCCTGGCTGTGCAGGAAGCGGATTCCTTCCACAACATCTAGGGCTATCTGCAAACGGGTCTCCAGGGCCAGCCCAGCCTTGGGGAGACAAAAGGGTTTACGTGTCACCAAGAGGACAACTCCTCAACCCAACTGGCTTATACCAACCAAGAGTTCCTCTGTGAGGTACTGAGAAGACTGTGCACACTAGGGCACACAAGCAGAGAAGTGGATAAAAACAAGGAAAGAGGAAGGCAGGCAGGAGAGGGAAACAAAGGGAAAGCAAGGAAAGGCAAGCTGCAAGGGCCAGAGCAAGTCTCCTGGAGGCAGCACTGAGGCAGCTGGATGAGCCCCACAGGTGACCAAGAGAGCCACAACCAGACACCTGAAGGCATGGGCTCATCTCTAAGCTGAATAAACTCTAGAACAGCCCAGAGACTCAGAGGGAGCATTTTCAGGACTCTCAGGCAGGTTTCCTTCTGTTGCTCTGTAGGCCTGGTTAGTCCAGGTTTGGTTTTATGGATTCAAATGCCAAAGTCATTCATCTTACATCTAGCAAGGTTCCAAGTTAGGGTCTTCTGAATTCTGAAGAATGTTATATCACTTATCCAGAAGCCCATACATGGTTCTCTAACCCACTTATGGAAAAGCACCTCAAGGTGCTGAGCCTAACTCCCCTGAAATGAAGAAGGAAGCCACTTGGAGAGTCCTTTTCTTCATTTGGTTGGTTTCTCATGGCTCCTGCAAGCATTTCTGAAGATTCTTCTGTCTTACTTCTGAAAGCTTCCATATAAACTGGGAAAAGAGGCACCTGTCAGAAGAAACCTACCAGACACTCTGGGGTTAGCTTTTCTATCTCCAGTGTAGAGGACAAACAAAAGAAACTTCCCTATTTCCCTGCTGGGGGCTGTTTTAGATGAGGGGAACTCAGCATTCAACTGAGAACATTTCTACCTTCGTTCGAAATCTTTTGCTTCTCACTGTCTACAAGGGAATTTGAATTTTATGGAATTCTTAACAGTTTTGGTCTTCTATAATTTGTTCCCAGCACTTCTTTGCATATCGTTTCCCCTCTATTCCCCAAATGAACCACCTGCTCCAACACAGTCATAGTGTCCTTCACATATCCTGGGCACTAGCCTATTTCTTCCCCTGGTATAACTTCTTCTTTCCAGCATCTGCCCAAATTTTACCCACCAGGGTATTATCAAACCCAAATGCCACCTGTTCATGAAATGATCACTGACTACAATGTTTTTCTAAGTCCTAGCCAATATATATATATATTTTTTTCAAATTCTATGTTTTTTGATATCCTCTTATGTTGCTTAATACAAGGTCTTGTACAAAGTAACCACTAATAAATATTTGTTGACAAAAAAACTGGTTTAATTCACAGAGAACAAAAAAAAGAAAGAATAGTAGAGTTATAGGAAGCTTTTCTGCTTCTCTGTGTAGTCTAGATTTTTACTATTACCACAATAGGTGAAAATAGCGAATTCCAATATTCTAGATATAAAATGGGGCCAAAAAACAACTTCTGAGACATTTTTTAGGTGTGATTACTCTACGAATGTCTTCTGAGAGTCAGAGGCTCTGAGTCAGGAAGAAGGGAGGAAGGGCCGAAAAGAAGCCCGGGAACCTGGCTGCCGGCTGCCCCTGCTGCCCCCCGCTGCCCCCCTGCTGCCCCCGCTGGCCCCACACCTTCAGTCCCGCATAGAGGTCCCGGTGCAGGCGCTCCATGACGAGCAGCACGGCGACGCTGGAGCCACCACCGTAGCTGTAGTCGATGACGGAGCCATGCAGATCCACCAAGCGCTCATGCTTTGGCAGAGACCTGGTGAGGAGCAGAGGGGCCTGGGCTGGAGTACCTAGGTGCTACCCTGGAGTAGCACGTCACCACGGGGGACCATGCTTAGTCCAGGCCCAGAGTCATGGCCCTCAGGACAGAGAGAGGGCAAAGAGAATGGCCTCTCTAACAAGGACAGAGAATGATGGGATCTGAAAGGGGACAGGCCTTGAGGACTAAACAAGAAAGGCAAATATAAGGATGTGCCTAAGAATCAGGATGGGGGGAAAGGGCAGGGAAAGGAGGAAAGGCCTGGAAGAGAGCACACTTCTGGACCTGACACCGAAATACAGGCTACACCACTGGGAGACGTGGGATGGAGAGACCGGGCACACTGTATCTCTTGGTACAACATTTATACGAGGTTTCTAGGCTCTTCTCTAGAAGAACTGTTCTCCACAAAGCTGACTGAGACCAGAACTTACCTCATGTAGTGGAACTCCAAAGCTAGGTCATTCCAGTGCTTCTCATCTGGAGGGACAACCGACTTGAGGGCACAAGGGAAGTGCCCCCCCCAGTTGTCACACAGGTACACCACGCCGTACTGGCCCCGGCCCAGCTCCTGCCCCAGTTTAGGTTTACCTGTAAGGGACAGAGATAAGGCCGGAAGGATGTGAACTTGCTGGGCAACTGACTCTTAAGATTCTCAGACACGGACCTGCTTAGAAGCAGGAAGTCAGAACTATGCCAGGGGAAGAAATGTGGATGTTTTGTAAACCAGTAGTAACCTAACTGCTTTAATTTAAATAAACTGCGGTTGTGTTATCTGAACTATATAAACAGCAGGACCAAGCAGACTTCATCAGAAACTCAAAAATAGTAGATGTTTAGACAGCTTTGCAAGCTTTAGACAGTGAGATTCTCCGAGGTTGGGCCTGAGGATGTTAGGTATCCAGAAGCCTCCTCCCATTTCCTAGGGGAAAAGTAAGGACTCACGATGCAGTAAGACATCCTGTAAAGAACGGCTTTCCAGCGAAAGGCGTGCCAGGCGGGGAGCATGATCTTTCCGAACCTTCAGCCATAGATCTTCAGTTTTCTCCAACCGGCCTGAGTGGCCAGCTTCCAGCTGGGACAAAAAACAGAAGAAAGTAATATGGCTTATCAGGTCCCCAGCTTTGGCTTCCTTGCCTATTATAGGAATAACAATATCTACCTCATGAGGGTAACTGTGAGAAGTAAGATGCATGTAACGCAACTCAGGGGTTGGCAGGTAGTGAGCACTCATTAAGTAATAATATTTTCCTCCTGGATGTATAATCACATCTACCCACCCTCCCCTCCACAAACATGTACACATATGCACCTGCACACACCCACACACACCCCTAAAGGTGCAAGCAAATGTCACATAATTGCAAACTACTATGAAAGTAGTGGCTCAGATAGTAAAGAAGCTGCCTGTGGTGCAGGACACCTAGGTTTGATCCCTGGGTTGGGAAGATCCTCTGAAGGAGGGCATGGTAACCCACTCCAGTATTCTTGCCTGGAGAATCCCCACAGAGCCTGGCAAGCTGCAGTCCATGGGGCTGCAAAGAGTCAGACATGACTGAGTGACTAAGCACACACATGGAAGCTGGAATGCCATCCCTTTTCGTCCCTCATTCCTAAAATACTATATAAATTCATATAAAATTCCTACCCCTTGATTTTCATTCCTCACTCAGTGAAGTGAGGAGAAATTAACTGCATTTTCTCCGTTCTCTCTCGAGTTAGAAAAACATCCACACGAAACGTTTATCGATGAAACACCCTGTAACTGAGTATTATCCTCTAACACAACAGAAAGGAAATATACTGACAATTTTTAAACAATTACATAGAGGGCAGTAGATAAAGCACTCCACAGCGGATGAGGCACCTCTCTGCTTGATCCGGTTGCATCGCCTTTCCTAAGACTCACCTGCCGCAAGGAAGCTGCAAAGGCCTCGTGAGAACTGTTGAGCCGAGTCCTGAACTGGCTGCAAATGCTTTTGGCCAGCTTGGAGGCACTGAGGCTCTCGATGGCTTCCTGGGCCACCTTCCTCTTCCACTCCAGGGTGATGGCAGGTGGGCTCACCCAAGTGATGCGCTGGATGATCTGTCAGGACAGGGGTAGTGAGAACACTGAGGGGTGGAGACAGGGACCACTAGAACCCCTTCCTCGCTGGATTACCATTCAGCTGGCCAGGATCTTAAGACGAGAGCTTATGAGGTTCAACACCCCTCTCCAATTTCACCTACCACAAAATTGGGGCTCAGTCCAATGGAAAACATCAAAGAACATTAGGCTTGGAATGCATGTTCATGAATCCTCAATACATTACAATCAGTACTGGGGGTGCCTGATAAATCCCTTTCTAACGTCAGCAAATAATTCAATATAAGAACCAGACTGAATACCAGAAAATACATCATACTCATGGTCTTTGGTAACAAAGCCTGGTTCTGAGAAAACACTTAGGCTGGGGCAAAGAAACATCAAAAAGCTAGAGAAGTAGAGTTTTATGGCTCCATAAAATATCATTTAGATACATCACTTTTAAGAGTTAAAGGGGACACTGTTAATAATTATTTCAGAACAGGCATAAATCAGAACTTCCCCAGGCAGGAAAATCAGGACAAACAGCCACCTATACTGACAGATATCAGTTTGTCTAGGACAGATATCCTAGACATTAGTTTCTGCTGGAGCGACCAAGATTCATTTGAGCCAATTACGGACTGAAAACTCTTTCCCTAAAAAACCTCTACCTGTTTGATTTGCTCCCATAGCATCCTTGTAACCGAGGACCCTGAGTGAAATGTGACTTCAACATGATAGGCAGCATTTAAGACCTGAAAAAGAAGACACAATAAGAAAGTCAATATATATATGCCCTGAGTAAAGTGGCTAATTAAAATTGCAACAAGTGATATTTATTTCAAGAACATGGTCCAGTTTCAAGGCTCCCAAATCTACGCCTCAGTGTATGTGCAGAGTCAAGGCAGGGGGGCCATCTGTTTTGTGGCCACTGGGACCCCTCTACTTCATCTTCATCATGTTGCTCATTGGCTGAACTGCAACCTGACAGTTCACAAGCACCTCCCACAGACAGTGGTCATGAGACAGGAAAACAAAATTCAAACTGGACTGGCAAAAACACTGAAAGGGAAATTCTTGGCTAACTTGACGCTGGGCTCGTGGGTGGATTCTGTTTCATGTGTTATCTGTGGCCAGCTCTTAACTACCCTCTGAGTACCTGTTTGAGATAATTACTGGTGATATGAACTGAGACATCCTGAGACTTCTCCAGGCTCTGCAGACACCGTTCCAGGGTTCCAACGAAGCTCTCACGTAGGTAATCCACGGAGCTGATCAGCTTGTTAGCCACTGCTTGATTAAGCCGGGAAATGATGAGCTCCTGGATCTGTCGGATGCAGCATTTGATCTCTCTGGTGCCCACTGGCTCTCCATTCTCAGGGACAATGACATCTATGGAGGCACAGCAAAACCCTAGTTGGTTGTGAGGGGAATGGGCAGGTACACTGAATAAAGTTGGACCCAAGGAGCTAGCATGCTGATGGCTACAAAACAGACATGGCTGACTACCTCTGACTCTCAGCATGAGGGGCCACGCAATCCTCAACCATTTGAGGTATCTAAGAGTCCTGAAGGAGCACCTGTACAGAATGAACCTACTGATCTGTCAGCTCTTACATCACATTTACAGAAGGGGAGGAAGTATTTTACGTATCTAATCTAATTTAACCCTAACAACAACGTCAGAAGGGTATCACTGGTTATATTTGATAAGTCAGGAAAAAGCCTCAAAAAGAGAATAAACTGGGCACTGGGAGGGGATGGTAGAGTTAGGGAATAATATGCCTAGCATTTGAACGCAAAGTTGATGAATTCCAAAGCCTCTAATCTTTGTAATATTTCACACTTCCTAGCATATTAATGAGAAAAATACAAGAGTCAAGAATTCAATTCTAATCAATTACTAGAGAAATAAAAAGTAAAACTGGAACGCTGTTATTGCCTCAAGGATACACAATGTGTACCCTTGCACTGCAAGTGCGGAGTCTGAACCTCTGGACCGCCAGGGAAGTCCTCATGCTGAGGTTCTGAAGCTGGTTCCCAGGAATATGGTAACATCAATAACAGGGAATAGATAAAGAAGCAGTAAGTGTGGAAATTATGAGTATGAGCTCAGGAATCAGACTGTCTAGATTCAAGTTGTGCCTCTATTACTTAGTATCTGTGTGACCTTGAGCAAATTACTGAAGCTATCTGAGTCTTAATTCCCTTGTCTAGAAAATGGCAATAAGCAGAACCCACCTATGGAGGCTGTTCTACTATGTTAAGAACTATGGATGGAAGTTTGTGACATTGTACAGAAGGCAGTGATCAAGACCATCCCCAAGAAAAAGAAATGCAAAAAAGCAAAATGGTTGTCTGAGGAGGCCTTACAAATAGCTGAGAAAAGAAGAGAAGCAAAAGGCAAAGGAGAAAAGGAAAGATATACCCATCTGAATGCAGAGTTCCAAAAACAGCAGGAGAGATAAGAAAGCCTTCCTCAGTGATCAATGAAAAGAAATGAGGAAAACAACAGAATGGGAAAGACAGAGATTTCTTCAAGAAAATCAGAACTACCAAGGGAAACTTTCATACAAAGATGGGCACAATAAAGGACAGAAATGGTATGGACCTAACAGAAGCAGAAGATATTAAGAAAAGGTGGCAAGAATACACAGAAGAACTATTCAAAAAAGATCTTCATGACCCAGATAATCAGAATGGTGTGATCACTCACCTAGAGCCAGACATCCTGGAGTGCAAAGTCAAGTGGGCCTTAGGAAGCATCACTATGAACAAAGCTAGAGGAGCTGATGGAATTTCAGTTGAGCTCTTTCAAATCTTTAAAGATGATGCTGTTAAAGTGCTTCACTCAATATGCCAGCAAATTTGGAAAACTCAGCAGTGGCCACAAGACTGGAAAAGGTCCGTTTTCATTCCAATCCCAAAGAAAGGCAATGCCAAAGAATGTTCAAACTACTGCACCATTGCACTTATCTCACACCTAGCAAAGCAATGCTCAAAATTCTTTAAGCCAGGCTTCAACAGTATATGAACTGAGAACTTCCACATGTTCAAGCTGGATTTAAAAAGGCAGAGGAACCAGAGATCTAATTGCCAACATCCTCTGGATCATAGAGAAAGCAAGACAATTCCAGAAAAACATCTACTTCTGCTTTATTGATTATGCCAAAGCCTTTGACTGTGTGGATCACAACAAACTGTGGAAAATACTGAAAGATATGGGAATACCAGACCACCTGACCTGCTCCTGAGAAATCTGTATACAGGTCAAGAAGCAACAGTTAGAATTGGACATGAAACAACGGACTGGTTTCAAATTGGGAAAGGAGTACATCGAGGCTGTATATTGTTACCCTATTTATTTAACTTATATGCAGGGTACATAATGAGAAATACTAGGCTGGATGAAGCACAAGCTGGAATCAAGACTGCCAGGGGAAATATCAATAACCTCAGATATGCAGATGACATCACCCTTATGACAGAAAGTAAAGAGGAACTAAAGAGCCTCTTGATGAAAGTGAAAGAGGAGAGTGAAAAAGTTGGCTTAAAGCTCAACATTCAAAAAACTAAGATCATGACATCCAGTCTCATCACTTCATGGCAAATAGATGGGGAAACAATGGAAACAGTGACAGACTTTATTTTCTTGTGCTCCAAAATCACTGCAGATGGTGACTGCAGCCAGGAAATTAAAAGATGCTTACTCCTTGGAAAAAAGTTATGACCAACCTAGATAGTATATTCAAAAGCAGAGACATTACTTTGTCGGCAAGGCCTGTCTAGTCAAAGCTATGGTGTTTTTTCAGTAGTCATGTATGGATGTGAGAGCTGGACTATAAAGAAAGCTTAGCATCAAAGAATTGATGCTTTTGAACTGTGGTACTGGAGAAGATTCTTGAGAGTCCCTTGGACTGCAAGGAGAGCCAACCAGTCAATCCTAAAGGAAATCAGTCCTGAATATTCATTGGAAGGACTGATGCTGAAGCTGAAACTCCAATACTTTGACCACTTGATGTGAAGAGCTGACTCATTGGAAATGACTATGATCCTGGGAAAGACTGAAGGCAGGAGGAGAAGGGGATGACAGAGGATGAGATGGTTGGATGGCATCACTGACTCAATGGACATGAGTTTAAGAAAACTCCAGGAGTTGGTGCTGGACAGGGAGGCCTGGTGTGCTGTAGTCCATGGGGTCAAAAAGAGTTGGACATGACTGAGCAACTGAACTGAACTGAGAGCTAATGTTCACGCAGGAGTCACTATACAAAGTCAGTAGCACCCAGACCTCAGATACCAGAAGACATGACTAAGCATTTGGCCCAGTTTTGTTAACGGTTATTCATGAAGGATAGGAATGCCAGAAAAGCTAAAACTGCTACTTTGGGAAATCCTTCTGAGTTAGGTCTCAGGAGCACCCTGGAAAGAAAATGAGACCATGACACACAAAAAAGAACCAACAAAGCAGCATGGGCCATGACAAAGCAGTCAGGATGAAAGCATGACTCAGCGACCTTCTTCAAGCAGCTCTTCTCCAGTCTTGAAAAGGCAAGGGGATACAATAAGAACTGGAGACCAAAGGGCAGTATTGGGACGGATTTATCAAATGGGAAGGAATGGCGGCAGACTTTTCCAAGAAGGCCTCTCAGAGCAAGTGAGGCCAACTCCACTCAATGATTTCAGGTCGGCTGCTGCTAACGGGCCCCGTCGGGGTAGGTTCCTTTGGGCTTCAGAACTGATGTACTCTACGCCAGCTGGAAAGGGTTCGAGGATGCCCCAGTTCCTGCATCCTACCAAGCTCTCTCCAGGACCCACCTTTGAACTCCATGTTGGCAGCATCATCCAGAAGTTCCTCCTTCATGGTGTTAAGAGTCTCAACGATCATGTCCTTCATTTCCTCTTGCTTCCGGTTGGCAATATTCATCAATGATTCGTACAGCTCATTCTCCTTTTTTCGAGTGTATTCCAGACGTTTGGGCGTAATCTGCAGGTCCCGCTGCATGTCAAAAGCCTGGTTAATGAAGATGTCGAGGCAGCGGCAGTGCACCAGGTTCAGGGCCTTGGCTGCGTCCACCAGGCGAGTCTGCAGCACCTGGTGAGAAAACGCGTTCAAGTGTCTCAGCTTCTCGCTTTGCTCCACCAACATGCTCTGAGCTTTGGTGTCCTGGCCGGGGGCCCCACAGTTACAGTGGCCGCTGCTCAGATAGCCCAGGTCAGTCAGCTGGCGATGAAGTGGTGATCTTTCACTCTCCATTCTTTCAGTGGAGGAGTCGATTATCTCCGAGCCCAGCTTCGGCACTTTGAAAAAGAATATGGGAAAGGAGAAATACTTTCGGATTTCCTGAAGCTCTTGCTCATCCCTCTCAGAGAGTTCATCTTTGTGGAGCGCATAGGTTATCACAGGCAAGAAACCATTCACCAAGTCACCCAGAACATCCACTGTGGGCCGGAGGCCTCGGCACGGTGCTAGCACAATGTCCACCTCCTGGAAGGGGAACGGGGTCACATCAGCACTTCAGGCTCAGAACCAGTCCTTGCCTCCCCGGAGTCCCACACTGAGACCAAAATGCAGATCTATGATGGGGCAACTGGGCTTCAGGATATGCCCCAATCACTTGTCCCCCTCCTTCCTCGGTTACCAACACTCCCTGGTGCCACCTAAGCAGGCAGGCACTCATCAAGAGACAGTGAAAAAATAAGTAAGTAGAAAGGATGGCAGTCCTTTCAGCCATTTTAGGTGAAAAAAGAACCTGGAGTCCCTTTTGTTGCTTTGGAAACTCCCGCTGATTCCCTCTGATGAAGAAAGAACTCTTAGACTGGGAGTGGATCTGCCTGGAACATTCCTCCCCCTCTTTCTAACCTGACTCATCCTCAACTTTCTAACTCCCATGCACCCTTTAAATCTCAGGGTATACAGTGTCATACCCTTCTGGAGTCTTTCCTAATAAGAAATCCCTACTAGGGGAGTACTCTCTACTTCTCCTTCTCTTAATAGTCAATACACTTATATACTTATAATTTATTTATTTAAAAACAAGTGTTTTGTTTTTTTTTTTCCAATTAGCCTATAAACTCTTCCGAGAGAGGGAACATGTCTATCTTTTTCACTCCTGTAATTTCAGTGCCTGGTATAGATTAAGTCCTTAATACTGCTGAATCAATCAATCAAGCAGCAAACTAAAGGTTAGATCTGTCAAACATTACCATCCTACCTTAAGAGTTGGCAAACATCCCAAGGTCTCAGCCATCTAGGTCTCAGGAACACCTTTATGCTCATGATCACTTGGTCTGGCAGAGACTACGGTCTGCCTACCCGATATCTAACTTCTGCATCATTGGGAAGGCAATGTCTTTTATGGAGGGGCAGCCAATAGTAGGTAGGACAACAGACAGCTCTTCAAAGGGCTGACTCTGCTAGCTAGTGCACGCTCTGGCCCTGCCCTTCCTGCCTGGAGCGCAGGTGTGAGGACAGAGCAGCAGTGGCCCTCCTACAGCCCTGGGCAATCCTGAGGGGGGAAGCCAGCCCTGAGGACGAGGAAGCAAAAAGAGACTGGGAGCTTGGATCTCTGATGACTACAGAGCTGCCACACCAGCTCTCAACTGCCTAGCTTTGGACTTATGTAACGGAAAAATATATTAACCTCTTGTCTTGCTTAAGCAAACCCCTATTTTTCTGATTGTTACCTATGTTTGAACTCAATCATCACTGATACACCCAACTCCTAAACAGGTCATTTCCCTAGCTAGTAGTTTCTGCTTATCATTCTACTTCTTCATTAAGGATCTCGACTCACTTAAGAGCATACATTTCCATCCATATGGGAATATGGAGGGAAATAAATTTTGCTCCTCTAAACCTCTGAAATTGTGTACTTTGCCTGGCACTCCAGACCTAAGCATTGATCTGGAGACTCATGCCTATATTACCCCTGCAGGCACACCAACTCTGAAGTCTGCAGACTCAAAATCAATCCTTTGCAGAATTCTAAAATGTTTTAAAGAGTTTTTCTTTTTGATCTCCTTCTCTAGACAATGGAGAAGGGCTGGGAAATGCCAGCTTATTGTTTCTTGTACTGTGTGTAAGTGTGTGTGTGTGCGCGTGCGTGCGTGTGTGCCTGTACTAAAGGACAGAGAGTGAGAGACAGCAAGCTCTTATTTCCACTAAAGTACAAAAGTCTCACCTTTTTCCTCAACAAAGAATTCATAAATTTCATTCTCAGGTAGGCCACAGAACTTTCATTTGGCTGGCCACTTTGAACTCCCTATAAGTGCTTTTAGCATCTCATCATTTGTAATTTGAGCAAACACTGTATAAATCTACTTGTTTTCTAGCCAAGCCTATGCCAAGAAGAAATCTGCTATTCACCTGTGCCTCAAACTGCATGGAATGTTTTCTATTGGAAGACTAATCTGACACTCACTCTGCTATTTGAAACAAGCCCCCTTTCACTGCCCGGAGTCACAGTGCTAGAGTATGAATCGTTTCATGAGGCACATTCAAAACAGAGGGTACATAAGGACATTTAAGGTCCAAAGTATAGCATGCAATCACTTAAATGCCAACATTCTAATTACATTTAGTAACTACAGACTAGAAGAGAATTTCAAGAAATGAAGTTATAACAAGATAATTATAGGTGACAGTGGCTTTTAAAAATTTTGTTAAATGGCTTCTGTCTTAAATATATCTTTTTAAAGATATAAATCAATCAAACTTATTAGAGAAATATTAAGAGAAAAAAGTCTAAATATTCAAACCGAAGTAAGTATTGTTTAGAAAGTTTTCAGGAAGAATTTTGCTGCTTGTTTATTTGATGGATTTTTTAAAAAATTTAAAGTAAATTTCCATTTTATGTGTGCAACAGAACTTGGCAGCCAAAGCTGCCGTAGAACCAATACCCTTTGTAAAGGAGAGCTGACTTTATTTGCTCACAAGTGCAAATTCATTTTTGAAAAAAGAATTTAGTGGATAGAGAAGATGTGGTGTATATATGTACACACACACACACACACACACACACACACCCCTACACCTCCATGGTGGTTCAGATGGTAAAAAAATCTGTCTGCAAATGTAGGAGGACCTGGGTTCAATCCATGGGACCAGAAGATCCCCTGGAGAAGGGAATGGCTACCCACTCCAGTATTCTTGCCTGGAGAATTACATGGACAGAGGAATCTGATGGGCTACAGTTTATGGGGTCACAGAATTGGATGACTGAGCAACTAACACTTTCACTATATAACACACACACACACACACAATGGAATACTACTCAGCCATAAAAATAAGGTAATGTGCCCATCTGCACACGGAGGGACCTGGAGGGCACTGTGCCAAGGGAAACGGACACAGAAAGACACACACTGCATGATCTCACGCACAAGTGGCATCCAAGAAATAAAACAAGCTAGTGATTATAACAAAAAGGAAACAGACACAAAGGCACAGACAAAAAACTAGTGGTTACCAGTGCGGACAAGGAAGGAGAGATGGGAAAGATTGGGGTCAAGGATTATGAGGTACAAACTTCCGTGTATAAAATAAATAAGCTTCAGGGAATATAGCCCATATTTTATAATAACTATAAATGAAATATAACCTTTAAAAATAGTGAACCACTACATTTTCTACCTGTAACTTATATAATACTATACATCAGCTATACATCAAGCTTTAAAAATTCCCCTAAAATGAACTCTGATGGTAGACACTGCCTGGTGCATTGGCACCTAGAAAGAAAGTATCTACTCCTTAATGTATCTTGCACAAACAAAAACGGATAGAAAACAAGTACTGTGCTCTCTCTTCTCTATTCCCCAGTTAATTAATTTGTGTAGTCTGTCTCACTGTTCTGACTATCTTGACTGTTGAAAGACAGGCAAAAAGAGCTGCTGGCTGAGACCCTGGCAGCAGTACAAACTAGACTGGAATGTGATACGTGATTCTGCAATACTCACGGCAGAGGGATGACTCATGCCTGACGGTTATAAACAAAAAGGGAAGCCGCACTGTCTCCTGGAGACAGGGAGTGAAAAAAAATTCACAGAGAGGATGAGCCCTGTTCTTGGCCCATATATTACGGCCACCTGAGAGGGAAGACTGACCTCAGACTATTTCATGGAAGGCTGTACTCCTTCCTGGCACTTAGAACAGTGTTTGTACTTACTGAACATTAAATAAATGTACAATTACTGGATGAATGAATGATGCCTTTACTATTTGCTCAAAACCATTTTCAATCATCATATGTAAAACTGTCTATTTTTTAACCCATATCTCACACATTTATCTGGAACTGCTGTTTGCATCTACTCCAAGAATGAAGCAGTGAGGAAGCTCTGAAATCAGTCAAGGAAGAAGAATCCAGGGAATCAGAAGAGTATGCCATAATTCCCATCTTAAATCACAGAAAATTCCTAAAGAGATATCTCTTTTATAATATATCTGCAAAAATCTGTGGATTCTACAGAAGCTGATATATTACCATCAATTCTCTTGGCAAGATTAAGAGAATGTAATAAAAAAGCAAACTGCTACTCTGCAAACACCAGGATTTTCCTCTTTGGTTGTTTTTTTTTTTAATATAAAATGACACTATCATAAGTGCCAAGAAGAAATGGTTCAGTCACTGAAGCCTGACCACTTCCTAAGAATACTGGCTCTGACTGGTGAGGACTCTTTCTCTATGGCTCACAGCACATTACACCCTCAGCGATAGCTACGGATGGTCGTCTTAACCAACAGTTCAAACAGAAGACAATCACACACTCAGATCGGTCATGAATGTCTTTGTTTTGTCTACAGTTCTGCAACCTCATTCCATCACACAGAAAAGCAGCACATAACTATATGGTCCTACCCCTCGCTTAACAACTGACACATCCCGGACTCCAGGCCCTGTCTCCATGTTCCACTGACCATCACCATCAATTCTCCTCCCATGCCCACTCTCACAGAACAATAGAAGTTTTCCACATTTTACACGGGGCTGATTCTTCCTCATTTGTGTACAGTTCTCTGAAATCACTATCACTCTTAAATGTCAGTTATATAGCAAGGCAAATACATCCCTCCACGGTGTTGCAAAGAGTCAGACACCACTGAGCACACACAGTCCATGCATGCCCCCTCTTCCTGTTACACTGTAGAAAACACCCTGACTCTTGAACACTCTCCAGTGGGGAGCTGTGACTGAGCTGCTTTCTAGAATCTAACAGGCCACAAGCAGCTGTGCCAACCCAGGGCTTCACCCCAGCAGTCAGCATAAAATGGATACTAGCTCATCTCCCTAGCCAGTAAAAGTAAGGAGTGGTAACTCACAGACCAGAACAAGACTTGAGGAAACCCATAATCCCAACCAAAGCCCTCAACTAGCCACAGGAACATGAGGCCACCGTGCTAAAAGCGGAAGTGTGGTACGACCCCACACACATCAAAGCAGAGGCTTTAGGTCTGCATCTCAGCTCACAAGCACGGAGCCTGAAGGATCAAAACCATCTGATTTCACACTGTGAGGAACCAGACACCACACAAGTTGACAAGGAGGTGCTGGATAGCCTCCAGGCATTCTACTGTGTGGATATTCAAACATCCAGGGACCCACAGATACAGAATTGGGAATGTGAATTGGGAATGTGAATTCTCTCACCATTTATTAGACTCTCACCATTCACGAGACTCATCAAGAAAGTCAACAGAAGAATGGAGAAGAAAGAAAGAAGCGTCTGAACAAAGGTGAAAGTTACCTTTTAACTTTATAACTTTAACTTCTGTATTTTATAACACCTCTCTCTTCTTTAATTTTATTACAAAAGCACTTCATAATAATTATGAAGAACTTTGCTTCTAAATGGAGCACAATAATAAGTCTAAGTAAGCAGGAACCAGAAGGGCTTAAGTTTCACAGTGGAAGGAGTTCCAGTATGGATGGTTGTCAGGGAACAGATAGGTGTCTGAGAGAGGAGGAAATCCTCCTCTCAATTCATTCAAAGGGAGGCTTAGTAAGGGCCAGACACTGTGCTAGCTGCTTTACACCTAGCCTCTCATGTAAGCCTCACACCAGCCCTAAAACACACGGATTACTACTTCTGTTTTACAAATGGGGGGTGCCCTAGCACCACAGTCACACGGTTAAGTAGCCAAGCCAGGCTGTACATCCAGGCTCCTCTGACTACAAAGCCTCAGTTGCTGTGTATAAACAGCGACTGAGGCCCACTGTGTCAGGAATTGTCTGGCCTGGTGTTAGGGAAGTTCTGAGAGAAGAATAAAGGATGGAGAAGACGATTTCAGGGACTGTAACAGTTCTAGCTTTCTGTGTTAAAAGTATATGTTGGCTGCAAGTAAAAACCCCTGCTCTGCTCAAAAAAGGAAGATTAAGACCATAATCTCTGCCAGATTTTCTCCCAAAGAGTTAAACTTGGAAGGCCAAAACTGAACAAGTGGTGGTGAATTGAAAAAAGAGCCCTTTAAGCTAGTCTTTTTAAGAGGGATCAAGGCCACTAGAGCGAGCATTGGGATTTTAAAAAGAATCGCACCTCTAAAGCATACATATCCTTAACAGGTAAATTAACCTATAGTAAGTATTACCAGGTTTGTTAGCAAAGAGCAATGTATTGGTTATATTTCACTGTGTATGTTAGTGTGTGTTAGAGGGAAGGCAGAGAGACGTTGAATTCAAAGAACACAGAATTACTGCCTAGAAGGAACTTATATTCAGCATTTGCCTGAACTTCCCATATCCTTTTTTAACACATTACTTTTAGTTCCCCTTTCTTTTTGCCCCATAAAATAATGGTTTCTTTATTTTAATGTATATTTTTAGAATAGCATTCTTTATTTTTCTTACACATATTACTCCAACTTTGTTCTTTTTCCCTTGGAAATGGCCATCTTTGACCTAATTCCATATACTCTCTTTCCCAAAACTATCTGCTTACCGTCAGATAAAAGACTATCACCCAAACTTCTTTCATATGTTTACCCTTCAATCGAGATACATTCCAGAGAAGACATGGTATCTAACTTAAAAGTAGGCAACATTTAACAAATTTAGTTTCATAAGGCACCAAAACAAATGCCAAAAATTAAACAAAAATTGAAAGAAGACGGTTTTCTAGCAACAATGTTTAATAAATTTGAGGGTTTAAATTTTGCATAAATTTGTCATTTTTACTTTGATTTGGGGTTGTGAAAGTATTAACTGCTGAGAAATTAAAAAAAAAAACAAAAACAAAACATTGTCTGTATGGATCAATGGGACAGAACAGAGAGCTTAGAAACAGACCCACACACCTATGGTCAATTAATCTCCAACAAAGGAAGCAAGATATACAATGGAGAAAACTGTCTCTTCAGCAAAGTAGTGTCCGGAAAGCTCATGAGTCAGTATCCCAAGGCAATAGAAATAAAAGCAAAAATAAACAAATGGGACCTAATCAAACCTATAAGCTTTTCCACAGCAAAATGAAAACAATAATCAATATGAATAATCAATAATCAAAATGAAAAAACAATATACAGACTGAGAGAAAATATTTGCAAATGATGTGACTGACAAGGGTTTAATTTCCAAAATACACATATAGCTCACATAACTCAATAACCAAAAAAACAAACGACCCAATCAAAAAATGAGAAGACCTAAATACAAGTTTCTCCAAAGAAGACATACAGATGGCCAACAGACACATGAAAAGATGCTCAACGTCAGTAATTATTAGAGAAGTGCAAATCAAAACTAGAAGGAGATGACCAGGGGATGGATAAAGAAGATGTGGTACACACAGACAGTGGAATATCACTCAGCCATAAGAAAGAACAACATAAGGCCATTTGCAGCAACACGGACGGACCCAGAGACTGTCACACTGAGTGAAGTCAGGCAGGCAGGGAAAGACAAATATCATATATATTGCTTATGTGTGGAATCTAAACAAAAATGGTACAAATAAACTTATTTACAGAACAGAAATGGAGTCACAGATGTAGAAAACAAATTTAGGCTTGTCAGAGAGGAAAAGAGGGGGAGGGATAAACTGAGAGACTGTGACTGACACACACACACACTGCTGTATGTAAGAGAGATAGCTAATGAGGACCTACTATTACAGCACAGGGAACTCTACTCAACACTCTGTAAGGACCTATATGGGAAAAGAATCTGAAAAAGAATGGTTATACGTGTGACTGATTCACTCTGCTGTACTCCGAAACTAACACAACATGATACATCACCTATACGCCAATAAAATTTAGAAAAAAATAGATCGCAACAGCAGAATAAAACTACAGTGAGGTACCATCGCACACCAGTCAGAAGGGCCATCATTAAAAACTCTACAAATTAACAAATGGTGAAGAGGGTGTGGAGAAGCCTCCTACACTGTTGGTAAGAATGTAAATTAGTAGCCACTATGGAGAACAGTATGGAAGTTCCTTAAAAAACCAAAAATAGAGTTGCCCTATGATTCAGCAGTCCCACTGCTGGGCGTATGTCCAGAGAAAACCATGATTTGAAAAGACACAGGCACACAGGCACCCCAATGTTCACGGCAGCACTATTTACAATAGCCAAGACATGGGAGCAACCAAGCGTCCACCCACAGTGGAATGGAGAAAGAAGATGTGCTACATATACACAATGTACCCTTCTACTCAGCCTCAAAGAGAACGGAATAGTGCCATCTGCAGCAACCTGGACGGAGCCAGAGAGCATCACACCAAGTGAAATAAGTGAGAAAGAGAAACGCCCCATGATGCCACTTACATGTAGAATCTAAGACATGATACAGACAAACTTATTTATGAAACATAAACAGACTCACAGACAAAGGAAACAAACTCCTGGTCACCAAACAGGAAAGTGGGTGAGGAGGAATAAACTAAGTAAGAGTCTGGGATTAGCAGATACAAACTACTATATATAAAACAGAGAAACAAGAGGCTTCTCCTGTATAGCACCGAGAACTACACTCAACATCCTGCAGAAAACCATAATGGAAAAGAGAAAAAGAACATATATACAGATGTACACAACATGCATACATATATATATATATATGACTGAATCACTTTACTGTACAACATTGTAAATCAACTAAATAATTATATATCAAATAAAACAACTTTTAATTTTTAAAGATTAAAAAGTAAAAATATCAATGTCACTATGAAATGACAAATAGATTACTTCCATTGATGGCTACTGAGGGTTATAAAGAGAAAATTTAACTATTTCAACTCATTAGAGTTCAAAGTAGCAAAGAAAAAAAATAAGTTTATTTGCAAGTCATTAGACCTTTCTTGGAAACATCAGTGTACTTAAGTTCCCGGAAATACCCCTTCCCAGACATCGCCAGGAGCCGGTCACCATGACGGTGTGACAGCCCCGCGGCCATGTGACACGCGTGTTTGTCCGCAGGGCCAGAAAACACCTGGGAGGGGTAAACAGGCTAAGAACAGAGCGCTGACGGCTGCGAAACAGCCACTGAAGATGAAATCCACCGTCAGGCTGCAGGAATCCCATCTCAGGCTGAGGAAGTTTAACCACCTCCATTTCTTTTTCTTCCTTTTCTTATAGGTGTCATAGGGAAACCACATCTAGACTTACACGCATCAGACTGAGGCGATTCTAAGGCAGACGACCGTGTGGTGCTGGGCTTGTAAATGGAACAAAACAGAAAAGGAGCCGAGGTATAAGCCAGAAAGGGGGCGAAGGCCAGGATGGGGAAGCATGCACATGAAGACAAAGCTAGTGAACACGGGGAAGGGCGGAATGCACTGCCAGCTGGAAAACGACCACGTTTTAACACTGAATGAGGTTTCAGGAACTAATGGCCTGACAGTATTTCTCTATTATTGAATTATGAACTGAGAATCTCAGGGGACCCGGAGCTAAAACACTAGGAATACTGCAATATCCCATGTGGGTACCACGTGGTTATGGGGTCCATGTGAGTTGCCTTACTCTGGAACAAACTGAAAATGGCTAATTTATGAGGACTTTAAAGTAACATATTAGAAGAATGACCATTGTGTAAGAGGGTAAGGGGAAATTCTGCTTTAGTAATTTGACAGTTAAAAATGAACATCAGATTTCCCCTAATTCAATCTTGGTTTCCTTTAGCTAAATGTTTCCTTTCTTTACGACCCCTTTTAGGAACCAAATTGAAGGGCTGTTTAGAGCTAATTCTCTGGTTCTAAATATAACTGGAAAAAAAAATAAAAAATAAAAAAAAAATAAATAAATAAATATAACTGGAGCTAAAAAAAAGATCTTTCTCACTGTCAAGAAAAATCTTCAAGGTAGCTTAGGAAATGCTCCCAGCAGTAAGCCAATGGAGACAGGAGTCTGATGACAGAGGCAGAGCAGAGCCTGAGCGCCAGAGGCTGAGGCCCCTCTGAGGCTCACCATCAAGGGAGTCTAAAGTTAGAAATGTGGGGGTCCGTGGCTGTTTCCACATCAAAATCACTGCCGTATAAAGCAGATCCAAAGAAACATTACTATAGAAGCCTCAGAAACCACATGAAACAGGACATGGGAGGCTAGAAAATTCTTCAAGAAAAGAGAAGGATATTTCTCATGAAAGAGAATCTATACATATTTCAACCGTGCAGAGAGAAAACTGATTAGGTATCTTAACTTCCCTCCCAGCCAAGCAGCCTTCTTAATTGTTAACTCAGTTTGATTGCTTATATACATGGGGGTCTCCCTGGTGGCTAAGTGGTAAAGAATCTGCCAGCCAATGCAGGAGATGGGGATTCAATCTCTGGGTCGGGAAGATCCCCTGGAGAAGGAAATGGGACCTCACTCCAGTGTTTTTGCCTGGGAAATTCCACAGACAGAGGAGCCTCGCAGGCTATAGTCCACGGGGTCCCAGAGTCGGACACAACTGAGCGACTAAGCAACAATGTACTCCTTGAGCATCGCTGGGAACTCTCACCAGTAAGACATGTGCTCAGGGCTTCCCTGGTGACTCAGACAGTAGAAGATCTGCCTGCAGTGCAGGAGACCCGGGTTCAATCCCTGGGTCGGGAAAGTCCCCTGGAGAAGGAAATGGCAGCCCACTCCAGTACTCTTGCCTCGAGAACCTCATGGGCAGAGGAGCCTTGGAGGCTACAATCTATGGGGTCGCAAAGACTCAGACATGACTGAGAGACGAACGCATGCGTGCACACACACACACTACTTGGGAAATAGCTCTCATTTTCTTTTCTGTGACTTTATCAGCTCACCTCATGGGACAAAAGTAAATGAGCATTAAAAATCAAAACCAACAAAATGAAGGGACACAGAGAAATCAATCAAATAACGCAACTGTCCTACAGATGGCTTTGTTCACATTCCAAGACTGTTTTTAAAATGCAAGAACAGGAAAAATCACCACCCAACCAAGAGCAGTCCTTTCAGCTACTTAACAGTGTTTTTTAAGCTGTAAGTCAGAATACATTGTCAGATCATCAATTTAGTGGGTTGCTATCATTTTTCCAAAAAATGAAGTCAAATATAATAAAGAAAATATCAGTGTGTTTTGCAAGAAGTAAAAGTACTGTTTCATGAAACTTTATTCCAAATGCACACACGTATATGTTAGGGTCCTAATAATAAAATGCTATTTCTAAGCATGAATTAAAATCTAAAAAAGTTGGAAAACCGCTGAGCTCTTGGAAACTGAAGTAACTAGACCAGAACAGAATACTATAGAGAGACTGTGCTTGGATCATACACCTACAAAGCTTATGAGTCAACTGAGCAGGCTCAGTCAATAAACAAGGATCAGTCAGAGTCATCCGAGAACTCTCGCATTGTCCTGGAGCTAAGAAGTGCACGCTCTCAGTCTGAACACAGAGGAAAGCCACCAGTGAAACTGAGCTGAGAGAAAATGCTGGCTTGTATACTAAATCCCTCTAGCATTTATTGAGATAAAAGATAACTGGACTCTGGAAAGAAACGAGATGACAGTTTCTACTTTCAGAGAATCATAAGCCAAAGCCACAATCAAAGGTCTCACTCACTGACTGAGAGACCAAGCCTTCTAGAACAGGAGTAGGTGAAGCGAAGAAGAAACCGCTCTCCAAGTCCTGCCAAACGAGCCCCTCCTTCCTGGCACAGCTAATCAAGATGACGAACTCTCTGCTCTGAGCATGTCTGCTTCTTTTATTCCTGCCAGCTCCTGATCCCTGACACAGGCACCTTCTCTGCCCAGCCCCATTCTCCTGATACATTCACATGCTGTGCCTGTCACCTTTTGGTCTAATAACATAGTCTAGTCCTAGCTATACAGTAGCAAAGGAAGCCTTGCACAAGAGACAGGTCCTTCCTACGTAGAGATATAAATACCAGACAGATAAAATTATCTTTTAGGAAATGCCACAAGACCTGTGTCCTCTTCAGGAGTTTACTTCAAGAGAGAAACAGACATTCTTCAGGTGATAGGATCTCCATACCTCTTTATTTGAGCCAGATCTGTCCTCGTGTTCTGAAGTCCCTTAGAAAGTAGGAGACAGGACCTGTCTCACTTAGTAAATGAAGGCAGATCTAAGGAAAAACTCAGAAGTTGTTCACTTGTTCTCAGCTCTGTAAGAACATCAATCATATGATTGTTCCTTTTAGAAAGGGATGGCTAGAGACAATTCTAGCCATGCCTTCCTGTAAGAAATGAAAAAGGATTGCTAACCCTGACCCTCTTTCTGTAAAGGCAGGCTGAGATATAAGTATCACATTCTTCAGTTTTAGAAAGGGATTAGACAAACTGCCCAGGGCTTTGCAGCACAGCCGTAGAGGCGGGGACGGACACTGCTACAGCCTTGTCTGGTTTTCAACTTCCTAAATCACGTTCCTTTGACTCTATCTGCTGATGCTCAGAGCCCACAGTACACACTGCCAAACTACTTTCTGAGAAAGCTCAGGCACAATGAAAGCTGGTGCCTACAAGTGCACCCGTGTAAGGATGAGACCGGTACCTGTAAGAGAGCATGGCGCATCGTCACCTCCAGTTCGGCCAGAACGCGGGCAGCGTCCTCACTGTCCTCCCGGGCCTCCAGGTCCTCCTCAGGGACGGTCTCCCAGTTGCCCTGGTGAGCAGCCAGCGTGTGCACTAGTTCATACTGGTCAGGGAGCGCCAGGCTGACCCGAGTCTGCGTCCCATAGGTGAAGCGGAGGCGCCGAAGCTTACAGTTCTCACCGCCCAGCTTGTTGGTGGGAAGCACCTGCACCCCCAAAAGCAGGTTCAACAGCTGGCACTTGACATTACAGTCCTGGCCGAGGATCAAGACGCAGGGCAGGCAGTCCACCATCTGCTGGAGGCGCTTCTCTTCCTTGGGTGGGAAGGAAATGCAGCTCAGCGGGCCTGGGCGGGGATGGGGGTAGAAGGAGACAGGAGTACAGAGAGAAGAGTGAGGAGGGGCAGACAGAGACTAACGCAGAGATCCCATTAGATGTCAGCCTCCTAGAAGAGAAACTTCTAGGGAGCTCTTGGTGGAAGGAGATACCAGAAAAACATCCCAGTCAGGAAAAGTTTCTTAAATATCACACAGGAGTCCCCTCTCTGGCTCGCCCCCAGAGCAGTTCTTTCTTTCCAGAAAGGTGGCAGTGGCCTAATCTCCCCTTCCTGACCCAGTTTCAATCAGTGGAGGGACAGCCTCAGGAGTTTACAAGGACTCAATCAAAGGACATTAAATTGACAAAACCAGAGAAGACTATGCTGCTGGGACATGAGTCCAAGGACTGAATACGTGCATTAATCCTCAGATGCGTACGACTCTTTGCGATATCGTGGACTGCAGCTTGTCAGGCTCCTCATCCATGGAATTTTCCAGGCAAGAATACCAGAGTGGGTCACCACTTCCTACTCCAGGGGATCTTTCCAACCCAGGGATAGAACCCTCATTTCCTGTGTCTCTTGCATTGAGAGGGTGATTCTTTACCACCACGCTACCTCGGAAACCCCCAAGGACTGAACACAAATCAAAATAAAAACCTTCCTTGTGACACAAAACCTAATACCTGAACACAGAAAGGTTCTTAAAATGACTCTGCCACATGCAGTTTTAGTTTATTTCCCTTATCTATATACTAAATGTGTGTAGTCTTTTAACACACATACATTGAAATAAAATGTTATTCGAGTGTGCATAAGCATAGAATCTTTTCTGGTTCATTTCTCTGATAGCTGGTAACAGCATCCCAGCTGCCAAGTCATTTGTTTTCTTAAAACACTGAATGCTTAATTAAGATCAATATCTCTGATCAAATCATATTCTTTCAGTTTATGGAAGACAAGACCCCGAGTAAGACAAAGGGGAAAAGACTACCTGTTAGGATAAATCCAAGCAAATCAAGGAAGATTTGATCTATCTCAGAAATATCCTTTCAGGATACACTCATCTATACTGCAAGCTTCCACAAAACAGATCAAATAATACTCAAGAGAAAACAAAAGGCTTCCTAACGTATGAGAACTTCTATATGGGAAAAGGAACCAGAAATTTGTTGACTGGAACTCTCCGATTCCGAACTCAATCACTCCCCAACTTGGTCAGTGACAGTGCCTGCCCAAGTCTAAGATTCAGGCAACTTCGTGTTTGCTCAGAAAGGCACAGACACACAGTCCTTAGGCTGTTAGAAAGCCGATCTGTATTTGAAGCCAAATACATACATCTTCATTAAAATTTAGGGTGGTACCAACTGAAACAGTATTTGCTTTAGTCATTTAACCATGAGCTGCATTAAACCATTCATAAGCTATTTATTCTGTTTATGTAACTGAAGCGAGAGAGGCCAGACTCATTTAAAAGGTTGTCCTGCTTCTGCCTGCCTCTACCTGCATGCGTCCCTTCAGTCGTGTCCAACTGTGTACAACCCTGTGGACTCCAGCCCACCAGGCTCCTCTGTCCACGGGATTCTCCAGGCAAGAACACTGGAGGGGGCTGCCATGCCCTCCTCCAGGGGATCTTCCCGACCCTGGGATGGAACCCAGGTCTCCCGCACTGCAGGAAGATTCTTTACCATCTGAGCTACCAGGGAAGCCCAAGAATACTGGAGTGGGTGGCCTGCTCCTTCTCCAGGGGATCTTCCCGACCCCGGGATCAAACCCAGGTTTCCCGCGCTGCAAGTGGTCTCTCTAACGACTGAGCCACCAGGGAGCCCCTCAGCTCTACCCACCCTGCTGCAAACTCACTGTTTAAAATCTTCCCTCCAACAAATGGCAGCACAAGGTTTAAACAAGTTGGCTTTCACTCAGACCCCTTTATGCGTTTCATTAAGCTCTTCCTTTCACGTCTGCCTGTTAAGTACATCACCTGGTCAGCAGAAGCACACCAGCAATACCAGACAGTGAAACACGGAAATCTATTCTCCTGGGAAAGAGATGAGAAAGCAAAACGTTAACGGAGGGCCCAACTCTATGCAAGGCATTTATTAAGCACGAGGGAAAAACACCAGACAACTGGTCTAATTTCTGACTTACAAACTAAAAGCAAGGGGACACAGCCCCTTGCGTGTGTGATCACTCAGCAAGTACGGAGTCCTGAGTCCCTCCATACGTCACTGACAACTAAACAGCATTTACTACAGTTGTCAGGGAGGAAAAACAATTTTCCTCTACCCTTTCCTCTGGTTTCCTCTGGCTGGGGCTAAGAATTAAATTGACATGAGAAAGATTAACAGTAGAAAATGAAAGTTAATTACATACACATGAGGAATCTGAACATGAGAGATCTGAAAGACGGGTTAAATGAGATACATATGTTATCCTGGAACAAAAAGAGGGGGCAGGGGGCTGGGTCTTCAAAGGGAAACAAGGCAATTCACAGAAGAGTAAATGTTTGGTAAACAAATGTTTGCTGGGCATCCAGAAACAACTGGACATAGAGAAGATTTTGACCCTCAACTATTACACCAAGTTCATACTACACTGTAGCTAGCTCTGGCGACAGGCCCTCTATATAAATTCATTTAGGCAGTTAAGGTGAGGAAGATAAAAACTCTTGCTGAGCTTTTCGTTTCTTTAACAACAACCAAGCCTAAACTAATTCTCATACCAAAGAGACACATTTGGGGATGGCAAATCTTGCTCACCTCTTCAGACTATTCTAGTCCTATGTTTATAATTACCAAAGGCAGGAAGAACCATCACATTTCTCTCTGTATCCTCAACACCCAACACAATGACTAAAAAATAGTGAGCGTTATTTGTTTGCTTGCTCATTGAGAACTGCCTAAAGAAAGCCGTAGGTGGCTCTACTAAGTACTCAGAAAAATCCAGTAATATGATGAACGGTCCAGTACCATGAATAGTTTAGGAGCAACCGTCATTCCTAAAAACGCCCTTCATCTCAACATGGAGAGCAGAGGTGGACGGCAGAACAGGACTGGCCCATTCAGCGGCAGGATTTACCCGCCAGGCTCTGGCTGAGCAGGAGGGCTCCTGCAGGATCCGCTCTCGCCGGCACTTCTATCTTCCTCTCCTTCCCAGTCCTCCTCAGAGCTCAGGTGGCTGAGTAAGCTCATACCAACACCCTTCATAGGGCCCGTAACAAAAGCCGGTCCAGAATAACAACAGTGAGTCTAAATGAGTCGTGACTACTGCTGCTGCCTGGAGAGTGGGTAACAGAGAACGAAAACTAACCATTTTTCAGGACCAAAGGGAGCAATCTCAACACCTCTGAGACTATAGGAAAACCAGCAAACCATGTGGCACTGACCAAAACCACAGCAGACACACCCATTATTCATCTGACCCAAAGTATCACACCCCCATCTCTGCAGTGACAGAAACAGTCACTATAAATAAACTCGCTGGAGTCAAACAGCCGTAGGCCAGTGCAATGGGCGAGGGGGCTGACAGTGAGTCCAGCTCGAATTTTTGTTTCCAGGCGCTTGGCTAGGGCTGTGTGTGCAACTTACTAGACAGAGAAAGGTCTTCAATATGGATATCTCCATCTGGTTTTCAATATGTCATTGTCCAAGCTCTTTGCTTCTCCCACTAGTCTTTAGTTTTTTCCATTGCTCTTCAATGTGTCTACAAGATTTGAACAAGAGCATGGAGAAAAATGAAGCTGAAACTAGAGGGTTGCACTCCTCGCTCCCCTTGGCAAATGGTTTGGTGAGGATGGAGCACAGCAGGGGGGTGGGCAGAGCACTGGCCAGGGCGGCGCTCTGACCCGGGGCCTCCCCGATGACTGGCCCTGTGACTCTGGCAACCCACTTGTTTCTCTCAGCCTCAGATTTCTCATCTGTGAACTAGGGAGCTGGATTAGATCATCTTTACATCCTTTCCAGTTCTAAAATTCCAGGATTCCATCAGGTTTTAACTGTTGAAAGAAAAATGAGGGGGCTAGGCAGTGTCTGGTTGTTTTTCAACTAGACGTGAAATTAATTAGGAGAGCTCCCCTGAACTGCTACAGCTGCAGATCGAAAGGTGACGGAGCAAGCCGGGGGCTCTGAGGGCCTCCTGGGCAGTCTCAGCAGTTCTCTAAAGAAGAGATGAAAAACGGGAGAATGACAGGAGGAAGGAGGAAGAAAACCTGCTTCAGAGCTAAAGCAGCTGCTTCACTGACAGTTACGGACTTTCAAGTTAATCAGGTTTTCTCCTGTAATTAATATAACGGCATCTGCATACGGGACTGCCAGAAGGTAACAGCACGGCCTCTCAGCTGGAGCACATTAACCCTGCCAGCTCCGACTCCAGGAAAATTCAAAGCAAACTGTCTTAAAAGCCAAAACATTTTTTTTCCCTTTATGATTCTTAAATACAGATTATCTTGGTTTGGGTTGCTTCTAAACAAATGTTTCAAATACAAGAAGGAGCAGCTAAGCAGCAATGCATTTTGTTTATCTGTTTCAGATAATGAAGGGGAACAAAATATATCATCCCAAAATATGCCTCTTTGACATACTGACTATTTTGAGGTTATTTTTAAGAACCAGCAGACACAGGTGAAGCTCCGAAAAGTGAGAAGTTACTTTTCCTAAGAGACATTTATACTTAAAAGGGAAATCTCACATTTGTAGGGGTATATTCCTCCAGTTTCAGGAATAGGAGGAAGACTCGAAATGTCTAGAAACTCTTATCAGTGCAGAAGGCAACCGCTTTAAACTGCCTAACAACCTCACCCTTGTTTAGTGTGCTTTTCCTGATAACCACCCATAACTGACTCCCCCCACCTCACCCCACCCCAGCGTGTTTCATCTTTAGCTAGAGACAGTATTTAAGGTATGGGCTTGCGCCATTTCGGAGTTACTTTGTTTTTCCTGGGTAGCTCCCATGTGTGCACATCTGTAGTTTTTCCCTCATTAGTCTGTCTTTTTATAAAAGACAAAAATCTAGAAGGATAGAGGGAAAACTGTTTTTCTTCCCCCACAATAATATTTACTGAGCCCTTTCTAAGTACATCATTTTATTTGCCTCAGCTCATTTAATACAATCCTACCAGACACAAACTATTACTATCCTCATTTACAGAAGAGGAAGCAGTAACTTAAAAGGCAAAACAGAACAAAAAAGAAGCCATGTTTCTCTATTTTTTCAGGGCGGAGCAGGAGCTGTTTTTAGGTCTCAGGGGGCCAGGTGAATACCTCATGGTAAACAATGTCTGTGAAGGGTGGCAGAATATACCATCCCCCAAAAGGCCTCTTTGGCATAAGGATGATATTGAGCTAAAGGCACTGAACAAACAGCAGGTATGAGAAGGGCACTCTGACCTCCCTTTTATCTTCCTGAAAGCAAAAAATAAAACCCTCACTGGGAAGATGTCCTCCCTATAACAGAGGAAAGCAACATGCTTATTACCGGAGTCGAGGTCAAGAAAAATCTGCACAAATAAGCCTTGTTAAACTAACCAGGGTCTTCCTAGTCGCTTTCCCACCATTAACCGCCCTGCCAGCCTCTCTCTGGTCACCTCTCTTTGTCCAGTTCAGTGTATAAAAGCACAACTCTGTTTTTTTGGCTCTTCATTCTTTTCTGGGGACTCCCACGTACAGATAAGATTTAACAGTGTACTTACGCTCTTCTCCTGCTTATCTGTTTAATGTCAGTTTAATTCTTAGGCCCAGGTGGAGATAAGAGGGTAGAGGAGAAATTCTTCCTCCCCTACACCCCTCCCCTACACCACACTTTCTCCCAATGTGGGGCCAAACACAACTTAGTAGTCGCAGGACCCCAATTAAAAACAGACTGAGAGATTCCTTATGAAAACTGCCCAAGACCATGAAGAATAAAGCCTGGAGGAAAAAGTATTACCACTCGTGGTGAATGCTTTTTTAAAATGTTGTTATTCTACCTAAGAGCTCTTAGAGTCCCTTTTCTTAAAAAAAGAAAAAAAGTAGGTACTTTTCAGAGAAACTTTTATGATTCCTCTCATCAGTTAGTCTGTATTACGCTTTGGGTTGAAGTTAAGGTAGAGAGGGCAGGAAGTAATGCTGATGAATCTAGTGATCCATTAGCGGAGACACTTTGTTTAAATTGTTTTTGGAGTACAGCAAATCCCCTACATACAAACCTTCAAGTTAACATGTATTCGCAGCTCCAGTCACCTATGTTAGTGCTACCTGAGGACGCACTGTCAGTTTTTGAGGCAGGGGAACCAAACATATCGGTACAGGAAGACTGCAGCAGCCTTCAGGATGCAAACCACTGCTACTGTGTCATCTATGATGAGAAAAAAAGGAGAGCTACTATCCAGACGTCACTGGGCCGTTTTTTCAAGAGGGTACACAGAACAGAATCCAGCAAGAAACCAGAACCTGTGCCACAGTCCCCAGGCGTGAGCGAGACTGCAGTTTGTTCTGTCTCCTGTCGCTGACGACCCTTCAGCTCTACCTTCTCCCCTTCCTCTCCCTCCTCCAGTCAGCAACTCTTTTGGCCTGTTCACTCGATGCCAGCCCCTGTATGCCAGCTGTTGTACCATACTTTCCAATATACTGTACTGAAACATTAAAAATGACTTTTCTACTTCGAATTAATGTACATCCATGCTTACTAAATGATTAGCCTCCGTTTTGTAAATCACAGAAATCATAACCGTCATTAAGTCACATGCTTCTGAGAGCCTGTAATCTGCATTTTAATTAACACAATGAACTGTAAAAGATTTTATTTCAACTATATGTGAAATGAATATATATTAATAAAACTGAATAGCTTTTAACTGTCAAAAATGACTTATTTTTGTGTTTGTTTTTTATGTATTGTGTGAAAAGTATTATATAGATGTATTAAAGTACTGTATAGCCAACCGTGTTACCTAGGCTAACTTTGTGGGACTTACAAATAAACTGGACTTGGGAGCGCACTCTCGGAACAGCGCCTGCAGGGAGGGGACTTACTGTAGTGGGCTTGGAGCAGCACACTCTTCTTCGGGCCTGTTCCCTACCCCAATCAATGATATGAGTGAAGGCCAGAGTGAGGCACAGCCCACGGCCAAGGAGGGGAGGCGCCGCACGGAGTGAATGAAGTGGAACTCTATCTTTGCTTCCTATGCTTGCAACTCCTAAAGTTGCCAGGGTTTCAGCATCAATTCAGGTCTCAGCAGAGTTACTACTGCAATACTTGTTCCTGATATCCAAGGACTGCCCTCCTTTGGTAAAATTTTTTTATGTCACCTTTAATACTGAACTTGAAGTCCTCTCTGTAAGTGACTGAAATACAAAAGATTTTATAATTCACTGAAGTAATCAGTGACACAAATTTGCATTTCCACAAATAAGTAGTAAGTTTTATTTCTTATTAACTACATGCGCCAAGAATAAAGGACAAATCCTAAGTTGAGAAATGAATCGGTCCTTCTACTGCAGTCAATTCTACTACAAGCTTCAAAGTACTGAGCTACAAAAAACCCCAGGAGTTGAGAGAGAAATAATTCTGCCAAGAAACATTTATCATTTCCAAACAAGCTCTCTGACCTTCAGCTAAATTTAAAGGATTCTGAATTATAGAGGAGGTATTCCCATTTAAGGAAAACATATGCTTAGGTAGTCTGGGTTTCAGAATTGTCAGGATCAAGTAATACACGGCATTTTGCTTGAAAGGGATGGTTTCTGCGGATGGGCGACAGAAACGTGCTCAAGCAGCCAAAGCTCTTGGCAGGTGAGAGTCAAACAGGCAGAAATGCCATCAAGTCCTCCTACCTGGTGGCCATGTGGAGATCCTGAACAGTGCTGGAGAAGCAGACCCAACCGCACCTGGAAAGAGGGGCGTGACACCCCCCACTGCCCGGCCGAAGACGTGGGTCTCCCGGGAGCTACACGGAGCCCACAGAGCGCACTCAGCAGCCTGCTGACAAGCTCCTCAGGGGAAACTGCTCCTGAGGCTGGCCACGCTGCAGAGGGAGCAGAAAGGCAGCTGCAGCTGGGATTCATGGGATGCAGAGGCATAAGCAGCTCCTCAGGGAGCCAAGCCCATGCTTCACTGAGGGAAGGCAGCATCTTTCAGCTACGAACCATTAAGAATGATCCAACGGTGGGAATGTGTTACAGAGACACACACAGGGCTTACTGACCAGACTGGGGACAATTTAAGCATTTAAAAAAATCTGTTAAATAATAATAAGAAATTAAAGTCCATTGAAAAACTTCAGAAGTCCACACTGGTATAAAAAATAAACAAACAGTGGCAAAGGAAAGCTCTTCCATCCCGAACACTAAGACACACAGACGAAACACAAGCCAGAGAAACCACCGCTGAGGCAGGCATAGGGCCTAGGCTCAGTCATGTCCGACTCTTGGCAACCCCACAGACTGGAGCCCAACAGGCTCCTCTGTCCATAGAACTTTCCAGGCAAGAGTACTGGCGTGCACTGCCATTTCCTTCAACTGAGGCAGGTTGAGTGCTGCCAATGGACCCTAGATCCAGTGGGAGGAGGCATCTTCAGGAGCAAGATGATCACTGAAATCTTCGAACACCTTCCCACAAAAGACTAAGCAACTGGAAAAGAAGAACAGTGACTCGAAGGTAAAGAAATGTAAAGGGCACTGACGTGACCAGATATCAAGGTTAACATCTGAAACCGGTGGATGACAGACATCGTGTGCCCCTGGTAATGACTGTGCATCACATCATTTCTGTGCCTGATCCTGCTGAGAGCTCATGACCTGAGTTTACTCATGAGGAAACAGCTCAATGCAGGCTAAGGGTCATCCCATAGAATGTAAAGCCTGCTCTCTAAACCTGTCAAAGATATAAATGCCAGGGAAAGGCCGAAAGACTGTCCACAGTAAGTGAGTCTGAAGAGACATTAACAACTAAATGCAACGTGCTCCTCGACAGGATCCTGGATAAAAAAGACAAAGAGATTATCGGAAAAGTTGGCAAAACTTAAATGGGGTCTGTACACTGAATGGTAGTACTGACTCACTGTTGATTTCCTGATTTAGGGAGCTGCACGCTGAAATGTAAGGTTATGCCCAAAATCCTTCAGCAGGCTTCAGCAGCACATGAACCAAAAACTTCCAGGCATATAAGCTAGATTTAAAAAAGGCAGAGGAACCAGAGATCAAATTGCCAACACTCATTGATCACAGTGAAAGCCTCTGACTATGTGGATCACAACAAATTGTGGAAAATTCTTGACGAGATGGGAATACCAGACCACCTTATTTGTTTCCTGAGAAACGAGTATGCAGGTGAGGAACCAATAGTTAGAATAGGACATGGAAGGAAGGACTTGTTCAAAGGAAAGGAGTATGACAAGGCTGTATATTGTCTCTCTGCTTATTTAACCTATATGCAGAGTACATTATGCAAAATGCCAGGTTTGATGAATCACAAACTGGAATCAAGATAAGCTGGGAGAAATACCAACAACCTCAAATATGCAGATGATACCACTTTAATGGCAGAAAGTGAAGAGGAACTAAAGACCTCTTGATGAAGGTGAAAGAGGAGAGTGAAAAAGCTGGCTTAAAACTCAACATTCAAAAAGCAAAAATCATGGCATCTGGTTCCATCACTTCATAGCAAATAGATGGGGGAAAAATGCAAGCAGTGACAGATTTTTTCATGGGCTCCAAAATCACTGCAGATGGTAACTGCAGCCATGAAATTAAAGGACACTTGCTTCTTGGAAGAAAAGCTATGACAAACCTAGAGAGAGTATTAAAAAGCAGAGATATCACTTTGCCGACAAAGGTCCATAGAGTCGAAGCTATGGTTTTTCCAGTAGTCATGTACAGATGTGAGAGTTGGACCACAAAGAAGGCTGAGTGCTGAAGAACTGATGCTTTTGAACCGCGTTGGAGAAGACTCTTGAGAGTCCCTTGGACTGCAAGGAGATCAAACCCAGTCAATCCTAAAGGAAATCAATCCTGAATGTTCACTGGAAGGACTGATGCTGAAGCTGAAGCTCCAATACTTTGGCCACCTGATGCGAAAAGCTGACTCACTGGAAAAGACCGATGCTGGGAAAGATTGAGGGCAGGAGAAGAGGGTGAGAGAAGATGAGACGGTTGGATAGCTTCATTGACTCAATGGACGTGAGTCTGAGCAAACTCTGGGAAATACTGAAGGACAGGGAAGCTTGGAGTGCTTCAGTCCATGGGGTCGCAAAAAGTGGGACACAACCAAGCAGCTGAACAACAGCAAATGCTAATATGTAAAAGCATGTCCTTGTTTGGGAGAAATGTAAACTGGAAGTGTTCAGAGGAGATAAGAGCTATCTACCTATCGAGAGCTCATTTTCACAAGGTTCACAAAAATATATACATATAATAGAAACAGAGACTGGGTGAGAGGGCAAATGCAGTGAAATCTTAACAACTGGGGAGCCTGCATGGCATGGGTATGCGAGCTCTTTGTAGTAGTTCTGGTGACATTTACATAAACTTGAAATTATTCCAAAATAATTTTTAAAATAAGCCAAAAGGATAACCAGCAAAATATATCCAGGTCTGGATCTCAGAGACAAGAGATTAAGAGACAGAATTCTGCTCATCAAAAAAAAAAAAAAAAAAAAACCAGCAGGAAGAAAGTCTGCTATATACAGAAACAGTAGACTTTAAACAATAAGTGTCTTCACTGTCCCCACTTCTGCCTTGTACGTTACTTCCTGTCTCCTCAATCTCCCAGGGATGGTTTACTGATGCCAGTTCTGAGCCTGCGAAGTCCAAGGCACTCATCTAAGTAAGTATCTAAGTTCAGAATCAGATTTAGAACCCAAGTCAGGGGTAGACAAAATACCCACTCTAGGACAGGATACTCTGATGAATTACTGAAGTTGCTCAGTCGTGTCCAGCTCTTTGCAACTCCATGGACTACAGCCTACCAGGCTTCTCCATCCATGGAATTTTCCAGGCAAGAATACTGGAGTGGGTTGCCATTTCCTTCTCCAGGGGATCTTCCTGACCTGGGGATCGAAGCCAGGTCTCCCGCTCTGCAGGCAGACACTCTACCGTCTGAACCAGGGAAGCCCACTTTGATGACAGTAACCTATAACCACCCAGTTCATTGAACAAGAAGCCTCCAGAAGCAGCTCGAGGTTGCACTGCCTGCAGTGGCCTTCTGATTACTCAGCAGTAGGGAACACACCTCCACTGCAGCCCAGGCCTCCTCAGTATCATATGCCAACAGACTACTTTTATCCTATACTAACAAGCCATGTTTCCAAGCTGCAGTAGCAGAATTTCTCCACTTCTCTTCATGGAGTAAGAGCCAGCAGAGGAGCGCAATTCTTCAATCAGGAGAAACTGAAATAGGTCTTCCGAGGGGGGTGCTTACGTGCCAAAAGAATGACTTCTCTCCTACTAGCTGTTTCCCTGCATGTTCTTTCCTCCTTCCTTGCCCCTACATATCTCCATAATACTAAAAGTTACGTATGTGTTAGTCGCTCAGTCGTGTCTGACTCTGCAACCCCATGGACTGTAGCCCACCAGGCTCCTCTGTTCATGGAATTCTCCAGGTGAGAATACTGCAGAGGGTAGTCATTCTCTTCTCCAGAGGATCTCTCCAACCCAAGGATCAAACCCGGGTCTCTTGCATTGCAGACAAATTCTCTACCATTTTGAGCCACAAGGGAAGCCCCCATTAAAAGTTATTGGTAGAGTATATCATACAGAATTTTTCTAAAAAGTAAACTCCATATTGGTTCAGTTACTCTTCCTCTAATTTGAATAAACACAAAGCTTTTACTCAAATTAGTCTCATTACCTAGTTGCTTTTATGATATGGTCTTACTTGAGTCTCTCTAGTTTGGAAAACAATCCTGGGAAATGTAATTCTCTTCCATTATATGACCCAGAAAGGGTAAAAACTGTCTGGCATAAATAACACACTCAAGTTTTAATCTGATGAAGCTAAAATTAGACCTCTTTTTATATCTGAGTAAAATAAAAGTAATAAAAGCATTCTTTAAGAGTGTTTTTTTTTTTTTAAACAATCAAAGGCTTTTATGAATACATAAGCTTCATTATTCTTTGGGCTAGTTTTGATGCCTTATATAAAACAAGTGAAAAGCAAAACAATCCCCGAAGTTCTACTTCCCATCTTCCTGCCCAGAGAACACCACCCCAGGGAACAGAAATACATTATAAAGCCCAACTTCAAAGGCTTGTGGTCAAAAGGTTCCCACAGCCACATGGCACCCCCAGGCTGGGGATACATCCAAACCACTCACATTGCCTACTGAACACCACAGAAGAAGGTACCGCACATCACGCGCAATTCAACCAGGGGCCCACGGGGAATTCGGAGTCCCCATGCTTTGACCAACTTTCCTTCATAGAGTTTTCGTGTGGCCTTTGGAGGAATATTCAGTGCAGTCCAGTGGCTCAGTCGTGTCCAGCTCTTTGCGACCCCATGGACTGCAGCACACCAGGTTTCCCTGTCCATCATCGACTCCTGGAGCTTTCTCAAACTCCTGTCTGTCGAGTTGGTGATGACATCCAAACATCTCACTCTCTGTCGTCCCCTTTTCCTCCTGCCCTCAATCTTTTGGAGGAATATTAGGAGAAGACCTTCTCAGAGAGGCTGATTTAAACAAGGGAGCACATATCTCAATCACCGCTACATCTGCCCTGTTAAAGCACCAAGTTCCAGGATCCCTAAAATTACCGGACTCCGCACTTGGCGAAGGATGCAGCCAATTTTCAGGCGCGGCGTGGCCTACACGTAGACTACAACCCTCCAGGGCATTCCAGGCATCTGAGAGTGATGGAAGAGAAGCTGTATCCCTCACAAGGACTGCACACTCGGGTATTAACATGAATGACGCCCTTCAAACTCCCTGGACCATCCCTGGAGGTGACTTTTACTTCCTACAAGAAGTAAACAGCAAGTTCACCTCAGATCTTAAACCTGTGAGAGAAAAAGCCACATCCACGCACACACCTCACACTCTTCACATTGGCTCCCCTGTGAGTAAGCTCTGACGAAGATGAAAGACACTCTAACCACAACCTTCATGAATGCATTCTTCTTTTGAACCATGCCAACAAGACAATTATAGTTATTCCATCAAAGATACACTGGGGCTAATTCTCCTGTACTGTCAGAAAGTTAGTGAAGCATCTCAACTCCTCTTTTTGTCAATACCATTGAACCTTAGAACTTCTCATATGCGTTATCCTTATGCCCTCCTCAAAGACTAATGGTTAAGCGGGAAACCCCAATGTGTAAGAAATACTTCAGAGGGTACACAATGAAACGCTAACCCTTCTTTCTTTCATAAACTTCAACTTAAAAATAAAAATATCAATTAATTGGACAGTGCTTCACTATTGAGTGTCCTGAACCCAGTAGAGTTGGGCATTAATAAAGGTTTGCTGAGTGAATGAATATTAAGGATTTATTTCCTATATCATGATGAAGCTCTGATACTGGATGCAACTAATTATTTGGGACATGAAACTCATTCTTTGGGATACTGGCAACTCTAGCCTAACTAGTCATCTATCAAATGCTTATTATTGCTCTTTTTTAGGGACACAGACAGGAAAATGTGGGCAAATATATAAAATAGTATATCTTTCATGGAGGAAAAATGTCCTTCTGAAATGGAAAAACACATCATTCCAATCATCTACCAGACATGGAAACGATTTAACAGATACTAATTTGTCTATTATGTACTACGGTAGGCACTGCAGGGATACAAAGATGAATAAAACACATCTTTACCATTAAGAATTCATGATCTAGCAAGTGAGATAAGACAAATATATTCATAGTTATTATACAAATAAATACAAGCATGATCTATATGTCTACAGCCTATAGGAACTGAGCAATAGGTTTAAGCTGAAATTTACTTCAATACGTTTTTTTTGAGGCTTTATTTTCCAAAGATTGCTTTTGAGAAGTGCATTTATTGCAGGAAGATTCTTTGTTGCCTTAACCTAGTAAGACAGAGAGGCACGGAGAAATAAATGCTGATGCTGGAAAGTGGACAGAGCAAAATAAAATTTAAAAACCAGAACTGATTTTTATTTTAAATCCATGCTTTCTTTAAATGCTACTCACAAGGCCGAAGAACTAACCATACTGAAATCAGAAATTACTTTTAAGACTAAACTAAGCATGTTGCAAATGATAACCATCTTAAAGGTAATAATGTCTTTTCTTTCAAGAGCAGGCAGAATTATCCAAGCCTTTTTAGTGGTGGGCTACCCCATTCCATGGAAAATAGATTAGCCTAGCAAAGGAAGATTAGGAAGGGGAAAAGAAGGGACTGGAAACTGGAATAAGAAGCTTGAGTAGGTAATGTCACACTATACTCACTCAATCAGATAAAATCTCCCACTGATGTAAAATACTGTTTCATGGCAAGCTACAGAGCCTGGGTTATGACTCACTTGTAACAAAATCTCTCCAATGCAAGGGTGCATTTTACAGTCTCATGGGCAGAGCAGGAAAGAACAAGGGAAGAGTTGAAGAAATGAACTGGGAGCTTAGAGACCTGGGCCTAACTGTGGCTTCAGCTCAAAATTGTTCTGCCCCTCATTCCATCCTTCTGTTCCTCTTATTCTTCCTCAATCCCCATGTGTCAACCTCCTAATCTAATGTTCACCAAGTACATACACACACACACACACACACACACACACACACACACACTCAAACATCCCATGTGTTTAGTACTAAGTATATGCCTGTGCTATGTGCTTTATATGATCTCTAAATGTCACAACTTTGTGAGGTAGACATTATCATTCCCATTCTATTTAGTTAAAACTTACATACCATAAAATTCACCCTGTTAAACCATACAATTAAGTGGTTTCTAGCACATTCACAAAGTTGTACAATCATGACCACTCTCTAATTCCAAAACATTTTTATTCCCTAGGAAGTAATCCCATACCCATTAGCAATTACTCCTCATCCCCTGGCAAAATCATTAATCTACTTTCTGTCTTTACAAATTTTCTTGTTCTGGATGTTTCAAATGGCTGTGGCATTCTGTATCACTCCCATTTGACATACAAAGAATCCAACAGGTTAAGTGCTATGCTTAGTCACTCAGTCACATCCCACTCTTTTCGACCTCATAGACTGTAGCGCCCACCAGGCTCCTCTGTCCATGGGGATTCTCTAGGCAAGGATACTGGAGTGGGTTGCCATTTTCTTCTCCAGGGGATCTCCCCGACCCAGGAACCCAGGTCCTCCACATTTCAGATAGATTCTTTACCGTCTGAGACACCAGGGAAGCCCGTAATAGGTTAAGTAATTTGCCCTAAGTCCCACAGTTAATGAAAGGCTGAACTAGAAGAGGAACTCAGATCTAATTCAAATGCCTGTGCTTGCTTTTGACTACTTTTTTTTTTGGTGCTGCCCCATGGCATATGGGATCTTAGTTCCCAACCAGGGATCTAACCCCTACCCCCTGCAATGAAATAAAGGAAACCCAACCACTGGACCACCAGGGAAGTCCCAACTGACTACTCTTTTCCGCCCCCCCCCCATTTGTTAAACCAAAAAACAACAGTGGTTGAAACTTTTGACTACTATTTATTGCCTCCATGCCAGAAGAAAACAAAGAAAGTGAAAGTTTTAGATATACTTGGGGAAATGGGGTTTTGTTCATTTAAGGTAATAAAAGTAATATAACTAAGAATCACATTTACAGCACCACCTCTGCTAAGCTTATGTTGAAATGCTGAGGCAGCTCTTCCAAATAGATCAATACAAATTACTAGAGGCAACTTCTTTTCTTAAAGCAATAGGTACACCAGACTTTTCTTCTCTTTCAATTCTGGCAGCCAGTTTACACCAGATGTGACCAAAGGAGGGTGAAGGATGCTGGAGGAACAAAGAGAACGAACCAAAGGCAAAAAGCTGTAACAGCCTAAGAACTGTAACTCACTTAAAAGGCTTATAATCCAACTTTAGCTTTCTGCTATTTTTCTACTTTATATGTTGCACATGTCTATGCCTGAGATAAGATTATACCTTTCTAGAGGGACAAGTTCAGATTTTCTTCATCCTTTCTGTCCTCATTCAACATAAACAAACAGGTGGACAGTATTGATAATTATAATTTTTATCTTTCTTAACAGAAAACTATAGAATGGGAAGACTGATCTCCACGAATCCAAGGCCAAGGCCAATGTTTTTATTTGACTCTTTATCCCCCATGCTAGTACTCAAATGTTTATTGACTAATAATCAGTTCACTTCAGTTGCTCAGTCGTATCTGACTCTGTGATCCCATGGATTGCACCACGCCAGGTTTCCCTGTCTAGCACCAAGTCCTGGAGCTTGCTCAAACTCATGTCCATTGAGTCACTGATGCCATCCAACCATCTCATCCTCTGTCATCCCTTTCTCCTCCTGCCTTCAATCTTTCCCAGCATCAGGGTCTTTTCCAATGAGTCAGTTCTTTGTATCAGGTGGCCAAAATACTGGAGTTTCAGCTTCAGCATCAGTCCTTTCAATGAATAGTCAGGCCTGATTTCCTTTAGGACTGACTGGTTGGATCTCCTTGCAGTCCAAGGGACTCTCAAGAGTCTTCTCCGGCACCATAATTCAAAAGCATCAATTCTTTGGTGCTAAGCCTTTATGGTCCAACTTTCACATCTGTACATTACTACCAGAAAAACCATAGCTTTGACTAGATGGACCTTTGTTGGCAAAGTAATGTCTCTGCTTTTGAATATGCTCTCTAGGTTGGTCACTGCTTTTCTTCCAAGGAGCAAGTGTCTTTTAACTTCCTGGCTGCAGTCACCATCTGCAGTGATTTTGGAGCACAAGAAAATAAAGTCTGTCACTGTTTCTATTGTTTCCCCATCTATTTTCCATGGAGTGATGGGACCGGATGCCATGATCTTAGTTTTCTGAATGTTGAGTTTTAAGCCAGTTTTTTCACTCTCCTCTTTCACTTTCATCAAGAGGCTTTTGAGTTTCTCTTCACTTTCTGCCATAAGGGTGGTGTCATCTGCGTATCTGAGGTTATTAATATTTCTCCCGGCAATCTTGATTCCAGCTTGTGCTTCCTCCAGCCCAGTGTTTCTCATGATGTACTCTGCATACAAGTTAAATAAGCAGGGGAACAATATACAGCCTGGACATACTTATTTCCCAATTTGGAACTAGTCTGGTGTTTCATGTCCAGTTCTAACTGTTGCTTCTTGACCTGCATATAGATTTCTTAGGAGGCAGGTATACCCCTCTCTTTAACAATTTTCCACAGTTTGTTGTGAACTGCAGAGTTGAAGGTTTTGGCGTAACCAATAAAGCAGATATTTTTCTGGAACTCTTTTGCTTTTTCTATGATCCAAAGAATATTGGCAATTTGATCTCTGGTTCCTCTGCCTTTTCTAAATCCAGCTTAAACATCTGGAAGTTCACAGTTTACGTACTGTTGAAGCCTGGCTTGGAGGATTTTAAGCATTACTTTGCTAGTGTGTGAGATGAGTACAATTGTGCGGCGGTTTGAACATTCTTTGGCACTGCCTTTCTTTGGGATTGGAATGAAAACTGACCTTTTCCAGTCCTGTGGCCACTGCTGAGTTTTCCAAACTTGCTGGCATATTGAGTGAAGCACTTTCACAGCATCATCTTTAAGGATTTGAAAGAGCTCAACTGGAATTCTATCACCTCCACTAGCTTTGTTCGTAGTGATGCTTCCTAAGGCCCACTTGACTTTGCACTCCAGGATGTCTGGCTCTAGGTGAGTGATCACACCATCATGGTTATCTGGGTCATGAAGATCTTTTTTGAATAGTTCTGTGTATCCTTGCCACCTCTTCTTAGTATCTTCTGCTTCTGTTAGGTTCATACCATTTCTCTCCCTTATTATGCCCATCTTTAATAGCTAATACTTACACAGCACCTTACCAGGCACTGTTCTAAGCACATATATTAACTCCCAACAACCCCAGAGGCAACTACTATTATTACAATCCCCATGTTCAGATGAGGAAACTGGCAAATCACAGTAAGGTCACTCAGTAAGGACCAGAACCAGGAGGAAAGGATATAGCACAGACCAGAACATTCCAACTAAATATATATTTGAGTCATTGCAACTTCTTAAAATCCAGACGTTTATGATACACTGCAACAGCTTGGAACTCTACTGGACCAGAAAATAAGAAAAATACTTCTCCCTCTACTACTTTGTAATACTCCACTCTGCCTATCTTCAGAAGTGCTCAAAGCCTTTATTTCACTACCTCTGAACCCCCTGTGACAGAGGTAAATCAACAGACAGGCTTTCAGCCCCCATAGTTAAGTGAAAAGGCGGCCAATGATTTGGGAAGAAAAGAGGAGCTGGGACTACCTGTTGGTCCAGTGGTTAAGAATCCACCTGCCAATGCTAGGGTTCGATTCCTGGTCTGGAAGACTCCACATGCCATGGGACAACTAAGCCTGTGCACCACAACTGAGCCCATGTGCTGCAACCACTGACGTCTGAGTGCCCTAGAGCCAGTGCACCACAACACAAGAAGCCGCCACAACGAGAAGTCCGGGCATCACAATGAAGACCCAGTGCAGTCAAAAATAAATTTTAAAAAAACCTTTTTTTTTTTTTTAAGGAGGAACTGAATCAACGCAATTTATAATTCAGTTTTTCCTGTACAGGCTAAGCAACTCTGATTTCAGAGTTTTATTCCACCTGCTTTTTAACTTCTAAAACATCAAGTACATATACATTATATACTCTTTACACTGCCCCAGTGAATTAAAAACTGTCAAAATTAAGAAGGAAGCATTATTTGGGGGGTTCTCCCCATCTCTTTTGTGGTTAAAAGTGAAATAATGAAAATTTAGTTAGTCTCTGATCTTCAACTGCTCAAATGCCATACTATATTCCAACCAAGAAGACACTTCCATTCAGAAACAATGATTAAAACCTTCAGAAGGTATATGAGGTTAAGCAAGGAGTGTTCCTTTCGTTGACATTTCAAGTTCCTATTAATCAGAAACCAATATTCACCGAAGAAAGTTAAGAATCTTTGAACGAACGTGACCTTGTAAAGAGATGGTCTGTAAAGGGAGAGAACAAGAACTAGTCCTTTAAGGAGGCGTTTCTACTTTCTAACACAATCATTTAAACAGCTGGGAAAATTAGATCCCCCAAAATATACAGAATAGGTGCCACTTGTCTAATTTCTCCTTTTCACCTCCAAAGATAAAACTCTCCACTCTGAACTAATGGAAGCACTTTATGGAACAAAACCAAAAGGCTCCCAGTCCTGTCATCTGTACCCGCCCCTACTCTTTACTTTGGATGAACAGACTCCAGAGGGTGTAAAGAGTTAAATGCGCAAAGATGAGTTCTTGACGCAGTCAACTAGAAAAGCCACTGAGGCAAAATACAAAGGTGCATTTGCATTTCTTAAGTTGGCCTTTAAAGAATAAAAACAGGAGCCAACCAATGTGCCTCAAAAGCCTCCATCTCTCTCAGGTGAATCTACTCTTTCTTTTCAATAGTAATTCTACAATAAACAGTTGCTGTAAAATTACAGCAACACAGGGTTTTTTAAGATAAAAGAAAAACTGAGCAGGGAAAGCTGCTGGAAAGCACTGCTGAGGAAGAGGGTGAAAGTACACATTCTGGGGCTCATCTCTGAAAACATCCGCCCTTCTCACACAAACCAGTTTTTTAATCGCTTCACAGAAATCAATCCCCTCCATGGGTCCATTTTACAACAGCAAATCTCTGGGCAGATGTCAAAACCACAACTTCAGAAAAGCTAGTCATCCCTCTCCTCCCACGTATCCTATCAGATAAATAAAAGTTTTTATTTACATCCAGGCCAACCTAGATAGCATTTTCAAAAGCAGAGACATTACTTTGCCGACTAAGGTCCGTCTACTCAAGGCTATGGTTTTTCCTGTGGTCATGTATGGATGTGAGAGTTGGACTGTGAAGAAGGCTGAGTGCCGAAGAATTAATGCATTTGAACTGTGGTGCTGGAGAAGACTCTTGAGAGTCCCTCAGTCCATTCTGAAGGAGATCAGCCCTGGGATTTCTTTGGAAGGAACGATGCTAAAGCTGAAACTCCAGTACTTTGGCCACCTCATGCGAAGAGTTGACTCACTGGAAAAGACTCTGATGCTGGGAGGGATTTGGGGGCAGGAGGAGAAGGGGACAACAGAGGACAAGATGGCTGGATGGCATCACTGACTCGATGGACATGAGTCTGAGTGAACTCTGGGGGTTGGTGATGGACAGGGAGGCCTGGCATGCTGCAATTCATGGGGTCACAAAGAGTCTGACACGACTGAGTGACTGAACGGAACTGGGGCCAATTAAGTGAAATATCATTAATCAGAATCTTATTTTTATCACCATTTTTGGAGTCTCAGACAAATTTAGGACGTTAAACGTGCAACTCTGGAAACGCAAGGCCTGACACAGAAACTCTGAAGAGTTTAACAATTCAACACATTCTACACCTGATGCTCAAATTTGCTGTCAGCCTCTAAGTCAGTGTTTCTGAAAGTGTTTGTGGCCCACATGCACCAGGATCCCTTTGGGATGGCTTGCATTTAGATTCTTAGGACCCACCCACTAGACCTATTCAATAAATCTGTGGGATAGATGTTTTATACTTTAGTTTTAGGACACATTTTCGTTGGAGAATCACTGAATGAAACCCCCTGACTCTTTGCTGTGTTATCCCAAGGTATCTACATGGGACGCCTGTCCTTTCTCCCATCCAACCTGTTATTTCCTAATTAGACCAAGTGGTTAACAAACCCTCCTGTTCCCACCAACAGCAGTTTAAGAGGAAGCAAGAAATTAGGCAAGATCAAAGACGCTGCACGATTTTAAGTGCTTTAAGGTCTCTAACACATGCCAGAGAGAATCAAGTCAAGTTTCAAGACAAAAAAAAAAAAAAGGAGAGAGAGAGAGATCCTTCCCCGTCTAACTTTACCATAAGCGCAAGCCGCCATCTCTGGAAATACCGTGGCAGACATAAGATGCCCTTTCCTTTAGCGATTCCAGCCCTATTTAGTTATATTCCTTACTTCTTCAGAGTCGCCTCATGACTGATGTATATTTCACACACAAAATCAAGCATGCACGCACGCACACACAGCGGACACACAACCTCCACTACAGTCCCCTGGCCTCCTGAGGGTCCCTGCCTACCGCCCATCCTGCACCCACCCCCCGACTCCACCATCCCTGAACTGGGACTCTAAGCACAACTGCTCACCTCCGAACTTAGAGTAACTTTCCTAGGCGCCACCTCTGCAGCCTCCAAACGGGGGCCCCGGCTCCCGCCCCCGCCGCCGGTCCCTCCGAGCCCGCTCCTGAAACCCGCGCCTCGGGCGCCCCTCGCCCGCGGCCCCGCCGGCCGGTCCCCGGCGCCCCCTCCCCCACCCGAGACGCCCTCCCCCGGCACCTCAGGGAGCCGGTCTGCAGGGCCCCGGCCCGGCCACGCCGCCCTCCTCCCACTTTCCGCCCCTCCCCGGGCCTGTTTCTCTGGGGCAGGGGCGCGGCCCGCCCCCCGGGCTCGCCTCTCCGGCCCCGTCTCCGTCACCGCTTGCCCTCCTTACCCGCCGGCAGCCCTGTCGCGGCGACGTCGCCGGCAGGGCCGCGCCCGGCCTCGGCGCCCTCCGCAGGGGAGGAGGGACAGCCGCGGGGCTGCGAGCCCCTGAGGTCGCGGAAGAACTTCTGCGTGTCGCGCAGGTTCTGCCGCAGCCGCCCCAGGTAGCGGCGGTAGCGACCAAAGCCCCGGCACAGCTCGCGGATCACTCCGCCGCCTCCCGGGCCGGGACCCGACTCCGGCTCGCTGCCCCACGGCACCCCGTCGCCCTCCATCGCTTCAGCCTGTTCTGTCTCCGCCGCTCGGTCCCCGGTCCTCAGGCCCGGCTCCCCTCCTCCCGCGCCCCCGTGCTTAAGACGGCAGGAATCCGCCTCCTGACGCCCCCGCCTGCAGTCGGCCGGGCTCCCAGCCTCCGTCACCGCCGTTCAAAACAAACCAACCCGCAGCGAGCCCTGAACGGAACCTTTATCTCAACTGTCTGGAAGAGTGAGGGGAAGGTTCGGCGGCGCACCGGGTCACTGCGAGGGCTTCTGGGACTTGTAGTCTGCGCCAGGGCCGAACTCCGAAACCTCAAGACTGTGGAGGCTACTCCCCACCCAACCCCCCCCCCCACACACACACCCGCACACACCCGGTATAGCTCTGCCCCAGTCTCACCCAGAGTTCTCACGCTCTCCCTGGTTTAAACATGTTCCTCCTTCCTACAAAAGTGTCTCTAGAGTGAGACAGCTTCTGCAGAACCTGGACTCCTGCACAAAGGGGAGTGCCTTATTGAAATCAGAGCAAAAGATTTTAATAGCAAAGGAAAGGAAGGAAACAAGACTGAGGCTAGTACTATGCCCTAAATGGCTCTCGCTTTCCGGTACAGTAGATACTGGGGAACCGGCTGAAAACTTCATGGAAATAGGAAATCTCCTATATTTGCATTGCATTCTCCTTTTGACTTTCCTTTTCCAGGTGTAGAGAGCTGGGGGTGGGTGGGTGGTGTGTGTGCATTTGGGTCGTTAAAGAGCCATAAGCTGAAGTTCACTTGGTCTCTTGAAGTAGAGAGATGGAGCTGGGTAAGGGGAAGTTGAGGTTAGTAGCCTTCCAACCCAGTTTTGATTATCTTAACTTGGCTTCTGCTAATATGGACCCAGTTCTGATTATCTTAACTTGTCTGCTGCTAATATGGAAGACTTCTAATGACACAGACTGTCATGGAGCTCAGGACACAATTAGGAAGAACACAGAACTTGACAGCCACCTCTTTTTCTCTTCCTGCTTTCTTTCTCCTCTTCTCCAGACACAGATCCCGCCTATCTTTCTTGCGAGTTTAAAGCCCCAATATTCTATCCAGGCCAGCTATCTTTTCAGACAGGCTGGATAGTGTAGGTCCTCAACTAAATTTAAGAGGTGACTTGAGACTGAGTCTGAACTTCCCTAATGCCTTACCCTGAGATCAATGAAGTAAGAATTTGGGCTAGTCGATCTTTATGCCCTCTAAAATTTCCTGAGTTTTGCTTCAAAAATGTTAGCTTTTGTCTCCCAACCTCTCATTCCTTGTATAAGTGCTCTTAGCACTTGTGACTTAGTGATGTTGTGATAATTGGATGAACTCCATGTGAAATGGGAAGGCTTTACTGAAACCAGGAGTTTTGGGGCTTCCCTGATAGCACAGTTAGTAAAGAATCTGCCTGCGATGCAGGAGACCCTGGTTCAATTCCTGGGTCAGGAAGATCCCCTGGAGAAGAGATAGGCTACCCATTCAATGGACTGTATAGTTCATGGGGCCGCAAAGAGTTGACACAACTGAGAGAGTTTCACTTATCAATCAGGGGCTCTTCATTTCAGTTCAGTCACTCAGTTGTTTCCGACTCTTTATGACCCCATGAATTGCAGCATGCCAGGCCTCCCTGTCCATCATCAACTCCTGGAGTTCACCCAAACTCTTGTCCATTGAGTTGGTGATGCCATCCGGCCATCTCATCCTCTGTCATCCCCTTCTCCTCCTGCTCCCAATTCCTCCCAGCATCAGAGTCTTTTCCAATGAGTCAACTCTTCGCATGAGGTGGCCAAAGTATTGGAGTTTCAGCTTTAGCATCAGTCCTTCCAAAGAACACCCAGGACTGATCTCCTTTAGAATGGACTAGTTGGATCTCCTTGCAGTCCAAGGGACTCTCAAGAGTCTTCTCCAACACCACAGTTCAAAAGCATCAATTCCCAACTCTCACATCCATACATGACAAGTGGAAAAACCATAGCCTTGACTAGACGGACCTTTGTTAGCAAAGTAATGTCTCTGCTTTTTAATATACTGTCTAGGTTGGTCATAACTTTCCTTCCAAGGAGTAAGCGTCTTTTAATTTCATGGCTGCAATCACCATCTGCAGTGATTTTGGAGCCCCAAAAATAAAGTCTGACCCTGTTTCCACTGTTACCCCATCTATTTGCCATGAAGTGATGGGACCAGATGCCATGATCTTCGTTTTCTGAATGTTGAGCTTTAAGCCAACTTTTTCACTCTCCTCTTTCACTTTCATCAAGAGGCTTTGTAGTGCCTCTTCACTTTCTGCCATAAGGGTGGTGTCATCTGCATATCCAGGTTATTGATATTTCTCCTGGCATTCTTAAATCCAGTGTGTGCTTCTTCCAGCCCAGCGTTTCTCATGATGTACTCTACATATAAGTGAAATAAGCAGGGTGACAATATACAGCCTTGACGGACTCCTTTTCCTATTTAGAAGCAGTCTGATGTTCCATGTCCGGTTCTAACTGTTGCTTCTTGACCTGCATATAGGTTTCTCAAGAGGCAGGTCAGGTAGTCTGGTATTCCCATCTCTTTCAGATTTTTCCACACTTTATTGTGATCCACACAGTCAAAGGCTTTGTCATAGTCAATAAAGCAGAAATAGATGTTTTTCTGGAACTCTCTTGCTTTTTCCATGATCTAGCAGATGTTGGCAATTTGATCTCTGGTTCCTCTGCCTTTTCTAAAACCAGCTTGAACATCAGGAAGTTCACGGTTCACCCACTGTTGAAGCCTGGCTTGGAGAGTTTTCAGCATTATTTTACTAGCGTGTGATTACACTAGAGTGTAATTGTGTGGTAGTTTGAGCATTGTTTGGCATTGCCTTTCTTTGGGAATGGAATAAAAACTGACCTTTTCCAGTCCTGTGGCCACTGCTGAATTTTCCAAATTTGCTGGCATATTGAGTGCAGCACTTTCACAGCATCATCTTTCAGGATTTGAAATAGCTCAACTGGAATTCCATCACCTCCACTAGCTTTGTTCGTAGTGATGCTTTCTAAGGCCCACTTGACTTCACATTCCAGGATGTCTGGCTCTAGCTGAGTGATCACACCATCGTGATTACCTGGGTCGTGAAGATCTTTTTTTGTACAGTTATTCTCTGTATTCTTGCCACCTCTTCTTAATATCTTTTGCTTCTGTTAGGTCCATACCATTTCTGTCCTTTATCGAGCCCATCTTTGCATGAAATGTTCCCTTGGTATCTCTAATTTTCTTGAAGAGATCTCTAGTCTTTCCCATTCTGTTGTTTTCCTCTATTTCTTTGCATTGATCGCTGAAGAAGGCTTTCTTATCTCTCTTTGCTATTCTTTGGAACTCTGCATTTAGATGCTTATATCTTTCCTTTTCTCCTTTGCTTTTCACTTCTCTTCTTTTCACAACTATTTGTAAGGCCTCCCCAGACAGCCATTCTGCTTTTTCGCATTTCTTTTCCATGGGGATGGTCTTGATCCCATGGTCTCCTGTACAATGTCCCGAACCTCCATCCATAGTTCATCAGACATTCTATCTATCAGATCTAGGCCCTTAAATCTATTTCTCACTTTCACTGTATAATCATAAGGAATTTGATTTAGTTCACATCTGAACGGTCTAGTGGTTTTCCCTACTTGCTTCAATTTAAGTCTGAATTTGGCAATAAGGGGTTCATGATCTGAGCCACAGTCAGCTCCTGGTCTTGTTTTTGTTGACTGTATAGAGCTTCTCCATCTTTGGCTGCAAAGAATAAAATCAATCTGATTTCGGTGTTGACCATCTGGTGATGTCCATGTGTAGAGTCTTCTCTTGTGTTGTTGGAAGAGAGTGTTTGTTATGACCAGTGTGTTCTCTTGGCAAAACTCTATTAGCCCTGCTTCATTCCATATTCCAAGGCCAAATTTGCCTGTTACTCCAGGTGTTTCTTGACTTCCTACTTTTGCTTTCCAGTCCCCTATAATGAAGAGGACATCTTTTTTGGGTGTTAGTTCTAAAAGGTCTCGTAGGTCTTCACAGAACTGTTCAGCTTCAGCTTCTTCAGTGTTACTGGTTGGGGCATAGACTTGGGTTACTGTGATATTGAATGGTTTGCCTTGGAAACAAACAGAGATCATTTTGTCATTTTTGAGATTGCATCCAAGTACTGCATTTTGGATTCTCTTGTTGACCATGATGGCTACTCCATCAGGGGCTCTTAGCATTGTATGAGAAGGGGTCACTGCTTCACATGAACCTCTACTTGGTAAATGCATGTGAAGTTTGCCCCTAAGGAGGATATTCCCATTCCTTCTCATGTTCTCCCTCCCTTTTACTTGCTCACGTATTCTCCACTGGTCATTCTTTATCTTTGAAAATCCCCATGCAATCCCTAAAAAGCTCAGTGAAACAGAAATGAAAATACAAAATGAAGTTTAATATAAAATGGCCGATCCTACTTAAAAGAAGAAGTGCTGTAGCAAAGCAGTGTGTGGTGATTTGCCACATACAATAATTTCTAGCGAAGGAGATCCTATGAGAGAGTAGTTGAGCTGGAGTTGTCCAAAAAGGGAATTGGGAATTCGCATCTTGAAGAAAGAGTGAAACGTGGCTAGATGGAAGTAATCAAGGAGGTAAAGGTCATAGAGCATAGCCTTTTAAAAACTATTCATTAGTTCTTTATTTATTTCTAAAGCAAGTAGTATAGGACTGTGGTGCAAAATTCAAATAGTGCAAAAGGTATGAAAGGGAAAACTGAGTCTTCTTTCTACTGCCTTTCTCCCAGTCACTTAGTTCCTCTCCCGAGAAGTAACTACTGTTGCAAATGTAAATACTATATAAATATATTTTTAAAACTCCAACTATAGCATACTATACTTACCCTCTGGACTTCCCTGGTGGTTCAGATGGTAAAGAATCTGCCTGCAATGCAGAAGACCTAGGTTTGATCCCTGGGTTGGGAAGATCCCCTAGAGAAGGGAATGACTACCTACTCCAGTATTCTTGCCTGAATAATTCCATGGACAGAGGAGCCTGGTGGGCTACAGTCCTTGGGGTTTCAAAGAGCCAGACAGGACTGTGCAACTATCACTTTCACATACTTACTCTATTCTGCCCTTACAGACTTTTCCACACCAGAACATAAAGATCTGCCTTGGGCTTCCCTGCTGGTCCAGTGGTTAAGAGTCCTCCTTGCAGAAGAGACAGTGGTTCGATCCCTGGTCTGGGAAGATCTCACGTGCCTCGGGGTAGTTGAGCCCACAGGAAGGCCACACACCCTAGACCCTGTGCTGTGCAACAGAGAGGCTATCACAGTAAGTCCACACACCGCAACCAGAGAAAGCCCATGAGCAGCAGCGAAAACCTAGCACAGCCAAAAAAATCTTAAGAAAAATAAGCTACAGGAATATTTTGTACAGCACAGAGAATATAGCCAATGTTGAAAAAAAAAAAAAAGATACGGATTAGGATGTTTTATTTTACAAGTCCTCTGTCGATGAACCTCTAGGCTTTGTGCAGTCTTTTGATATTATGAGCACTGTAGCAGTAACTAATCTTTTAGATACCTAATTTTTAATATCTATATTCTCATCTCCAATTCTGATCTGCTGGGGAAAGTGAGCAATTGTTTCCTGCTGTTTATTTATCTGTTTTCGGCAGCGCTGGGTCTTCTTTGCTTCGCTGGCTTTTCTCTCGTTGCAGCGAGGGGGCTACTCTCTAGTCGTGGTGTGCGGGCTTCTCACTGTGGTGGTTTCTCTTGGCGCAGAGCACAGGCTCTAGGGCGTTCGGGCTTTCAGCACTTACAGCACATGGTCTCAGCGGTTGCAGCTCCTGGGCTCCAGAGCACAAGCTCAGCACTTGAGGTGCCCTGGCTTAGTTGTTCCACGGTGTGTAGAATCTTCTGTAATCAGGGACTGAACCTGTGTCTCCCGCATTGGCAGGCAGATTCTTTACCACTGAGCCACCAGGGAAGCTCTGTTCCCTGCTATTTAAAACTTTAAAGGATGTAAATAACAGTGAACTCTTTCTAAATTACAATCGTCTACAAATAAAAAAAATATTTTTCAAATATCTAAGGACAAATGGGAGAGAATAACAGTTGAATGATAACAAGAGAGGATTTATGTTAGTATGGGACAGTGTTTCCTGAAAGTTATGAGTGTTAAACACTTAATGAAAATAAATACACAGATCTACTTTTGTTCCCTCCTAGAACACAACTAAAATGATAGTAATGGAATTTTTTTCAAATCATAAGCCTGCGATAATGAGAGGAGCCAGTGGCAAAACCAGAAAACAAAGTAGAAGCTGAAAAGCAAATGGACAAGTGTTAACAAAGTTACTAGCCTGGAAACACCTGAATCTGAAACCCAAAGTGGGAAAAGCTGAGACCCAACCTGATCTGTACTGCAGAATACCTCCAGTCTCAGGAGTTGTAACAGTAGGTCTCCCCACCTCCACTAGCTACTGTGGGGGTATAGGACAATAGGGCTGCCATGTACAGGTTGTACCCTGGGCAGGGATTTTAAAAAGGAGTCTGGAAGCTGTTTAAGAGCAGTCAGATCTCCAAGTCACCTTCCCTTTTTTTCAGCTGTCCCCCTGACTCCACTCCTCAGAAGACCGAAGTACTTATTCTCCAGAGAGGGCTGATTCAGAGATCTCTGTTTAAAAAGGGAGATTAAATGAACTAATGGATATTGGATGTGAAGATTCCCAACTCTCCTCCTCCATTTAATTCCTGGATCTCTGGATATGTTTATTCTTCAGAGAGGAAACATGCAGTGTCTTCTTCAAGGAATCTGAGCAGCCCAAGAGGAAAGGCCCAAAGATACTGATATCAGGACCAAGATTCTGTTTTTTTATTAAGGTATAATTGACATACAACATTATATTAGTTTCACAGTACGTGAACGGAGAACTTCCAGATGTTCAAGCTGCATTTAGAAAAGGCAGAGGAACCAGAGATCAAATTGCCAACATCCACTGGATCATAGAAAAAACAAGAGAATTCCAGAAAAACATCTACTTCGGCTTCACTGACTACACTAAAGCTTTTGACTGTGTGGATCACAACAACCTGTGGAAAATTCTGAAGGAGATGGGAATACCAGACCACCTGACCTGCCTCCTGAGAAAACTGTATGCAGGTCAAGAAACAACAGTTAGAACTGGACATGGAACAACAGACTGGTTCCAAATTGGGAAAGGAGTATGTCAAGGCTGTATATTGTCACGCTGCTTATTTAACTTCAATGCAGAGTACATCATGAGAAATACCAGGCTGGGAGAAGCACAAGCTGGAATCAAGATTTCTGGGAGAAATATCAATACCTTCAGATATGCAGATGACACCACCCTGATGGCAGAAAGCAAAGAGAGACTAAACAGCCTCTTGATGAAAGTGAAAGAGGAGAGTGAAAAAGCTGGTTTGACACTCAACAATCAGAAAACGAAGATCATGGCATCTGGTCCCATCACTTCATGGCAAATAGATGGGGAAACAATGGAAATAGTGACAGACTTTATATTTTGGGGCTCCAAAATCACTGCAGATAGTGACAACAGCCATGAAATTAAAAGATGCTTACTTCTTGGAAGAAAAGCTATGACAAACTTACACAGCATATAAAAAGCAGAGACATTACTTTGCTGACAAAGGTGCATATAGTCAAAGCTGTGGTTTTTCCAGTAGTCATGTACAGATGTGAGAGTTGGACCATAAAGAAGGCTGAGTGCTGAAGAATTGATGCTTTTTGAACTGTGGTGTTGGAGAAGACTCTTGAGAGTCCCTTGGACATCAAGGAGATCAAACCAGTCAATGCTAAAGGAAATCAACTCTGAATATTCATTTGGAGGGACTGATGCTGAGGCTGAAGCTCCAATACTTTAGTCACCTAACGGAAAGAACAGACTCATTGGAAAAGACCTTGATGCTGAGAAAGATTGAAGGCAGGAGGAGAAGGGGATGACAGAGGATGAGATGGTTGAATGGCATCACCGACTCAATGAACATGAGTTTGAGCAAGCTCTGGGAGATGGTGAAGGATAGGGAAGCCTGACATGCTGCAGTCCATGGGGTCTGAAAGAGCTGGACACAACTGAGAGTCTGAACAACAATTATATTAGTTTGCGGCATACAACAGAATGATTTGATATTTGTATATATCGCAAAATGATCACCACAATAAGTCAACATATATACCATACATAATGGTTTTTTCTTGTAATGAGAACTTTTAAGATTTACTCTCAGCGACTTTCAAATATGCAGTTACAGTATCACTAACTCTAGTTGACATGCTGTACATTATATGCCCATGACTTATTTATTTTATAACTGGAATTTTATGCCATCCTCATCCTCACCTCAGCTTTTGATAACCACCAATCCAGAAGAGAGGTTTTTGTCTGACTCGTTTATTGCTGTGTCCCAGCACCTAAAACAGTGCCTGTCACTTAGTCCATTAGATATTTGCTGGATGTTCACTGTAGATATTTTTGAATATCCAGAAAAACTCAAAAGAGAACATGTTTTAAAACCATGCATATTTATATCTGGAAAGAACCAGTAGCTTATGTTTGTATGTATTAATATTGATCCTCTTGGGAAGAAGAGGGATAGATAAGACATGTTGGGCTTCCCTGGTGCCTCAGTTAGTAAAGAGTCTGCCTGCAGTGCAGGAGACCTGGGTTTGACTCCTGAGTTGGGACGATCCCCTGGAGGAGGGCATGGCAACCCACTCCAGTATTCTTGCCTGGAGAATCCCCATGGACCAAGAAGCCTGGTGGCCTGTAGTCCACGGGGTCACAAAGAGTTGGAACCAACTGATTGACTAAGCACAGCACAGCACATGTTACTTTTTCTAACTTTTCTATAGCAAGTTTCTCTAGGTTAGATGATTGCTGGAGAGATCCCAGATCCTCACGTTCATATAGGTGGAAATCAGTGCTTTTGGTGCTCCACCAACAGACATTAATATTGAATTCTGTCATGTGAATTTGGAACAAGTTTACTAAGAGAAGATATGACTATTCTCAACTATTCAACATAAAATCACAATCGCAAGTCCAAGAAATAAAAAACCCACAGGGCTTCCCTGGTAGTCCAGTGATGGAGAATCCGCCTGCCAGCGCAGGGCACGTGGATTTGATCCCTGCTCTGGGAAGATCCTACAAGCGGTGGAGCGACTCAGCCCACGTGCCACAGTTACCGAAGCCCTCATGCCTCAGAGCCTCTGTTCCACAGCAAGCGAGGCCACTGCAGTGAGAAGCCCGCGCATTGAAAAGAGAGAGTAGCCCCCTTCTCTGCAACTAGGGAAAGCCTGCACACAGCAGTGAAGACCCAGCACAGCCATAAATAAATAAATATTTTTGTAGGTGTTTTTTTTCACCTACAAATTAAAGAAAAAAAAAAAAAACAATGTTTGTGAGTTTTTCATAGGTATTTACTGCTTGTTCCACTGTTGTCATCTTCTAAAGTTACTAAAAGGCTAGTGATATTTGACTCCAAAGAAGAGAGGAAGAATTACGGAAGGTGAGAAAATACAATTCATTAACTTAATTTTATCTATGAATTAGGGGAAAGAGCACCATTATCAAGTTGAGCAGGAGAACATATCTCTTTTTAGTTCAAAACTGAGTTCCAAGGGAACTTGTTTGAGAATCCCTATTCTAGACAATCTTGCTACCCTTCTCTGCTTATCTTGTACATTGCTGGTGTGTTGCAGAGCGGTCTTCCCAAACTTTAACGTGCACAAGTCACATGTGGGCATCTTATTAAGATACACATCTGATTCAGCACATCCGGGGTGGGTTTGGGGTTCCACCTTTATGACAAGCTCCCAGTTGATGCCAACGCTGCTGGCCTGTGGACTACACTTTGAGTAGAAAAGGTGCACAGGGACAGAACAGGAATCTTCAAAGCCTCAGAATTAAGAAAATAGAACTGCAGCCAAAGATACCTGCGTTCAAATCCTAGCTCTACCCCGTCCCATTTGTATGCTGTTGGAGACATTACTTATTTTCTATAAGTCTTAGCTCCTCATCCATAAGATGGGAATAATGGTACCTTCTTCATAGGGTTCTTGTGAGCATTAAAAAGAACAATGCAATTATAAATCTCAAAGTATGTAGAAATAAAAAGTCTTTTTAAAAAGCAGTTTCTGGGGGCTTCCCTTGTGGTCCAGTGGTTAAGAATCCATCTTCCAATGCAGGGGACATGAGTCCAATCCCTTGTTGGGCAGCTAAGCCCGCATGCCGCAACTACTGAGCCTGCACACTAGAGCCTGTGCTGCACGACAAGCCACGGCTAGAGAAAGCCCCAAGCCACAGCGAGGACCCGGTGCAGCCAAAACAACAGCAACTACAAAGCAGTATCTAACACATACACATTCACAAGTGACAACTGCTTTTTATCAATTGTGTGATCATCTTTACAAACCTAAATTCTAGTCCTGACTTGCTATTGCATAATCTTGGACAGGTTATTGGCTCCTCTACATCTTTGTTTTCAGTCATCAAATGGGATAATAATTATGACCACCTTATAAGGTTATAATGAGAATTGAAAAGGGGGGGGTAGTATTTAAAATGCTTAGTACAGAGCCTTGCACATAGAAAGTATTCAGTACCAGATAATGGAGATGACGATGACCGCTACAAGCCTGGGCTCTAATCCTGGATCTGTGCCTTGTAAAAGGCAGAGTACTGTGATTGTGCATAACATCACTCTGTTTTGTGGAGGATGGAGTGAGTCCATCCCCTCTTCACAGGAAGAGAGAATGCTTTGGAAATGAAATGTAAAAATTAAGGAAAAATCACGGGAGTCAGCATCTGACCTGAGTTCTGGTCTGAGCTATGATTAATTTTGTGATTTACTCCGCTGCTTTGTGATTTGGAATCACTTAACTTCTTGGAGTCTCAGTTACTTTATCTGTATAGTAAAGCTAATGCTTATCTCACAGAATTGGGAAGAAGAAATGAGAATGTATAAAGCAGTTGGTACTTTACCTGCTTAATTCTTAACATTTATTAAGAATGCTTAATAAATGTTTCTTTCCTACCTACAGTAAATACATTCAGGATTATATATTTTTCCAAGGAAAATCCAGTATTTCCAAGAATATTTTGATTTTACTTAGAGATTCTCTACATGAAGGTTTATTAACCTGAAGATTAAAGGTCTATAAAACTGAATTGCTAAATGCATTCTATTTAATTATACATCAAGTATCATTCCAATGCTGAATATTTCAACAGTGGCATTCCTGGCTGTTAGGATGCAGAGCATGGGAAAGAAAAACAATCAATTAAAAGAAATTTAGTATAACCCCAAACAGAGGTCATCTGTTTTACTGCCAAGTAGAAGAACGAAGTTTCCAGAAGTTTTCTAAAGTAACTGACTCAAACCTTTCTAGAAGAAGCCCTGAACATTGTTTTGCTACAATTTATTTCTCATCAATAAGACTGGAAGATTGGTAATGCTTTTCCATGTCTAAATGTTTCTGATGCTTTTTTCACTATGTTACCTGCCATTCTGGTGGAACTCATTTTTGGTTAATTTCTTGGCTTGCCCAGCAAAAGACCTTGTAACATGTTATATTTTTATCTTTCTGGGCTGATCTGCATGGAGAAAGATGGAGAAATGAAAAACTATCAATAATACCCTTTCCTTTCTCTATGTTATCTTCATGGAGGGTTTCTGGAAGATTCTGAAACCTGAATTCCAAAACATATTCCAACTGGCTTAGTATGTATCTATTAATATATGCCAAATACAATGCCTGACATAAAGAATATGCCTCCCCCCAAAAATCATGCTCTATATATTTTAGCCAAAAGAAAATATTTTATATCATCCTCCTGCCTACCCCATTTCTCATGAATCAAGCTCTGCAGGGAGGTGGTTTAATGGAGGTGAGGTTAGGATTCTGGAGCAAAGGTGAAAGGATGTCATTCTGGTCATGAGAACATTCCCCATCCTCAAACTGTAGTGGAAAGAAGGCGCACTACCCAACAATCCTCACACAGATCTCTAAGCTCCTGGAAAGTAGGTCTTGGACCTAGCTGAGCAACTTTCCTGTCAGTGCTTAGGCCTCCTGTTATTTCCCTGGAGCTGATTTCAGAAGCTCTGATCTAGAACCCTTCTCAAAATAGGGCGCAGTGAAAGTGCTGCACTCAATACGTCAGCAAATTTGGAAAACTCAGCAGTGGCCACAGGACTGGAAAAGGTCAATTTTCATTCCAATCCCAAAGAAAGGCAATGCCAAAGAATGCTCAAACTACCACACAGTTGCACTCATCTCACACGCTACTAAAGTAATGCTGAAAATTCTCCAAGCCAGGCTTCAGCAATACGTGAACTGTGAACTTCCAGATGTTCAAACTGGTTTTAGAAAAGGCAGAGGAACCAGAGATCAAATTGCCAACATCTGCTGGATCATGGAAAAAGCAAGAGAGTTCCAGAAAAACATCTATTTCTGCTTTATTGATTATGCCAAAGCCTTTGACTGTGTGGATCACAATAAACTGTGGAAAATTCTGAAAGAGATGGGAATACCAGACCACCTGACCTGCCTCTTGAGAAACCTATATGCAGGTCAGGAAGCAACAGTTAGAACTGGACATGGAACAGACTGGTTCCAAATCGGGAAAGGACTACGTCAAGGCTGTATATTGTCACCCTGCTTATTTCACTTATATGCAGAGTACATCATGAGAAAAATGCTAGGCTGGAGGAAGCACAAGCTGGAATCAAGATTGTCGGGAGAAATATCAATATCCTCAGATATGTAGATGACACCACCCTTATGGCAGAAAGTGAAGAGGAATTCAAAAGCCTCTGGATGAACGTGAAAGAGGAGAGTGAAAAAGTTGGCTTAAAGCTCAACATTCAGAAAACGAAGATCATGGCATCCCATCCCATCACTTCATGGGAAATAGATGGAGAAACAGTAGAAACAGTGTCAGACTTTATTTTCTGGGGCTCCAAAATCACTGCAGATGGTGATTGCAGCCATGAAATTAAAAAATGCTTACTCCTTGGAAGAAAAGTTATGACCAACCTAGATAGCATATTGAAAAGCAGAGACATTACTTTGTCAACAAAGGTCCGTCTAGTCAAGGCTATGGTTTTTCCAGTAGTCATGTATGGATGTCAGAGTTGGACTGTGAAGAAAGCTGAGCACCAAAGAATTGACGCTTTTGAACTGTGGTGTTGGAGAAGACTCTTGAGAGTCCCTTGGACTGCAAGGAGATCCAACCAGTCAATCCTAAAGGAGATAGGTCCTGGGTGTTCATTGGAAGGAATGATGTTGAAGCTGAAACTCCAATACTTCAGTCACCTGATGCGAAGAGCTGACTCATTTGAAAAGACCTTGATGCTGGGAAAGATTGAGGGCAGGAGGAGTAGGGGACAACAGAGGATGAGATGGTTGGATGGCATCACAAACTTAATGGACATAGATTTGGTAGAGTCCGGGAGTTGGTGATGGACAGGGAGGCCTGGCGTGCTACGATTCATGGGGTCAAAAAGAGTCAGACACGACTGAGCGACTGAACTGAAATGATCCCTAAGCATGTTTCCAGATGACATGGATACACATCTCCTACATAGGAGAGTATGACATTTTTTAAGGGTGAGAAGGAATAAAAGAAAAATAGCTTTAACTTTAAAATATAAAAAATAATTCATTTCAAATAAATTTTCAATAGTCTCAAATCTTGGCATAAAATTTAGGATTATTTCTTAGCACTCCCCTTCTATCCTTACACAGGCTTTACCCAAATTTTATCATTTAGTTGCTATCATCTTTAATTCTTATGACAACCCTGGAAAGTTATATATTTGTAGCCCTATTTTATAGATGAAGAAATTGAGACTCTGGTTAAGTGATTTGTCTAAGTTCAAACACGTTCATATGACTCCAGAGCCCTTATTCTAGCTCAACACAATTTGCTTTCTAGTGCTTTCCCTTTATATTATTTAAAGAAGGCTTTTTGTGTGTAGATATTCTCCATATTTATGTCTTTTAATAACAGCCTGACATTCTGTTATCTTTTATACCAATGGTATTCATCTACTCCCTATTCTTGGGGACTTAGGTGGTTTTGGGTTTTTCATTGTTACAAACATTTTTTTGTTGTTGTGCCGCTGCCTGTTTTCTTTTTTTGGATTATTTCCCAGGATAATTCCCAGGAGGGTTTTCCTGGGGGAAAGGGTGCAGGCATTTATGTGGCTCCAGCTCTGTATCACTGAATTATGCTGCGTGACTGCATCTTGAAGGAGAGCACTGTCTTCTTTCACCAGCACCCTGTGAGAGGTTTAAGGCGAGCCTGGGAGATTTACCAATAAAAACAACCCTTTGTCCCTCTGTGTGCTTGGATGTGCCCTAGGGGCATAAGAGACTCCCTGAAAACACTTTAGAGCATAAGCATGAATACTCTTGAATAAGATCTCATGTGGGATAATGTGACTCCCCCTTCCCAGGAAAGGTTTCCTTGATGAAGTTGTCTTTTTCTCTTTGTAGTCACAAGATCAGCAGAAGATATTTCAAGCAGCTGACATTTCCATCTTGCTTCAGACAGACTGAGCTCTTCATTTCTGTGTTGGGAAGAGGTGTGGTAGCTGTTAGAACCAAGCCTGGACTTCACTTAACGGTTTTCTATTCCGAACTAGGGTCGGGATGAATAACATTAGAGAGAGGAGGCCCCAGTAGCAGGTGGAAAATGTTTTAGGAATTTCAGGAGGAAGTAAAATTGAGGAAAAGTCACATGAGAAAATTGAGGAAAAGCCACCAGGCTCCCCTGGCGGCTCAGAGGGTAAAGAATCCGCCTGCAGTGCAGGAGGCCGGCATTTGATGCTTGGGTCGGGAAGATCCCCTGGAGAAGGAAATGGCAACCCACTCCAGTATTCTTGCCTGGAAAATCCCATGGACAGGCTACAGTCCATGGGGTCGCAAAGAGTTGGACAAGACTGATCAACTTGCAATTTCATGTTCATACTAGAATAAGAAGCTCCATTCCGACTGGTGGAAGGTAATTTGGGGATATATATTAATATCTTTTGGAGAAGGAAATGGCAACCCACTCCAGTATTCTTGCCCGGAGAATCCCATGGACAGAGGAGCTTGGTGGGCTACCGTCTACGAAAAGAATCCTAGTTATCTTCCATGACAAGAGTACCAGCCACTGGAAGGTACTAAAAGATTTAGCCTGAAATTATATGACATATAATAGGCATTCAATCCCAAGGCACACGGCACAGTAGGCATTGTGGGAAAAGCATAAACACGGAAGACAAGCAGAACTGGTTTAGCTAGCTCTTTCTAGCCAGGTGACCTAGGGCAAATCTTTAATTCTCTTCGAGCTTCATTTTCCTCTTCTGTAAAATGGAGATTATGATACTTATATACAAAGTTTGATTTACAGACCAAGTGGGAGTGTATGCCAAACATAATGCTTGATAAAAAGGTGCTGTGCTGCGCTCTGCTTAGTCACTCAGTCATGTCCTACTCTTCCACCCCATGGACTGGAGCCTGCCAGGCTGCTCTGTCCATGGGGATTTTCCAGGCGAGAATACTGGAGTGGGTAGCCTATCCCTATCCAGGAGATCTTCCTGACCCAGGAATCGAACGAGAGCTACTACTAATTCACAAATCTATCAATAATTGTGATCAACTAAGTCTTCCCCTACATCTGTGGTTCTCAAACTTAGTGAGCATAAGAACCATCTAGGTTATTTGGTTAAAGTGCAGATTTTCAGGCTTCACCCCAGAAATTCTGTTTCCATTAGTTTGGGATGGGGCGCAGGAATCAACATGTGCCGCTCAATTTCAAGGTAATTTATGTTGCTGGTAGTCCATAAACCATACTTTGAGAACCACTGCTCTGTGGTCTCAGGCAATAAAGAGAGAGAGAAAGAAAAAAAGTTTTTCCTATCACTAATATGCCATAAAAACTAAAAAACATGCAGATATAAAATTAAAGAGATTCAAATAGTGAGTGATTCTATATTCAGGAAGATTTATACAGTTCTCACCTACTTAAAGACTTCAGAATCATCCTAAAGTGACATTTTATCCTTTTAATACTCATGGATGAATGACTCTTACTTAGAGTCATCTTAACCCCTCATGGAGATCACTCTCTCTCTGGACTGTGACACTTAATTATCTCCCCCTAGGAATATTGACAGACATTACCACTTAAATCTTAGGTGGTTGTTTTACATTTCATTTGTGCCTCATTTCCCCAACTGGATTTAAGTCCAAAGGCAGGGACCAATGTCTTTTTTTGTTCTCTATCTCCCACAAGCATCTTGCAAAGCCTTTGTAAATTATATTTCTTTCATAAATATATTTGAATGAATGGAGATGCATCTGACTGTGGCTTAATAATCACTGATAAATTCTTAACCCCAAGAATGGCTCAAAATTACAGTTAGGAAAAGACTATCAGGCTTTTAGGTTCGGAGTCAAACAGAGGAAAGTGTAGCTCTCAGGCCTATGAAAGTGCTATAATTTCTGTGAGCCTGTTTTCTCATTTGTAAGGTGAGTAACACTCACCTTGTGGATTGGACATGCAGATTAAGAGAGAATTCATAGGGTTCCGAGCAAAATGCCTAACCCCTATGGTTCTTTATGCTTGTTCTTACTGTTATATTTAAAAGTGCCACACAGAACAATAGATGGAACTGCCCTAGATATTTATCTTCAGATGTAAAATAATAAACAACTGAGACTCTCGGAACAAAGCTGATATTTTCTCTTTCTTTTCTCTTCTTTCTTTCTGATATTTTAAGGTCTAGCATTTTCAGCTTTAAGTAACAGATTGTCCAGGGATTTGTATGGATTCCCTATGGGGATGGGAAAGGACACAAAGCAGCCATTTTACCAGCCCCAGGCTCTCACACAGAGCAGGACAATCAGGGTTTAAGTTTATGCTTCACAAACCTCCTCTGTTCTGGCCATGATTCCTGTGACTTTTCTCCCATTACTAAGAAGCAACAAGCACCCAGAATGAAGAATATGCATCCAACCTGAAATTAGAAACAGGAACTTCCCCTTTTTGTATTACAGATAGGAGATTCACTACTCCCAGGGATGAGATAGACTTTGGATTTCCCAGGCAGGTCTTAGGGAAGCCAGGAGAAAAATGGTTACAAAAGTGACGAACCAGGCTTGTTTACTTCTTTAAAGCATTGCTAGTTAGATATCAGAGATTCTATGCAATGGAGGAAATAATAAACACAATTTCTCAATAAAAACGGTAATTACAGTTTAATACCTGAAGGCAAAAAGCTGAAATGAATAGCTGAGAATAAGGTGGATAGAGGTTAAATAAACCATGATATAGTCACTTGATAGAATGGTAAACAATCATTTGAAATGTTTACCTAGACATATGTTGACGTAATAACATATGGAATAACATGGAAAAATGTAATAACATATTGGAAAATGCTTCTGAGCACATTTTAACTAAAAAAAAAAACAGAATAAAATTTAGTTTAGACTTCAGAGCTTTCTCCAATTCACAAGTGATGCAGCGCCTTCCCAGTCCTGCCTGCCTCTTACCATAGCCAATAAACAGCGTGTACTTAGGTGGTGGGACTGTGACGTCAGCAACTGTTCAGCCAATCTCCCTGATGGTTATTTGCATAGCTTACACCTCCTATGCCAACAGAACCCAGTTTCTTTTAGGGAGAGCATTGAGTGAAAACGGAAATCTCCAAAAGAAAGAGAAGAAAATTACAATAACAAAGGAATACTTGTAATGATGTTAGTATCAAGATACAGTGATCAAAATGATTACATTTAGTGTCTGAAGAGAGTACTTTTACCTTCTAAGCAAAGCACTCTAGTTAGTATGCTAAATCTTAAAATAGCTCTCTGACAACCCACTTGATGTTTAAAATTTTTTTTTATGAATTCCCACAGAATAGGAAACAATTTCCTGCCTCTTGCTATTGGGAAAAGAGAACTCTTTTATTTCTTAGAATTAATTGGATTTACAAAAAAAAAGAAAAGAAACAACTTTATGCTTACCTGTTGATCTTGACACCTTATCTTCAACAATTAAGGCTTCATCATTTTCAAGGTAAATGAACTGGCTGTTGACAAGGAAAACAGGATTCTATAAGCCTAATCTTTATCCTCCTTGTTTATACACTTACTAGTTTAGCAAATTTGATATTACCAGGAGTGTCCCCTTTCAGCAGCCTAATTAGGATTTCCTTTCACAAAAAGCATTAAGCTTAGTGGGATAATCCCAGCTTTTTCATGTGGCAAACAGTGGGTTTAGACGAGTTTGTTAATTGTTTTTGTTTCATTCAGGCTTACTGAGCACATACAGTGTGTCAAGTGTTTTCACACTCGTTTTTCAACAAGCATTTTCAGTTTAATCCTTACAATAACCATGTGAGGATAGATATTATTAGCCCCTGTTTACAGAAGAGAAAACCAAGGATAAGAGAGGTTAAGGGATTTGCTTGCCCGAAAACATGCAGAGAGTAACAGAACCAGAATTCTTACATGAATTTTCTAATGCCAAGACAAGTGTTCTTCCCACTACTTCATGTTATTTATTTATAATTAACCAGTGGAACCAAAGTTAACTGGAAAATGCTACTCCTACATACTGAATATAATCTCTTGTATTGTATTTTTATCTTATCATGAACATCAAAATATAGTATGTGCCTACATTTTCCCAAGAAACCTTTAATAGAATAATCTAGTCCTTTAAATAAAATTTCAATCCAAGTATTTTCAAGTTCTCTTTATTTTAGGTACTCAATAATTGACTATGGCTAATGAATATTTGTCATCATCTTCAAACTGGTGATTGCATGTCACACAGCTCTTTACACTTCTCACCCAAACTTCTTTGGCAGCAAAATATGACACTCAATGTAAGTCAGAAATGGGTGAGACACATTTGAACTCCAGAGGATAAAATCACTGGAGTGGAATGTTCAACTTTTTGAAGCTGGATGACATTTCTGTTTAAATCGATGGCCCTCACTCTGCTGGGCAATGTCTAAGTGCTTTATATATATTATATATATAACACCCTATGTTACCCAACACCCTATAAGGTTGGTATCGCCACTTCTAAATGAGGAAACTGGGGCTTAAAGAGGTTAGATAACTTGCCTCCAATCCCACAGTCAGTGGATAGCAGAGCCAGGATTTCTCCACAAGCAGACTGGCTGCAGAGTCTGAGCTCCTAACCTCTCAACGCTGTCTCTCCAAAACTGAATGTAAAGTATCGGCTGATTTCATGAAACACACTTTTTTATTGACCTGCATCACTCCTCAGAAAATATGGGCACAAACAGGAAATCTGGACATCATGTTATATGTACATGAAAATATAAATATAAAATTCAAAGTCAGCTTCAACCTAGTATGGAAAGGAAATGTAATTCAGAATGATAATGGTCTCTGCTTCCTTAGAGCTTCACACTGACGGCCTCCACTTTTCTTCGGCCTAGAGTCAGGTCGTGAACGTACACCCATATGCACTCACCATTTGCCACCCGAGACTTGTCCAGGGTCTGTGGGACCCCTGCACTTCCCTGGGGTGAGCCATCAGGGGACAGTGACGTCGTGCACCAGGGTCATCAGCCCCGACTGGTTCTGCCTTGTCCTGCCACAGACTTCACTGGCAGTCTGCTTTTCCCCCACCACTGAAAATGCTAGAGACTTGTGGCCTGTTTTCCACGTTGTGCCTGACACTGTGTAGTGGAGGTGGAGGGGGCTTTACATTTCTAGCCCATTCTAAACTTCTGCGTTCTAAAATTGGAGCTGCCTTGTTTAGAAAGTAGCTGCTTGGCTGAAGTAAATACTTAACAACTTAGGCTCTTCTAGGACACGCATTAAAACAAGTGGTTGGACTGGGAAAAAGAACAGTCAGGAAACTCACAGACTAGCAGGCCTGAAAGGGTAAGTGAATTGAGGCTAGAATGGTACTATGGCTGTGAAAGAGCTTGGGAAACTGTGAAACGCTTTAGATCACTGTGACTCACACACTAAGTGGTCCCTTCACTATGGTCTAGGCCAGTGGTTCTCAAACGTTAGTATGCATCAGAATGACCTGAAAGACTTGTTGAAACAGATCTTGGGACCCACTATTTCTGATTCAAAAGGTCTGGCTGCTGCTGCTGCTGCTGCTGCTGCTGCTAAGTCACTTCAGTCGTGTCCGACTCTGCGCGACCCCATGGACTGCAGCCCACCAGGCTCCTCCATCCATGGGATTTTCCAGGCAAGAGTACTGGAGTGGGGTGCCATTGCCTTCTCCGAATAGTAGGTCTGGGTGGTGTCCAATAATTTGCACTTGTCTCAAGTTTCTAGGTGATGCTGAGGCTGCTGGTCCTGGGACCTACTTCCAGAACTGTTCATCTAGGCTGCTGGGTGGGCAAAACCCATGGTATCCACAGTAACCACAAGGTAGCTACTCGGATGGGGTTGTTATTATTAACTGGCTCCATCTCTTGGTAACCCCAGTATTTGCTCTCTTCTGCCTCCAGATTACTCAGTGCAGTTTTGTTGAGATTTATGGGGGAAAAGATTGAATTCCTTTCCTCTCTTCCACGTTTCAACCTCCTGTCATTAAAACCCCTTCTTATTTAAAAGCTGCTTCACAGTTTGCAAAAACTCTCACATACATTATTGTGTTCAAAAATGAGATACTTATTTCTGAGCACAAAGCTGAGACTCTTTAGATAATTAGGGGAAGAGGCGATGGGGCAGAACACCCGCTCTCTTCCTTCCCTTTGCATTTGCCGCTCTGAAGGTAGCAATCTGTCCGCGTTTCAGATCAAAGGTCTTAGGATCTGCGTCTTCCTCACCGAAGAGATGCTATAATGTGCGAAGTTAGAGCAAAAAAGGCGTGATGATAAGCATCCCTATGGGGCCTCCTCCCCGCCAAATAAAATGAGTGGGTGGGGGATACCCCGACAGAGTGTTTCCTGGAAGGGTCTCTCGGGTGCTTCTGTTAAAATCGCGCCTCGGTGGCCCGACGCCCCTGATCTCAACTCCGCAGCTCGCTGTCCGCAATGCTAAGACGCAGCACTCCAGCCCTCCCGATTGCTTCTGGGGGATCGCGCGGTGCAACCAACCCCAAGGACGCGGCCGCGACGCCCCCCCGGCCCTCAGGGCTCCCCATTGGCCCGCGGCCGTCGTCACGCCCTCCTAGCCTCGCCTCCCCCGCCCGGCCGCCGCACCGGCCGGCTAGGTTGCACGCTGGCCGCGGGCTCTGGCCGCGGCGGCGGCTTTGCAGCAGGCGGTGCGGCGGGAGGGGGCCGGGCGCGCCGGCGGGGCGGGGGCGCGCTGCGGGCTCCTCCGCCGGCAGGTGCGGGCCGGGGGCCCGCGGCGGGGCGGGGGGCCGCAGTCGCCGCCAAGGGCGGCAGACGAGGACCTGCCCGGCCGGCCGCCCCATGCCTGCCGCGCCCAGCAGCCCGGCCCGCCGGGAGGGATGCGCGGTGCCGTCCGGTTCTCCTCCGCCCTGCGCGTGCCCTGAAGCAGAAAGTTTGGGGGCCGGGGGCTGTCTTCCTCCTCCTGCTCCAATGACTGCCCAAGGAATCCTGCTGCCCAACCTCGACTGTGACCTGCCTTCGCTCCCCGGGTGGCGATGAACTATTCCAAGCTGTAACCAAGGCTCCCCGCTCCTCGCCCTTCCCTCACCCTCCCTTGAAAAGGTTTATTTTTTCAATTCAAGAGATTGTGATCCGGCCGACTCCCCTCCTCGTTAATAATTTAGACCCGGAGCCTCGTTTCTGAGTGTAAGAGGGGGTGCGGTCTCCCCCCAGGACGGCGCGCTGGAAGGACAGATTCCCCTTGCCGACCCTTCTACACCATGAAGAGGTGCAAATCGGACGAGCTGCAGCAACAGCAGGGCGAGGAGGATGGAGCCGGGCTGGAAGATGCTGCTTGCCACCTGCCGGGTGCGGACATCCGGCCTGGGGAGGCCGCGGGTGCTAACTCTGCGGGCGGGCCAACTTCGGATGCGGGCGCTGCCGCGGCGCCCAACCCGGGTCCCCGAAGCAAGCCTCCCGATTTAAAGGTGAGCGCAGACCCTCCCCTTGAGAGCCCAACCGGCGACTTAGCTTTCCCCGCCCCACGCAGAAGTGCTGTAACAGGCTAAAAGTGATGGGGAAGCCAGACAGAGGTCAGAGAAGATGGGCAGATGTTCAGCCAGACCCTGGGCTAGATCTCAGGTACCATTTGTGCCTCTGTCTTTCAGCTTATTTCAGGCCTCTGTGTTTGTTCCTCATTATTCAGCAGACGTTCTAGTGACTCACGCATCGGAGGTTGTTTGAATAATGTGTGTGAAGCGCTATTCGCAGACAAAGAGCTGGAGAAATCCGAAATGCTAACTAAAAAGTTGACATCCCTTCCCCTCTTTGGAAGGGGAAGAAAATGACAGGGGTGGGAACCCAAGCAAAGGACCATTAGCTCCTTTGCTGAATTAGTTTCCTCCTTCTGGGACCTTCCTGGATTGAAGCTCAGTTTGTCCATCTGTGAAAGGGGAGTGTGGGTTTCCTGCCGTTAGGTGGAGCCAGAGGTTAAGCTAGCGCTTGGAGATCCGGGCTGGTTTCCTAAACCAGCCCCCAGGGTGGAGAACTGACAGGTGGCCGCTTGGTGCTTGCGCTGGTTTGGGGCCTCGGTTCAAGTTGCACACATGATGAGCCGGCAGGGAGAACCAGGATCCGAAAGAGGCGGCCACATGCAGCTGGGAGTCCTTTATTTTCCAGCTTGAGGTTGCCGAGACAATTATTGAGCTGTACTGGATGTGTCTCTATATTAACTAAAACAGCAGCTGTGATAAATAATGTACCTTTGCTGGAGCTGCCACAGGAACTGCAGGCTCAGGCTTCTCAAGCAAGCTCACCGCCGGGCTCAAAGAGATGTCAGCCCAAGGAAGGAACTTAGACGCCTTGGAGATTGATGCCTTGGGGAGATTTTCTCCAGAGGGGGTGCAAGGTCTTGGCTAGGGGAGCAAAAGGACTCCATTATGTTAAATAAAGCCTGTCTCCTACGGCAGCAGCCACTAAGGAGCTCGCCAGAATAAACCAATGACACTCCTCGTTTGGCCTGAGCGGCACAGAGCCAGGAAGTCAGAGCGCAGGTGAGTGTGCTCTTACCTGTGTGTGTTACCTGTCTGTGTTTCTTGGGGAGGGGTAAGAAGGTGACTTCTGCCTCCATGAGTGTATCTTAAAAATTGGTGGCAGTTATTTGAACGTAACCTCTGATTTTGCTGCTGCCGTTTTTCAGAGGATCGGGGCTAGCTTTATGTGTAAGATGAGCTCCACTGGGTAGGCAGTTCAGGGAGAGTCCTTGGTGCCTGGCCCACCTGCCACCTCTGAGCCCACCTGAGTGGTCAGGGGCCGTGGTTCCTATTTTCAATGAGATGGTGAGGGAAAAGGGCTGTCCTTAGTGCTGATGGGGGGCAGGGGCAGCCTTCTGCTGCAAACTTCGGCTTCCTTCTGGGCTGATCCAGATGGGTCTGGCCAGCACACCCTGATTCCTTGGCGAGATGGGATCCTCACCCCGAGTCCGTGAAAAGCAGCCTTGAAAACTCCCCCACGGTTCAGCTCCGGCCGCAGTGAACCACCGGCTCCGTTCATTTCCCCCACTGCCTTCACAAGGGAAGGTGGGCTTGCGGTGGGGGCTGCAGTGTCTTTGTCTCTGTAGATAAAGCTGCTGAAAGAAGCTCATTCATCTCCACCCGCTTACCTCTTATACTCTCTCTCCTTCTTTTTGGGGGAGGGTGGTGGTGATTGACACTGTCATTCTGGTTGGGGCAGACACAGCGACAACAGCTCTACACTTGATATTAAATGTGGGCCATCCCTGAACCACAGTTGAGATCAGGTGTGAGAAAAGGACACCTTCTTTTCTTGTCCTTCCAAGTTGTCCTCCACCCCCATCAGAAAACATATTTCTGAGCTGACCACAGCCGTGTGAACCCAGGCTGGCAGCTCAGGGAAAACCTAGCTGTTGCCTGCTCCGTGGGAGCTCAGGGAGACAAGCATGGCCTTTTCCTGTTTATCTCCGTCTACTTTATCACATGTTTACAAAGTAGGGACTTCAGAGACAGACACCAACTTGGGGGCTATCGCAGTTTAATTTGCTGTGTGATCTCAGGCAAGTGACTCAACTTTTCTGAGCCTTTTTCTGGGGAAAGGGACTGGGAATTTTGAAGTATGTCTAAACTTATTTTCCAGCACTGGCATAGTTTTCCAGCAATGGAAAAATCCCATCTTTGGCTGTAGCGCTGCATAGAAGCTAACTTGTTTTAGGTGTGATGGTGGTACCGGAATAGGGTAAGTTTGATTTTTTAACACCCTGTCCCCTACCTGTGTCTGGCCTGGAGCAACCTGCAGTTCTGGCTTGGTTTTGTTTTCATTTTAAACTTTGGAAATAGGAATTTCTGATCTCTTAGTCCACTGCTGTTTTCTTGTAACAGCTCCAGGCGTTGTGATGGATTAGGTGCAGTGGAGGAAATCATCTTGAGGAAAAAAAAAAAAAAGGCTTTGTCTGAAGCACCTCGTGGAAGTTGGGCGAAAGGAGAGGACAGAATGGTCCGCATGTGCCCTGATAGCCAAGCTTGTCAAGCAGCCCCAGAGCAGGGGCTCCGGTGGTCTCCCTTCTTGTCCTTCAGTGTTGTGGAGGACTGCACTGTAGATTCCTCTTGTGGTGGCCTGGGATCTGAGATTGGGGGCCATGGAGGACCAGTGAGAAGGAAAAATAGTTAAGCAGCAATTTAAAAACTCTACTTGAAAAATAGCCTGAAAAACTGCATTGCCCCACAGGCAGCTTATGCAGGCGCTTTGGAGGCCTTCTCAGCTACTCTGCACACTTGACGTGATCTTCAGGGGCAGTGTGACCAGACACTCTTGCAACAGGAGCCCCCAAATTCAGAGTCACATCGTCTTCCCCCTTGGCTTGTGGCTTGGACTCCGTTGAACCACTCGAGTTCATGTCTTGGATTCATTTGTGGTCATTATCCAGGCCTGTGCTCTTGCCAGTTTCCTTACTAGCTAGGAGGACACATTAGATTGCTGCTTACAGAGAGTGTTGGCTGACCAAAAGTACACTGAGATTTTCCAGCAAGTAAACCCAGTGCCAGTGAGAGCGGGAGTGGGAGGAGCTCGGGGAAAACTGCAGAAAGGGACATGGAGCACACGTTCCTGTTAGAAACACGACATGTGGTAGATGTCGCTGAGGCCCGGGATGGGTGGCTAAGCACGAGAGTCAGCTGGCTCTGCCCTGAGGCCTTTTAGAAGCCCGAGGGCAGGGGAGGAAGTCGCCAGCCTTGCCACCTCTCCCACCCCTGAGCAACTGGAGGACTTGGCCTTTGTGAAAGGAAGGCTCTGGATGTGCTGCCCAGAAACTGTCCCCCAGACTTTCCCTGAGCTTCTCTTTCCTTTCGCAGATGCCTCTGCGATTCCTTTCCCCAGAGAGTTCTGAACAGTATTAATATTTTTTCCGAGAAGAAGAAGGGGGTGCCCTGAAGTGCATCACCCCAGTCCTGGTTCGAAGTGCTTGTAACTCGGGACTCACTTGGGTGCCTTCATCTGTACCGTTCACGGGTCTTCCTGTCTGCTTGGAGTGAAGAGCGATTCGAAACCAAAGAGCTGAGGGGAAGTCACAGCTGAATCCGTAGGACTGTCCTTGCTGGCTCGCAGCCTGTGCTGAGCACAGGTGCACCATGTTCCTCGCCGCTCCCGGAGAGCCCGCTGGCGAAGGCTTCACGGGGCAGCAGACACTGACCTTCCATGGGAAAGCCTGTTTTAGATTGTGAAACATGCCATGTATGTAAAAGTGTCTGAGAGTGTGTGTACCCTTTAAATAACAGGGGCAAAATAGATACCCCAGCTACCTGCTACCCGAGAGGGGGAACATTTACATTCTCAAGAAGCTTCTGCTTATTTTTCTGTTCTTTTGTTTATTTTTAAGGCCCTGGGTTTTGATAAAATTTATGGGCCTCACTTTCTCTACTTGTTCAACGGAGAAGATCAGCAGCTTCGTGGGATGCTGGTGGGGTGGAAAGGTGCCTGTGAAGGGTTCCGGCGGTAGGCAGGGCTCTCTGTGGCCTTCTGCATCAGGGGGCCCCCAGCTGTCCTGCAGAAGGGACATGTTCCAGCGTGAAGATTTCTGCAGTCTCAGGTGGGAGCGGGACCCTAGGAGAGGTTTCATCCGGAGAGATACAGTTGAGGTAGAGCCAAGAATAAGGAAATGGGGAATCAGTTCTTTGGCAGCAGGTACTGCCTCGGCCTCCAGGCAAACAGGCTGAAACACTTGCAAGAAAGTTATCATCAGAGCACACCTAAGATTAGGGGTGCTTCGAGCATCATTGATGAAATCAGAAACATAAGAGGCTGATCAGAAGGAGTGTACTTTGAGCAAGTTGTAAAGGGCGGAACTTTAATTACCAAAGAAGAGGAGAGCACTTTCTACGTGAGAGGGAAAGTGCCAGGTCCCCTGTAAGGCCAGTTCCTCTTTGACTACAGGCAGTTCCCCAGCCCTGTGAGTAGTCAGGCACAGTGGAGGGTGATGAAGAATGCAGAAGGTGTCTGTTTTTGTCCCACCTGGACCTAACGGGAGCAGCATGGAGGGTCCTTGGGCCTGGTTGCCCCTCCCCCAACCCCTCTGCCTTCAGGAATTTTCAGAGACGTTCTGGACATGGACTCAGGAGGAATTGTTGGCCACTGGGAAAGCACATGCCAAATGAAGCTGTCTGTTCTGCTGCATATTGGGTTCTAGATGAATCCCCAGCTGCCCTTGTTCCAGTGAGAACTGTCTCGTAGGCTTGGCATCTACAGAATGTGCTGTTTTTTGTGTATTTAATTGTCTTCACTGCCAATCCCATTAATAAGAATCTCTCCCTCAGCAAGGAATTGAAACATCTGATAGAACCTGAATTAGAGGGCTGAAGTTTTAAAAAATACGTGTCAGGGCTGGGGAAAACAAATCTCAGGTGGCTTCTCAGTGGTGGTCTTGGAGGCCAACTCAAAACTCACGTCTGTTTTCATTTCTCCTCTAAGAAATGGGCTTTGAAATCCTCATAGTTAAGAATGATACTTTCTTAGAACGAGGCACACTGGACAGGGTCCACCTTCATCAACCAAACACTTAGGTCTCTCTCTATGTTAAGAACTTAAAACAAAGCTGTTTGAGGGATCACAGGTATGTTTTGTGACTGTATGAAAAAAATATTTGACTTTTCATACCTATTGGCTAAAGGTGTCCAGCCAGGTTAGCTGAATGATGTCCACTTGGAAAACAAAGCTAGCTGGGAGGACATGGGCCTTGACCTAAGCCATTTGTGAGGACAGCCAACACATCCAGGCTCCTGGGCTCTATTCATCCTTCCCCAGGAAGCCCGATCTTGGCAGTTACTGAGATGACAGACTGAGATGAGGTTTAAACTGCAGCAGGAGAGATCTGGGCTAGACATGAGAAAAAGTTGTGCAACTGAGCTTTTAAATCTTTGGAAAAGATAATTGTCTAAGGATTAAATCTCCTTTTTAAGATGATCTTGTAGATGTGCAGTTTCCGCTCAGAAATATATTAAGTAGCGACGGGGCTCAGATGATAAAGAATCTGCCTGCAATGCGGGAGACCTGGGTTCGATCCCTGGGTCGGGAAGATCCCCTGGAGAAGAGATTGGCTGTCCACTCCAGTATGCTTGCCTGGAGAATTCCATGGACAGAGGAGCCTGGCAGGCTGCAGTCCATGGAATTCAAAGAGTCAGACAGGACAGAGCGGCTAACACTTTCACTTTCAATGGCTGTATTGGTGTGAAGGTCTCTGCCTGCTACTATTGGAGGCACAGAGATAATAGATGATATAGCTGCTGCCTTCCATGTGCTCATTGAGGATTCCATCCAGAAGCTAGTGAAAAGTTGGATAACAGTTTGAGAGAGCCATGTCACAAGGCAGAACATGATTAATGGCAAGATGAATGGTGTAGATAACAAGCTCTCTGGGGTTCAGAGCAGGGTGGTGAGATCTCTTTAGACTGGCGTGGTACGAGAGAACTGTATGGAGCAGGGGAGGTGGGTGGTGAAGGGTGGGTAGGATGAGAAGAGGCAGAGAGAGGGCACACCAGGAAGATAACTTTAATCAGAATCTTTTAGGCTGGTATATGTTGAGCCAATTCTGCCTAAAGACCCATTCATTGCATGAGGTCACTGGGCCTGACTTGCATTGACTCCAGGCAGAATTCTCTGAGCAATAAAGGAATAAGAAGTTTAAATAAAATTGAGAATGGGAAAATCATTTGCCCCTAAGTTGAAATCTGTTCTTTTTTTTTTTTAATGTCAGCTGGGTTGCTGGGGAAGAAAAAAATGATTCCGAAAGTCTTTCATCACTGTGATTTTAAGAGAGACAGTTGCAGCCGCTCACTCTTCTCCATCACTATGGCCATGAGCGCCAGACCTGGGGTGACTGCTCCTCTCCTGCTCCAGCCCCAGGCTCCCCACCCAAGGCTTCTTAAGGGAAATCGGAGACTTCTGCAATGCACTTTTTATCTTGACAGTAGGACTCTGTGGGTTTTTACAGTGATTAGCTCTTTAATGCTGGCCCTGTTTCCATAGAGACCCTATAAATAGAGGAACGTTGGCGACCTAGGCTTGCTGAGGCTCACAGTGACCCTGTCACCCCACTGAACCCTACCTGCCGAACCAGTGGTGGGGCAGAGGGCCTTTCAAACCCAGCTGGGAGGAGGGGAGATGCAGTCAGCTGCCAGGCGGGGTAATTAGTTATAGGTCAGCATCACTTTTAAAGATCCTTTCAGCATTAATGGGAGTTGTTAAGAACGCAGGGACTTGGAAGAATTAGAAGCCACTTTTGGCTATTTTTAACCAGATGGTACCAAAGTCACTGCACCCCAACGCATTTTGTTTGATCTCAGGCAGCTGTGTTTGCAGCTTTTGGAGCAGACTTCCCCTTTTGGGGACCCACACCCAGGGAGGAGAACGGATGAAGCCTAACTGTTCGGAGACCACAGCCTTCTCAGGAAGGATCTTTCAGAAACCATTTAGTCCACCCTTTCTTCCTGAGAGGATGATGGCACCCCAAGGAGGCGGGGCCCTTCCTGCCCTTAAAGACGATTCAGGGGAGGGCAGCAAACGTCCCTCAGTTCCCTCTGCAGGCGTGGACACCTGGCCCTGGGGCATTCTGCATCCTGCCTCCCTTCCAGCCGCTGGGCAGTTGTGGGACAGGTTGTACTCATTCTCGTGGTTCGGGAGAGCTGTTTGTATCCCACCTCTCACTCCGAAGCAGCTCAGCTCTCTTCTCCTAATAAATACATGGCTGCATTCGGCCACCAAAATGGCTCCTGGCAGCTGGGGAAAAGCAGGAGGCAATGTGGAGAAGCAAGTGACATTTAGTAGCTGGAACCTGTTAGTCAGAGCAGGTGGTGCTTTCTGCTGCGTTGGTGGCTGAGTTCCCTCAAGCTAGTCACCATGGTTTTCCTCATTTCCAAAACTTGAGGCTGGTTATGTGTGTATGCTGGGTTTTTTGTTTTGTTTTTTTTTAAAATACTTACCATGTTACGTCAAAACTCCTTAACCATCTCCTCTCTGACACCCACATGCATGTACCACTCTGCTCTCTCGCCTTGCACTTTGTGAGGAAAAACCCCTTTGTACGGAGCCACCTCCCTCCCCCCGTCATTCTTTGTCTTCTTCCCCATCATGGACTTTAGCAGACTCCTCCGTGCTGCTGGGACAAAGGTCCTTGGGCCACCCTGTCTCCCCTTGACCTGCAGAACGGAGAGCTGGGTGGGCAAGGAAGACCTACACTGGGTACAGGTCTTGCCCACATCCTACAATGTAACACGGGAAGATCCACCGCCGCAGTTCAGGGGACTGAGCTTCCCGTGACTCAGGCATTCTGTTCTGTTTTGATCCTGCCTGTGATGCTCTTGCGTTGTTGTTGTTCAGCTGCTAAGTCGTGTCCAACTCTTTGCGACCCCGTGAACTGCAGCATACCAGGCTTCCCTGTCCTTCACCATCTCTGCATCTTGCTCAAACTCATGTCCATTGAGTCAGTGATGCCAATTCTCTTCTGGGACCTGTGTAAATACTGTGTCTGCTTTAGTCTCGGAATCGGCGTGTGAGCCAGTGGAGGCTCATTTGAGTAGAAGTTGGAGACTCTTCTCCGGGAATGGAATGAGCCACTTAGCTGCGCTCTGCTTACATTTCTTCATCTGGAAAATGGAGACACATCCTGCCTCCCAGGCTTACACTCGTGTCAGGCGAGAAGGACAGCATACGTTGGAAAGCACCTTGAAAAATGCTGTCGTATGATGTTTAAAATAATCTGACCAAGGTATTTTGGATGCAGAGCAATATGGCAGACAGTGGTGACTGCTGTCCCCAGCGCCTACCCCAACCTCCCGGGGCTCAGGGAGAGGAGATGCCTCAGAACTCTAGTGCCGTCTTCTGAAGGAAGTCAGTATCTGAGTCGATGTGGAAGAGGGGCCTCAGTGTTGGAGAAGCTAGGCTGGGAGTGCCAGGGAGGGAAGGAAGAGGCCTGGAGTAGAATGCTAGAAAGACCGTTTGTAATATGTAATGTGACCACTTGGCAGAAGTTGCTGGGCAAGTGCCAGAGCCAGCTGGCCCCATCCGTGATGTCTGCAGGAAGGTCTGGTATCAGCCTGGGCCCGAGGAGGGGGGAGGGTGTCCCGGCCTGTCTCTGGTCCAGAGGCCACAGGATCTGGCGGTTTCCAAGTCTGGCAGAATGCACACCTCAGTCCGGCCTTCCTTGAACGTGGTGGTTTTACCTGACCCGACTCTGCCCCGGGCTGGCCCTGGAGACGGTGGCTCCATGGGGAGACCCAGCACCTCCAGGGCTGCCCCAGGATTAAATTCTTGAGGAGCGGTGGTGGTCACCTTCATCTCCCCACCTAAAAATGGAAATGTTGCTGCTGTTGCTTTTATTAGTTTCTGGGAAAGTCGAGTGAGATCATGCAGGAGAAAGAGCATGTTGAAAACTGTAAACCATAAGTTCACAGTGAGCTGTGGTGATAAAACTTATCTGGTCTGTAAAATGGGTGTTATAAAGGCCCCACCTACTTCGAAGATTGTGGGACTATTCAAACGGGGTGAAAAATGAAAATCCTCCACTTTGACACAAATCCACCGTAGTGTGCGTAGTTACTGACATCAGGTGTAAGTGCAGCTGTCTGCACAAACCACGCTGAGGTGTCAAGTAGCAGTGAGAGTGCTGCTGCGCTGTGCTTAGTCGCTCAGTCGTGTCCAGCTCTTTGTGACCACATGGACTGCAGCCCGCCAGGCTCCTCTGTCCATGGGAATTCTCCAGGCAGGAAGATGGGAGTGGGTTGCCATGCCCTTTTTCAGGGCATCTTCCCAATCCAGAAATCAAACTGGGGTCTGCATTGCAGGCGGAGTCTTTACCGGCTGAACCACCAGCAAAGCCTTAACAGAGTGAAAGTGAAAGTCGCTGAGTTGTGTCGAACTCTTTGCGATCCCATGGACTGTAGCCTGCCAGGCTCCTAGTCCATGGAATTCTGGCCAGAATACTGGAGTGGGTAGCTTTTCCTTTCTCCAGGGGATCTTCCCAACCCAGGGATCAAACCCAGGTCTCCTGCACTGCAGGCGGATTCTTTACCAGCTGAGCCACAAGGGAAGCCCAGGAATACTGGAGTGGGTAGCCTACAGTGAGAGTGGGGTCGGCTAATACAGATCTGAAGATGGTTTTCTCTTGGTGTCTGCATGGTTCAAGTTTTCTCCTCTATAAGTTTGTTTCTAGAAAAAAAGAATCCAGTACTTGTAATCCTTTGGAAGGTTTCCCAGCTGACAGGCTGCCTCCCGAGGGCATTCCTTACAGATGAAGACCTCCTGTAGCTCATGGAGCCCCGGGTCGCTTGGTTCCGAGTTCCCCTCTCAGGAGTTAAGGGTTCCGCTGGCCCTCCAAGTCCCAGCCCTCCACCTGCTGGCTCTGAAGTTCTCTGCTGAGGGTCGGCGCCACCACGTGAGCCAGCCCCCACGCAGAAGCAGTGGTCTGGGGTTATCCCGCCCTTGGCCTCGCCCTGTCCAGGCAGTAGGCTGCCCCTGTCTGAGCAGTTCTGCCTGGGGAGCAGGTGGAGCACCTCAGGGGCAGACTCTGAAAGCCTGACGCCAGGGCAGCACTGGGCTCCAGCGCCCCCTTGGTTTGCCCCAGCCTGTGGACGGCTGGTTCTAATGTGTATGCCGAGGAAGTCGTCACTTTACTGCCTGCACTGCAAGGTGTGCCTGTAGATGTAGTTTGTGTGCTTTTTTACATTTACCAGGTTATTATGCAGGATGCAAATGAACAGCCAAATGAAGAGGCTCGCTTATGGGTGCGACTAACCTGGGTGCACAGGTTAGGCCCTGAGCGACTAACCTCCAGGGAAGATGTTTGGAAGGGTCTTGGGTACAGGAGTTTCTGTTGCCCTGGAACTGGGATGTGCTACCCTCCTGGCATGTGGAAGTGTTCATCAACCTGGAAGCTTCAGTAACATTTATTGCTATGTCAGAAATGAGATTGGCTATAAATAAGAGAAAATTATTCTGAAGTTATATAGGTAAAGATAGACTTGTTTATTTCATGAACCAAGAATCCCAGGGCAGGCATCCACACCCCGTTTGGTGACTCCATAGGGTCATCATGTTCCCAGGCATATCCCTGGGGGCTTTACCAAGATGGCTGTTGGTAAAGCATGATCCAGGCATTACCTCCACATTCCAGGTGGGAAGAAGCAAGAAGGGCTAGTGCCTTTATTAGGAAAGCAAAAGTTCCCCCAGAAAGCTCATCTTGCTTTTCATTGGCCAAGACTGTGTCATGTAGCTACCCCAGGCTGCCAGGGCCTCTGATGAAGCAAGAATTTTTAGTGTGGTGCAGGAAGGCCATGCAATTTGGGAAGAAAGGAGAATAGATTTTGGGTAGGTGATTAACACTATCTGCTACATAGACCCTGATTTTCTCAAGGAGCATTGCAATGAGGCATCCTTTGGGCCAAAAGAGGATCTTGAGGAAGGATCTGATCTAGAAGGAGGGAGGTCTCAGGGTGGGGGGAGAATCCATCTAGAGGGATAAAACTCATGACCCAATTGCTGCCAGCATGTGTCACTGAGCCCCAGACTGTAGCCACAAGGATACCGTGACCAGTAACCCTGAGCCATGTGTGGATTAGGAGTGTCCTGAGGGAAGCCATGGGGATACATGTATTTGGGGAGGAGAGGAGTGGGTCTGGGTTGCCCCCTTCCCGCAGCCGTTCACGGGGATCTTCCAGTTTCAGGCGGCTGTAGGAGCTGCGCTAGTATCCCAGGAACAGACCCCTTACCTCTGCCCCCAACCAGCTTTGCACTCACAGGGTTCTTCTTCCTTCTCCCTTCAGAAAATCCAGCAGCTCTCAGAGGGCTCCATGTTTGGCCACGGCCTGAAGCACCTGTTCCACAGCCGCCGCCGGTCGCGGGAGAGGGAGCACTCGTCGTCTCAGGACGCGCAGCAGCAGCAGCAGCAGGGCATGTCCGACCACGAGTCCCCGGACGAGAAGGAGCGCTCCCCAGAGATGCACCGCGTGTCTTACGCCATGTCCCTGCACGACCTGCCCGCCCGGCCCACCGCCTTCAACCGCGTGCTGCAGCAGATCCGCGCGCGGCCCTCCATCAAGCGGGGCGCCAGCCTGCACGGCGGCGGCGGGGGCGGCAGCCGGCGCGCCAAGAGCGGCTCCCTGGAGCCGCAGCGCGGCAGCCCCCACCTGCTGCGCAAGGCCCCCCAGGACAGCGGCCTGGCCGCCATCCTGCACCAGCACCAGGGCCGGCCCCGCTCCTCCTCCACCACCGACACGGCCCTGCTGCTGCCCGACGGCGGCTCCCTCCTGGCGGAGGAGGCCGAGGGTCTCGGTGACAAGGTGAGGCGGGCCTTCCGGGCTGGGGCCGCCGCGCAGGGGGCCTCGGGCCTCCGGCCTTGAGGATCTGAGCTGGGGCCTGGCCTGGTGGGTGCAGACACCCCGCCTCTGGGGAACTGTCTGTTTCATGGAAGGAGCCAGAGAGAGGACCAAGCCAGAAGCAAGGGGCGAGCCTCCCAGAGCCGATTTTTGTTTGCTTAGGAATTTAGCTTTTCAAAATTATCTTTTCCTTGGGCTGATAGTAATTTTGGTGTGTTTTCCTTAAGCGTTTGCTCAAGAAACAATACATGCGGTAATTTGGACTAGCGTCAACTGTGGTTGTGCCACTTTCTGCCTGAGTCAACTCAATATTTTTGCACTTTAGTTTTTCTCAATGGAAGATAGAGATAATAGTAGTAGAATTGCTCTAGGATTAAATAGGGTCTTACATGTCACATTCTTGGAATAGAGTCTGGTGTGCTATAGTTTTTATTATTCCCAACCCAAGATGAGCGAGGAAGAATCCATGAAGGGCTGTTTGGAAGGGAGAAAATCCAGTTGGATGTTTCTGAATTTCTATGTTCACATTTTCATGCATATACTAAGTATTTCGTGCATACTTGTTATGCACTGTAAGAATGAATGAGCTGGAGGAAACAAGTAGGGTTAGGGCTGTCCTCACTGAATAGAAGGGAGACAGAGGGGTGAACAGACACAATGGGGTGATGAGGGTGTGACAGAGGACGTGAGAACTTGTTGGGGAGGACCTCCTGGAGGAAGCCACTGAGCTGAGTCTTGAAGAAGGAGTACAATTTAGCCAGAGGACTTGGGACAAGTGTGGGGGCCGGAAGGGTATAGTGTACAGAGAAACAAGCCACTGCTGGGGACTGCCTCAGGGTCACTGCAGTTGGGGTGTCCAGTGCTTTGGGGGACTGACAGGTAGGCAGAGGTTAGATCATACCAGGTCTTGCCATGTGGAGCCTGGGGGAGTGTGACGTTGTCAGAGGGTGTTAGGCAGGAAACTGGCCGGAGGAGGCCCCGCTGGGTCTTAGTGTAGACGGTAGATTAGGAAGCGGGGCAGGAATGGAGTCAAAGAAACCATTATCAGAGCTGTTGCTGGAGTCTAGGCCTCATCAGTGAGGATGGGAGGGCAGAGACAAACTCAGAGGACCCTGGCAGTTCTCATCAATGGTACTAGGCAAGAAAGTGGACGTGGAAGATGGAACTGAGCTGGGTGTGGATGAGACTTTGAAGCAAGGGTGAAGTACGATGGAGGCCAAGGACAGAGCTGACGTGTAAGGGACAGCAACAGGTCTGTAGGAGTGAACCTGAGGAGGGGTGATGTCGAAGCACGACAGAGGAGTTTTCAGAGGGAGGAGGCTTTCAACAAAGTGAAATGCGGTGAGTGAAAGGTCAGATTGGATTTGGACACGTATGTAGACGGTGTCAAGCAGTGAGGGTCACTGATAACTGTGGCAAGAAACTGGTTTTAGTAGACTGTGGAGATGGTAGAAGTGGAGGGGCAGCTCTTCTGGGGGGAGAAAGGACAGAATTGGTTGAGCAGTCTGGTTTGTGTTAGTTTTTAGAAGACGGGCAGAGAGGGCTACAGATCACTTAGTGGGTCAGGAAAAAGGCTTTTTACTTCTTTGCAAAGTGAAATGGGAAGCCGTTAGGTTTTGGACAGATGAGGGACACCCTTTAAGGAGACGGATCTGGGTGCTGTGTGGAGGCCAGGCTGTGAGCAGGGAGGCTAGGAAGCTGTTGGAAGCCCCCAGAGGTGAGATGCCAGAGATTACTGCAGGGTGAGAGTCAGGGGAGGGCTGGGTTCTGGACTCCCCTCAGAGGTCAAACAACAACGGTTCCTGAAGAATGCTGGGCAGGGCAGAAAGGGAGCAGGCAGAGAGGGCTCACAGGTTTCGGCCTGGCTGCTGAGAAGAAGAAATTTCCATTAGCTGAGTTGGACCAGCACAGCTGGAGGGGCTATGGGAGCAGAAATCAGAGCTAGTCTTTGGACATGTTCCGTTTGAGATGATTGTTAAACATCCATGTGGAAATGCCAAATAAGCAGTCAGATGTTGGAGTCTGTAGTCTTGGGAAGAGACCCAGGCTGGAGACAGACGTTTAGGGGTTGTCAGCATATAGAGTATTTAAAACGATGGAAGCTTAGTTTCAACTGCAGAGACGACTGTGCCAAGAATGAGATCTGGATGTGTCGGCTGAAAGGAAAACGTGGCTTTGTGGAAGGAAGGGAGACCCGGAGGGAACTGGCAGCAAGAAGCAAGTTGTTCAGCCCTTCATGAGCAAGTGGTTTTTGTTTCTTTTGGGTTATTTTTGGTTATGTAGCACAGCTTACAGTATCTTAGTTCCCCCACCAGGGCTTGAACCTGGGCCCTGGCAGTGAAAGTGCCACGCCCTAACCACTGGACTGCTACAGAATTCCCAGTGAGCAAGTATTTTATTTGCAGCACCAGGCCCGCTTCTTGCTGCTACTGAGTCAGTGGATACCTTTTAAAAGTCACTTTAGAACAATCCTAAAACAGGGTCTCTGGTCCTGGAGCCATTTCACACGGAGAGAGAACATGGGCATTGTAGTCTTGAAGCTGTCTGAGCAGATGGAGTAGGTGCACAGAGGGCACTTTTGGAGGCTGTCAAAGTTTGTTGCTGTTTGCTGAGTGGGAGTGCAGGGGACTGGGGGGACAGGAGGGCATCAGCTGGGTAGTTTTTCCACGAGGTTCATGTTTGGTCTTCACACTGCCCCCAAGATATCCAGGAGGCAGACAGGGTTCTGTTCTTTGTTGCTGGTGGAAGGCATGACTGCAGACTCTTGGGTGAGCTCACTGGCGGATGGTTCCCGAGATGCAGGATGGAAATGGGGAAAATGGTTATTCCGGGGACTGTCTTATATCCTTATTTAGAAGGTTCATCCTTCCAGAGCTTCGTCGCCTGTGTTGTTCAGTCGCTCAGCCACGTCCAGCTCTTTGTGACCCCATGGACGACAGCACGCCAGGCTTCCCCGTCCTTCACCATCTCCTGGAGCTTGGTCAAACTCATGCCCATTGAGTCGGTGATGCCATCCAACCATCTCATCCTCTGTCGTCCCCTTCCCCTCCTGCCCTCAATCTTTTCCAGCATCAGGGTCTTTCCTAATGAGTCGACTCTTCGCATCAGGTGACCAAAGTATTGGAGTTTCAGCTTCAACATCAGACCTTCCAATGAATATGCGGGACTGATTTCCTTTAAGGGGGACTGGTTGGATCTCCTTGCAGTCCAAGGGACTCTCAAGAATCTTCTGCAACACCACAGTTCAAAAGCATCAATTCTTTGGTGCTCAGCCTTCTTTAGGGTCCAACTCTCACATCCATACACAACTACTTGAAAAACTGTAGCTTTGACTGTACAGACCTTTGTTGGCAAAGTAATGTCTCTGCTTTTTAATATGCTGTCTAGATTGGTCATAGCTTTTCTTCCAAGGAGCAAGTGTCCTTTAATTTCCTGGCTGCAGTCACCATCTGCAGTGATTCTGGAGCCCAAGAAAATGAAGTCTGTCACCGTTTCCATTGTTTCCCCATCTATTTGCCATGAAGTGATGGGGCTGGGTGCCATGATCTTAGTTTTTGAATGTTGAATTTTAAGCCAGCTTTTTCACTCTCCTCTTTCACTTTCATCAAGAGGTTCTTTAGTTCCTCTTTGCTTTCTGTCATAGGGTGGTGTCTCAAGTTGTTGATTCCCGGCAATCTTGATTCCAGCTTGTGGTTCATCCAGCCTGGTATTTCTCATGATGTACTCTGCATATAAGTTCAATAAACAGTGTGACAATATACAGCCTTGACGTACTCCCTTTTTCAATTTGGAACAAGTCTGTTGTTCCATGTCTGGTTCCAACTGTTGCTTCTTGGCTTGCATACAGGTTTTGCAGGAGACAGGTAAGGTGGTCTGGGATTCCCATCTCTTTAGGAATTTTCCACGGTTCGTTGTGATCCACATAGTCAGAGGTTTTAGTGTAGTCAATGAAGCAGAAGTAGATGTTTTTCTGGAATTATCTTGCTTTTTCTATGATCCAACAGATGTTGGCAATTTGATCTCTAGTTCCTCTGCCTTTTCTAAAACCAGCTTAAACACATGGGAATTCTTGGTTCACTTACTGTTGAAGCCTGGCTTAGAGAATTTTGAGCATTACTTTACTAGCGTGCAAAATGAGTGCAGTAGTGCGGTAGTTTGTCTTTGGCATTGCCTTTCTTTGGGATTGAAATGAAAACTGACCTTTTCCAGTCTTGTGGCCACTGCTGAGCTTTTCAAATTTTCTGGCCTATTGAGTGTAGCACTTTCACAGCATCATCATTTAGGATTTGAAAGAGCTCAACTGGAATTCCATCACCTCCATTAGCTTTGTTTGTAGTGATGCTTCCTAAGGCCCATTTGACTTCACATTCCAGGATGTCTGGCTCTAGGTGAGTGATCACACCATTGTGGTTATCTGGGTCATGAAGATCTTTTTTTTATAGCTCTTCTGTGTATTCTTGCCACCTCTTCCTAATATCTTCTGCTTCTGTTAGGTCCATACCATTTCTGTCCTTTATTGAGCCCATCTTTGCATGAAGTGTTCCCCTGGTATCTCTAATTTTCTTGAAGAGACCTCTAGTCTTTCCCATTCTGTTGCCTGATTAATCCTGATGACATCTCTGTGAAGTTGCCAGAGCAGTACTGTTATCTCCATTTTATAGATGAGCAGACTGAGGTCTAGAGGAATCAGGAGGCTGCTTGCCTAAGGGCACCTGGCTAGTCTGTGGCAGAGAGGCGACTAGACCCTGTGTTTCTAGCATGTCTGCAAGACCAATCAGAGATCTGAAGTCTCTAAAACCACCAGGGACCTTTTATGCAACACCCATGGTGAGCGGGTTGCCTTTGCCCAAGGACAATGACTTTATCTCATGGTTGCCGTTTCCCCTTCTGTGTACATCCCTTCTGACCTGGTACTGTCCCCCAGGAATGGGTGTGGCCCTGGGGGATGCTGAGAAGAGAGGGTGCCTTCACGTCCTGTGGAAAGGGGTCTTCCAGGCGTCAGTGAACCCTGCGTGGTCAGCCGACTCCCTCAAACCCAGAGGCCTCCTTGGCTGGTGTGCGAAGCTGGTCCTGCCCTGGTCTCTGGGCGTGAATAGAAGGGATTCTTCTCTCTCTAGTAAACACAGCCCCACATGCTCTCTGCAAGCTCCCTGGTGATTACTAGCATCTATTTTTAATTCATAAGCCTCCCCCACTACCCACACCCCTTGCCATTGTTTAGAAACCAGCAGCTGACTTTCAGCCCAGAGCCGGCCCTGCCAGGGGTGGAATTGCCCATACACCCTGGAGGCAGCTTCAGTTCCTCAGCTGTCCTGAGAGGCTCAGCCCAGCTGCTCCCTAGCAAAGTGGGGCACCTGGAGCCCCATGGAAGGCAGGGCACAGCAGAGGCACAGAGAGGGGTTCGTAGTCCCAGGAGGCAGCTCAGCCCTGGTGGTGTGGTTTGCCTCCAGATCCACTTCGAGATTGTGCCTTAAATGATTCCCCTTTCAAAACAGACACAGACTGTCATCTCAGCCTCGCCATTCTGCTTTCTACTATTGGTGTGACACTGAGCAAGATAACCACTCTTATATCTGGAAAGCAGATGCATGAAGTTACCGTCCTTGTTGCCCTGGAACACTGGCAGATGAGCAGGCAGTGACATCCGGGTTCCCCGTTTGCGAGTGGTCTTAACCTCTGGAAACCTGGGCCCTGGCGGTTTCAGCAGGAACCTCTGGTGGTATGTGCAGTGGCAACAGTTAGGCTGCTTGGTTCCTCGGCAGAGAAGTTTCACCCCTCTTCCCAGTCTCTCTTTTGCTGAGCAGCAATTCTTAGAAAACGTAGTGCACTGTCAGGAAAGCCTAGCAACTCTTCTGTCCTACCCTGACAACCTGCTCCCAGACTTCCAGAGAGTGGATTTGTCGTCGCAGGGGTCAGAGACTCGTTTTCCCTTTCTCCCAAGTTGGGCTGGGTCGTTGCTTCCCTCTTGGCCTTGTTCAGAAGCTCTCCGTAGCTGTTGCTTCATGGAAGGCTTGAGCTGGGTGCTTCAGTGGGAGCGTCTCTGGAGAGGGAGAGCCTGGCCCTGACCTTGCCCTGGTCATCCTGCCCCGTCTGTGCAGAGAGGCTGGTCCTCCTAAGGACGAGGCACGGCATGGGTTGAGGGGTGGGTGTCCAAAGCTCACAGAGGGTGTCCAGAGCCTTAGGAGACTGACATGGATTGCCCAGTGGCCGGAGGACTTTAGCAACAGGCCAGTCTGTGGCCCCTGGCTTTGAGGGCAGGCGGGGTGCTGCGGGGAGGGCCTGGAGATGATGTCGTCATGGACCTTCGCCGTGACCTCACTGAGGTGTTATCTCCAGGTCCCAGATGGGGAGGCCGGGGAGGGGTGGGGGGCTCCGCCCATCACGTAAACCAGAGCTCTGGACAGCCTGTTTGGTACACTCTGGCCAGATTTATCCAACAACAAGATTTCCACTCTGCCCTGGTAAATAAGGGCCATAAACAAGCACCCCTGTTTACTGGCAGGAATGGCAAGTGAGGGGCCGCCCTCAGTCCTAGGCTGCTGCCAAGAAGACAGATTTTGGCAGGTGTCAAGGGGCCTGGTTTATTTATGGCTGGGAGCTGGTTCGGAGGTGGGTGGGGCCCGCTCTGCTGAGAGAGGTTTCCGAACATGTCCCCCAGGCGCGGGGAGGCTGGCCTGTTCGTCAGCAAGGCCTGCTGACATGTGTGAGCGGCCAGGTTCCCTGAGAGGCCGAGGGCCCCGCCTGCCCGCCCATCCACACCAGCGCGTCCACCTTCAGAGCTGCGTCAGAGTCTCTGTGTGCACGCGGAGTCTGCCAGCCCGAGCTCGCCACCGGTGGCTAGGAGGACGGCTGCCCTCTCCCGTGTCCTCCTCTTCCCTCCTCGCTTCCTGTGTGTGTGGGGAGGCTCCTCAGATGGGAGGCACCCACCCCAGCCCGGCGGCCTCTGGCTGCCGGCCGCTCGCCAGGCCCAGGCCGGTGCCTCCGTGCTTCGTCGTGAACTGCTGCTCCCTGTCTCAGTGATTGCTGCTGCTGCCGCTAAGTCGCTTCAGTTGTGTCTGACTCTGTGTGACCCCATAGATGGCAGCCCACCAGGCACCCCCGTCCCTGGGCTTCTCCAGGCAAGAACACTGGAGTGGGTTGTCATTTCCTTCTCCAATGCATGAAAGTGAAAAGTGAAAGTGAAGTTGCTCAGTCGCTTCCAACTCTTAGCGACCCCAGGGACTGCAGCCCAGCAGGCTCCTCCGTCCATGGGATTTTCCAGGCAAGAGTACTGGAGTGGGGTGCCGTTGCCTTCTCCAGTCTCAGTGATTAAAAGCCCCTATTTCCCAGTGTGTTTGTGGGATCTGGTGAGTTAAGACATTCTTCCTTTAGTCTGATTTGAGTGCCTCATGTTCAGGTGAAATACCTGTGCCCTTTAGGGGTCCTCTCCAATCAGGAGAGAGGTCAAGAAAACAGAAGACTCTGCCCCATAGTCCCCGCTCTGGCAGCAGAGGTTGTACACAGCAGCCTCTTTAGGGCAGGACTTGGGATCAGTTGGCCCAGGAGGCCGCCGGCCTCTGGAACTAGCCTTTATTCATCTTTTCCGCACTGACATCCACGACTCTTTCCAGACAGAAAGTACCCAGTGCTCCCCAGGTTAGCTCTGGCTTCTGGGAATACAGCATCCCCCCTGGGTACGGGGGTGAAGCTAGATAATGTCCAGCTTACCTGGCAAGGCCTAGATGGCATGCCTTCCCACCGCACCTGACTCCAAGCCCTGCCCCAGCAGGGTGAGGTGCTTCCAGCTCAGACACAGGTGGGAAGCCCTGTCAGGCCCAGCCTTCCCCCTCGGGAGCCTCAGCCCCTTGCACCCGGCCCAGTGCCCCGGGGGGCGGTGGCCCAGGGCTTGGGTGTCAGCCCTCAATGCCCACGCTGATGACAGCAGCAAGAGGAGTCTGTGTCTTCGGCTCCTGCTGACGGGGAGCCAGCACTGGTGGTGTGGGCCGGGTCACGGGAGCTGGCCCAGGTCTTCCCCGCCACCAGGCACATTCCTCTGTGGACCCAGCACATCCCTGGGATGCGAAACCTGAGCCTGGTCCCCTCTGGTGCCAGATGAGGCAATGGAAATACAGTATTGTTTACCCGATCCCTGCTCCGCCTCTTCTTGCTCTTCAAAGGCACAGTTTAGGCTTTGTACCTGTGCTGCAGGGCAGAGGACCCTGACACGGGAGCAAGGAGGCTGCACACACCCTGCTGCATTCCTTCCAGGCTCCGAGAAACCCAGGGCTCCCCGGAGTTGCAGTGGGGGCTGGGGGCAGAGAGCGAAGTTGCGGCAACAGACTTCTCTGACCTCCATCCCTCTCCAGTGACAGGCGGCGGGTCTGACTATTCTCTGCCTCCCTACCCCTCCACTGCCGCAGCCCCTATACCCGTGTCCTCCACACTTTGAGCCTGCTGCGCCTGCGTCTGTCATCTCTTTGGCCTTCCTCCAGGTCTGGACTTGGGAAGTGTGCTCGCTGCGTCCTTTTCAGCCTCTTCAGGTGCCCCACCACTGGGACCCCGAGCTGAGCAATATCCATAGCTAGTGAATAATTCAGCAGAAGCTAAACCAGATCCTAGGTGATACCGTAACCAGAAGGCCTCCTTTGGGTGGCCGGAAAGGCGAGCCCTGCCCTGCAAAGGAAAGTGCTCTGTAGTGTTAGCCTCATTATATAAGGTTTCCTCAGTGCCCGAGAAGGCGGCTTCAGACGCAGATATAATCTGGGCACTGTGCCTGTCTGCTGGCTTTGTGGGCACCCCCAGTCCATGCCAGCCCGGGCCTTCGATGTGTCCCTTTGAGCCCTCCTGGCACTGGCACCACAGTGGGCAGCACGCTGCAGTTTGCAGACTGCTTTGCTTCTACATACATTTCTCGTTGAATTCCCGTCATTCCATGGTAAATTCTGATCCCCTGCGTCAACAGGATGCCCCGAGCGTTCTGTGTTTCAGCCCTCTGCTCCTAGAAAGGGGTCAGTCTAAATTTTTCTTGGCAAGTAGGGTGGGGTGGAGGGTGCTCTGCTTCCTCAAAACTCCTCCAAAAGGAGAGGCTGCTTCCTCTCTGGGTCACTTTCTTCCAGGCTCGTGCCCAGCATCACCTCCCGCAGGGAAGTCAAGCGGCTATAGGAGGCATGGAATCATGCCTTTTTCCTACCTTCCTGGCACCAGTTCTGATTTTCCTAAAAGTGACCTTAGGTGTGTGGTCGTCTCCACTGCCCAGCGTCTGGCTCGTGACCGTGCCTGAGCAGGACTCTGTAGCATGAGTGTCCGTGGCATTAGGCAGGCCGGGAACCTGAGGGCGGGAGAGACGGCCCCCCTCCCTGGAAGCAGCTGTGAGGCAGCATGGAATGCGTGCCAGCAGCAGTCCACCCTGGCCTCCCCGGTCTTCTTTGCCGGCTCGTGTGGCCAATCCTCTCCACGTGCTCCTGGGAAATGCACCCACATTGGCTGTTCCAGTTCACCCTGGAGAAGATGCCCGTTTCTCCTGTGTGTTCCAGGAGGAAGCAGGGCTCCTGGGTGACTTGAGTTTCTAAGAAAGCGCACTGACTGGCTGGCTGTAAGAGAGAGTATTAGGGGAGGGACCGCTGAGGACTGACCACTTCCTGCCCCCCGTTTCTGAGAGGTAACCCTGGAGCAGCGGCTCGCCTTTTATGGAGGAACCCTAACTGGGAGATTTTCACAGCACATTTGAAGCCTGAAGTTTTTTTTAAGGCCTCACCTGGTATTTGAAATGACTAAATTTAGCTGCTCTTCAGCATTTGTCTTTGCTCTCAAAACCTATGACTTCTCAGGTTTCCCACCCTTCAGAATGTGTGTGTGGTGTGTGCTTTTTTCCCCCAAGAGAAAGAAAACTAAGTAGGAAGATTTGAAATAAGGTTTAAAATGTGTGTGGTGGGTGGGTGGGTGGGGAGAACCTGAAGAATAATAGTAAGGCCAAAGGAAGAAAAAATGGAAGGAAAAAGGGGGCACAGCGTGAAAATGAGAGGAAGAGGAAGAGGAAGCTAAAGGGCACCCAGGGAAAGAGAGGGCTGAGGCCTGCAGGGCGTGCAGAGGAAGGCCGGCCCCTTCCAAGACGATGGGAGCCCATCAGTGGCCTCGGGACGGGGGCTAACGCCGGTGAGTGGAGAGAGCCAGGCACACCTGTGAAGGGCGGGTGACTGCCCTGCCCCACTCAGGTGGGGCCCGTCTCCACCAGGCCAGAGGGGAGGTGGCAGGGTGGCCAGGAGTTGGGGGCGGATACCCAGGGCACCTCCTCTCCGTGCAAGGACAGACGCCTGGGGCTCCTGTCTTCGCAGGGCCTGTTGCTTTAGTGCAACTCTTCCGCGTCCGCCTGCGCCCCTCCCGGCTTTGCTCCATGTGCAGCTACTTTCTGGCTTTGTCCCAAGTGCACGCTTCCACGCACCTCCTAGAGAGTGACTGTGGGGTGTGTGTATATACTCTTGTGAAGGGGCCTCAGGACTCATGGATTTCAGTAAAACGTAAGATGTGTCAGGAATTTTTACTCATATTCCCCTTTGATCCCCAGTGTAGCTCTGGGAGGTAACAGTCATATGTACAGTTTTGCAGCTGAGAAACCAGATTCAGCTGCAGAGGCTGCAGGCCTCAGCTCGCCCACCCTCTCCTCTGGCTCCTGATGCCACCAGTCTCGTCCCTGGGGCCTCTTTCTCCAAGCCACTGCTTTGTGGGTGCTGCCGCCTCTTCTCGCCGTTGTGAAGAGGGGTGAACAGGGCTTGTGGAGGGTACATCAGGAGCGAGTTGGCGGGGTGCGGATTTACATCAGGCCTTCGGACCTGATCCTCGGCCTTGCCACTGAAAGACAGGTCTGCCCCCCAGGGAGCAAGATGTTTTCCTGCAACACAATCCCTTCTGCTGGGACTTTCCAAGCCCTGCTTTCACTTGCTCTGCCCAGGGCAGTTGTGGACACTGCATCTCACCTGTACCGACCTGACCCAGGTCCCATAGCCGGTATGGGACCCCGCCGCATCACGGTGCCCTGGGCTCCTGCTCCTCACCCCTAGAACAGGAAGCTCTGCATCCTTGACACGTAAGGACAGGAACCGACACTCCAGGAGAAGGGACCTCGCCCCGGCTGGCTTGCCTGGCAGTTGCCCCCAGCTCCTGTTTGTCTCTTCTCTTGCCCTGAGCTCCGCCCTCCATTCTCCTGCTCTCCAGTTATTGTGCTGGTGGGTGAGGCGTCCCTGCAGGCGAGCTGAGCCTCCCATCAAGGGGATGCCAGACGCCTCCTCAGGGTCTTCCCTGAGGTGCAGTGAGTGCACTCACTGGTGCAGTGAGGCCTGGAAGGGACTTCTTCCTGGTGTTTCTGAGCCTTCCTGACACCAGCAGCCGGGAGTGAGATTGCACAGTGTCGTGAGAGCCCCACCGCTCGGCTGACTCAGCCCCCTCCTCGCCTCTGGGCTCCTGCCTTCTCCTTTTTCCCTCCCACTGTTTCGCTTGTAAGGAAAGGCTACAAAGACTAGCTTGGTGGAGCCTAGAAGGGAGGGGGCAGAGGAGGGACGTCTTGAGTGAGAAGTCCAGGCTGCTTCCGGGGCTACCTTGGACAGACTGCAGTAGATGGCGTTCCTTCCATCTCTGCTCAGTGGGGTAGGTCAGGTGGTCATTACACACGCCTGTTATGCTAGGCACAGTGAAGGGCCGGGTATAGTTAAGATCTGACCCCTGCCTGTCTCAGAGCATTACGACTCATTTATGCAAGAGGAGTATCGCACAGTGCCCAAAGAGAGAGAGAGTCTCTCAGTCGTGTCCGACTCTGCGACCCCATGGACTGTAACCTGCCAGGCTCCTCCCTCCATGGGATTCTCCAGGCAAGCGTACTGGAGTGGGCTGCCATTTCCTTCTCCAGAGGATCTTCCCGACCCAGGGATGAACCCGGGTGTCCCGCATTGCAGGCTTTACCGTCTGAGCCACCAGGGAAGCATGAAGTGAAAATCGAGTGCCTAGGCAGGAGGTCATTTACAGACGAGGGAAGCTGCTGAAAGTGTTCCTGACCCCATGTGTCCCTGACGCACATGCTTGAAAAAAAAAAGTTAGTTGCTCAGTTGTGTCCAACTCTGCAACCCCATGGACTAGCCCACCAGTCTTCTCTGTCTATGGGATTCTCTGGGCAAGACCACTGGAGTGGGTTGCCATGCCCTCCTCCAGGGGACCTTCCCAACCCAGGGATCGAACCTGGGTCTCCCGCTTGAGCCAGCCCCCAAACTGGGATCTGTGCTGTGCCCTTGCTGGGCTCCTGTCCTCGCAGACCCCAGGTCATCGCCACCACAAATGTTTGTAAGGTTTCCCCCAGCCCAGGGTGTGGGGACTCGTGCTCTCGGTGTTTTGGCTGAGGGCTCTGGCTTTGGGGCCTGGAGATAGCACTGGGCCCTTATCTGGGTGCACCTTCTTGAACCGGGGACCGCCCCGTCAGCATGATCCATGCCGATCCTTCGTATTTAAGCCCCGAGTCCTTCGTCACCCCCCAGTGGGCACAGAATCTGCGTCATCTCTGACTGGTGATCCTGCTGTTGGAGGCTGTCCTTGGACCCAGGAGACCCTGCACGCCGCCGGCCACCCTGCGCCCTCCTCACGGCGTGCGCGCCCCACCTGTGGATCTCTGGCCCCCTCTGCTGGCCACTCGCAGGATTTCCTGCTGGGACTGGCAAGATGAAGTCCAAGGAAGAGGAGAAGGCTGTGAGTTTGCCATCCATCTGTTTATCTTGGGCGCTTTTGCTGGGGGGTGGGGTGAGGAATGGGAAGTGGAAGCCAGTGGTGCCCAGCGCAGAAAGTAGATTTCTAGGATCTCAGAGAAGAGAAAGTCCCCGGGTGAGGCTGGCTGCTGTCCTGCAGACAGCCACTGGAGTAGGAAGGATGTCTGGGGAGTGAGGGTGCCTTCAGCTGTGGGCAGGGCTGCAGGGAGAGGGGCAGAGGACCTCGGGCTGGCCCGGCCGTGTTGGGGTCTGTCAGGGAGCCCCTTCCAGGCTCCAGCCTGTATGGCTTCGAGGAGCTCGCCTCCACCCTGGAAGCCTGGCTAGGAGGTGTGCTTCTGTTCTGAGGCTGATGAAGGGAGTCAGTGGCGCCGTGCCTGTTTGTGAGGGGGCTTTCTGAGGGCGAGAAGCATCTGCACCCATGCATGAGAGGTGGGAGAGGCCGAGCATGCGTCTGGGCTGGTGAAAGAGGCAGGAACCGAGTCACCACGTGCTCTTGTAACCTGCCTGCAGGCAGGAGTTGCTGTCGGTCACACCCGGATGTCCTCCTGCACGCTGGACTCAGTGGCAACAGCTGGATGGGCGGTGTGGAGGGGGCCCCTCATCGGAGCTAGGTCCCCCTGCTCTGTGATCTCCCTTCCTCCTCCCAGATGGGAAGGAGCAGCTGTGAGCCCCAGGGCGGGGCGGGGATCTCCCCGAGCAATCCGCCCCTAATCCCCAGGCCTGGCTTCAGACTGGAGATGGCGGGTGCAGAGCCTGGGAGCTCCGGGACACCTGCTCGCAGAGCCCGGCTTCCCTTGGCCAGCCCAGTGCTGCCCCGGGAATGTGACCCTGGGGGCCTGGCACCGCCTGCAGAAGGCTGGGCCCTCAGAGCCCCTGGCACCCCGTCGCCAGCCCGGCTGCGGGAAGCAGTGCCCACGCAGGTGAGGCCCTGGCAGGGGCAGGGGCGGGAAAGACGCTGTTTGTCGGATGAATCGGATTCCCCACATTCTCTCGGGCTGCAGCCCCTTTCCTCTAGTGTCTGCATCAGAAAGATGGGAGAGGGGGCAGGGCTGACCAGCAGGCCTCCACACTTGGGCCGCTGGACGCTGGCAGGGCCCCTGGGGTTGGGGGAGGGGACTCCGGCACAGAGCCCTGCAGAAACAAGCAGAGTGTGTCACTCCACTCAGGCCACAGGAGCTGCCGTGAAATTAGGCGGAAGGGGTGAGCAGGCAGAGGGGATCGCAGGCCGCCTGCTGGACAGAAGGCCATTGTGCTCAGCAGGGCGAAAGGAGGCCGCTAAACTGAGGGTGTGGTTCTGACCAGAACTGGGGTGGGCCTCAAGGAAAGGACTGGCATCCCAGGGCTGGGTGAGAGTCGTGACATTCTGCCAGGCAGAGTTGCCCCTAGGACCAGGGTGGGCGGGCACCCTTGGGCTGCTGGGGAAGGCTGATCGAAGCCTCAGTGCCCAGCTGCCTGGAGACTGTGGGCACTGCACAGAACGGGGAGGGAGTGAGTCTCCCCGTCTGTGTGGACTTGGCCCTAGGGTAAAGCTCCTGGTTAATCCGCTGAGGGTGGGGTACCAGGAGGACGGGGCGCTGCATCCGGAGCCAGCCCTCGCTCGGCGCCTGCCCTCGAATCTCTGGGGCCTCACTGCAGGAGTTTTTCATCCTCCTCTTCTCCAGACCCAGGCGCGTGTGTGCTCCTCCACGTGTGCCCCTTTATCTAAACACTGGCCTCCCTGCCCTCGGGAGCAGAGCCGCTTTGGCTCCCAGGCGCCAGCGGAAAGTGGTGCCCTCCCCGCCTCACTCTCGCCTTCCCGGCCCTCCCCCGCCGGCTTGGGCTGGCGGTCATTATGTTCCAGAGCTGGGGTGAGTGGCCTCACACGCCTGCCTGTCCCTAGCAGCAGGAGAGAGCCCGCAGGCCACACCTGCTGATCTGGAAGAACGGGCCAGCCATCAACTCGGGGCCCAGGGTTGGCGTCCTCCTCCCAGCCTGCTCTGGCCCGAGCGTCAGGTCGGATGGGAGACATCAGGTTGCCTCCCTCCCAGCTTCATCACAGGGGCACCTGCCTGTTTGGGCAGAGGGATGTTAGCCAGCCATGACTGCCCCTCTCCACCCTGGCCTGACTCCCCTCCCTTTCCTTCGGGGAGCCAGTGGAAGAGGAATCCGTGTGCTCTCCATTCTGAGAAAGGTGCTCAGATCACAGTCACGGGGCCAGGAGTCAGCAGATGGAGGCATCTCTGCTGAGTCACCCCGGCCCACAACCCCGTTACCCTTGCCTGCGGGGCTCTTGGCCTCTGCTGCCCAGGCCTTGCCCAGAGGTAATGCCCTGCGTGGGCTCGGCCCGCCCAGCCAGACCCACAGACAAGGAGGGATGGACGCCTGACTCCATTGCTCTCCTCCCTGGAAGGGGACCGCAGGCCACCTGGCCCAGGATGTCGGGGCCACCCTGACCTCCTAAAGGGAAGCAGAGGAGCCACACGCTTTTTTCCCCCTTTTTTCCCTAAAACAGACCTTAGCATTGGCTTTTCGACTCCTGAACAGGGAACTAAAACAGGACAGCCCCAACTTCCGTGTCAGCCTGCTCTGGGGACCCCTTTGTAAGCAGGGAGCACTCTGTAAATGTAGGCAGGGCTGCTGTCCCCAGAGAAGGGGAGTCGCAGGCGGGGAGCCTCTGTGCTGTCCTGGGAACCTGGGAGCACAGGTGTGGAGCACGCACCCCTTGCAGGTGTGACTGTGCATGTGGTCCATCCTGAAGAATGGTTATGATGTCCTGTTGCTGAGGAAACTGACCCCTGACACGATAGTGCCCTTTCCCTCTGTACGGACAGGCTTCATGAGAGCCTCAGAGACCCAGGCTGCTGGGCTAGCACGTGGGAGGAAGACCCGTGTCCAGTGGGGTTAACCCGAGGACATGAGCTCAGGCCCCGGAGGAGCTGGGAGTCTTGGGAGGCCCTGGGGAGCCTGGGCAGGGAGCCCTGTAATCTGGCGGAGCGCCTGATCTGGCTTCACTGGGTGCTGCTGGAAGGGAGCAGGGAGGAGAGTCCAAAGCACTGTGAAGCCTTGTATGAGGGTGCTCTCGGGGACGTGTGGAGGGGTCTCACCAGAGCAAGGAGACGAGTAGGGAGAGTTGTATCCCAGACGCAGGCAGTGCCCCCACTTTGGCTCTCCCAGAGCGTCCATCAGCAGTTCTGGGACCTTGGTGTCCACACCCTCAGCCCTGGCTGTCAGTCGCCCTGAGCAGGGAGCACCACTGCCTGCTGGTAGCCTCCTGGCCGCCTTGTGTGGGTAGGGGTCATGGAGGAAGCAGGGCTCACCCCTCATGGTTCGCCTCTTCTTAGAACTTGCCCCGCATCCGACAGCGCTCAGGGATTCGTTGTGGGGCCAGGCACCTGCAGAGCATCCGGCCTCTCAGACGGGAGAGTGGTGGCTGGGCCTGGACGGAGGGCTGGGGCCGGTGTAGCCCACCCGACGCCGTGCTCGGGGGCCGCTGGGCCCTGGGAGTTTCCTCCTGCTAGCGACCTGGAGCTTGGTGATCTGTATTGCTCCTCTTTTGAGGGAGTGAGTTAGAGCTTCTGCTGTGTTCAGAATGTGGCTGTAAGAGGAAGGAGCCAGACACCCTCCTGCCACCCACTCTGTAACAGGGCATGGGCTGGACCTGCAGCGCAGGCTGGCAGGTTGAGGACCAGGCCTCGCACACCCAGGCTGTGCTGCCCCATCACCTCTGTCTAGCACCAGAGCTCTTTCATCATCCCCAGAGGAATCCCGGGCCTGTTAAGCAGCCACTCCCCATTTCTCCCTTCCTCAGCCCCTGGCAGCCCTTAATCTGCCTTCTGTCACTAAGAATTTAATTCTTCTGGGCATTTCATATAAAAGGAATATGACCCTTAGTATCTGTTTCCTTTTACTTAGTGTTCCTGAGGTTCATACGTGTTGTGGCGTCTATCAGTCCTTCCTCGTTCTTTGTATAGTCAAGTAATATTCCATAGTGTGACTGTACTAGTTTTGCTTACCAGTGATCAGCGGACATCTGACTTGTGTCCACCACCCTTTGGCTATGGTAAATAGTGCTGCTGTAAACACGGGTGCACCAGTGCTTGTTTAAATACCCACCTTCAACTCCTTGCGGGTGTACCTAGGAGTGGAGTTGCTGGGCCATATGATAAGTCTGTGTTTAACTTTTTGAGGAGCCTCCAAACTGTGTTCCACAGTAGGTGCACCATTTTGCATTCCTACTAGCACGGTATGAAGGCTCTGATTTCCCCACATCCTTGGCAGCCTTCGTTATTTCCCTTTTTAAACTATGGCTGTCCTGGTGGGTGTGCACTGTCGGTTGATTGCGGCTTGTGTCTGTGCCCCAAGGCTACACCACGGCCACTGTCCTCACGGTCTCGTTTCATTCCCCCAACAGTCTGTCGAGGTGGGTAGAGCTGAGTCCCAGGAAAGTTAGTGACATATCCCAAGGCAAATTGCTGGTGAGGGACAGAGCCAGCGTTCTAAGCCAGTGTCCTCTTGCATTCTTCGTGCCCTTTCTAGTGGCCTGCATGGGCCCTGCATCCTCTCTCGTTGCCATTCTTCTTCATTTTTTTGGGCAAATCTCATTCTCCTCCAGGGCTGCTTGTTACGGCCCCCTTAACAGCTTTCTCATCTTTTTCTCCTAATGCTCTAATTTTCCTTCCTTTGTTAAACCGTAATCCCTCTCTGAGCCTCTGCCCGTCTGTCTGCAGCCTCCTCGGCTCTCTTTCCCTGGGGACCCTGTTTTCCTTTAGTTCTAAAAGGGTGTTGCAGGCTTGGGGGATGTGCTGGGGGACGTGAAGGGGTGGAGAACTCCCTACTTGCCTCCCTCGGGGGAGACGGAGGAAGAAGTGGGGTGTTTTGTAACCTGAGGTGACCGGACGCTGCAGGCATTGTAGACCTCAGTGGAGGGGCAGGAGGGAGCTGGGGCCCTGCTGCGGGACCCCTAGGCTTGAGTCTGGGCTGCACGACAGAGAAGAGGGCCAGCTGGTGAGGAAGAGCTCACCACCAAGCCCTGCTGGTTTCCTGGAATGTCTGTTCTCTCATTCACGGGGATTTCACAGCCAGTTGCAACTCTGTTTTTCTACTTGTAAGCTAGACAGCCGCCAGATCGAGGGGTAAAAGGCTCAGAGCTGCCAGGCTGGAGCCAGGACAGGCAGGGAATTTGCCGTCTTACACTCCCTTGTAATCCCAAGAACTTCTGCTTTTCGCAGGCTTTTTGAGTCCCTGTCTCATTAGCTCTTCCCACACTCCTCCAGTGGGCGGACTGACGCGCTCCTCTTTATAAAGACGAGCCCAGGGCCCAGCTGAGCACCAGGCAGTGAGGCAGCCAGGTCACAATCGTTCCTGGTTGTTCTTTCTCCCATGAAGAGAGCGGAAGAGAGGGAAAGTGTTGAGTCTCTTTGGAAAGCACCTTGGAAAGCGGCCTTATAAAGGGGTCAAGTTCTTTAACTCATTATTGACCAGAGACGTATCTTTGGCTGCTGTTCACTCGCTGCATAGTGTCCAACTCTTTGCCATCCCGTGGACCACAGCACACCAGGCTTCCCTGTCCTGCACTGTCTCCCAGGAAATTTTCTCAGACTCCTGTCCATTGAGACAGTGATGCCATCCAACCATCTCATCCTCTGTCATCCCCTTCTCCTCCTGGTCTGAATCTTTCCCAGCATCAGGGTCTTTTCTAATGAGTTGGCTCTTCACGTCAGGTGGCCAAAGTAGTGGAGTTTCAGCTCCAGCATCAGTCCTTCCAATGAATATTCAGAACTGATTTCCTTTAGGATGGACTGGTTGGATCTCCTTGCAGTCCAAGGGACTCTCAAGAATCTTCTCTAACACCACAGTTCAAAAGCATCAATTCTTTGGTGCTCAGCCTTCTTTATGGTCCAGCTCTCACATCAATACATGGCCACTGGAAAAACCATAGCTTTGCTTCTACTGTCTTCCCTGGTGGCTCAGATGGTAACGAATCTACCTGCAATACAGGAGACCCAGGTTTGATCCCTGGGTCGGGGAGATCCCCTGGAGAAGGAAATAGCTACCTTCTCCAATATTCTTGCCTGAAGAATTCCATGGACAGAGGAGCCTGGCAGGCTACAGTCTGTGGGGTTGCAAAGAGTTGGACACAACTGTGTGACCGACACTTCCAACATCTTTTGTTACCTGAACGTTATTGACCAGAGAGGTTTCAATATCACTGTGCAGCAAATTGCCAGCCACAAGCATTAGTTTCTGCAAAAATCCCCCAATCAATAATGAGTTAGTATTAAAAGCTGTGTTGCATATAGAATTTAATTTTGTCTCGTAGTTTCAATGATGAGTGAATTTTTTGGTATCATTGTTTAAATAAACTTCATTTCCTCCACCACACAAAGTTGTGCTGCCAGACCCAGCCAGCACAGATGAGTACCTGTGTGCCCACACTGTGCCAAGTGCCCTTGGACATCATGTGGCATGCCCGTCACCAGAGGCCTGAGAAGAGATACGAGTGTCCCCATTCTACAGGGGGGAAGTCCGAGGGTCCGGAAAGTCCAGAGGCCGTCTGTTTGCCATCACTGTAGGGAGCAGCACAGGTGGAAGGGGTTTAACTGGAGGAGGCTGTTTGAAGTCGCTGTGATGAGTAGACCTTGGGATCGGTGTGGGCTCCTCTGGTGTGCAAAGTCATGAAGTCCCCAGCACCTGGCAGAGGGCACGGGAACATGAGGAAAGTCCCGACCTTAGGAGGGATGGGAAGGGATGGTATTGTTCCCAGCATCCCCAGTGGCACCATGACCTGGAAAGGCTGGAGAGGAAGCCCACAGGGGAGCCACCCTCCCCGGGCTCCTGAGTTTGGCAGGGCTGTTGTTTTTCATGGTGTTTTCCAATAACTTTGTACCTTGCGAGAAATGGAGCCCAGTGACTTCTGCCTGTAATTGGCACGGGCTGCTTCCGTGGCGTGAGCTGAAGGGGCCACTTTGTTTGTGTTTAACCCCTTCCCCCACGTATACCTCATCCTGCCCCCACCACAACATACACATAGAGAGCGAACGATCTGACCCGGCCGCTGTCCTGGGGTGTGCTGTGTGTAAAAATACATGGGGTTGAGCTATTTCCTGCTGCTTCCGTTGCTGCATGGTGATAAGACACTTGGGGACTCGGCTGTGGACCGAGGTCCTCCAGCAGGCTGAGGGGGGTCCGGCCCTGGAGAGTGGGGCTCCAGGCCTGCCCGTTTCCATCCTGTCTCCCCCTCGCCCATCCTCTGTGCCCCTTCCTGCCCCTCGCTCCGCCCCACCCCCCATCTTGTCTCCTTTCTGGGCTCCTCTCTTTGTGCTGCCCTGATACACCCGGGGAGCCCGCCTGCTGGAGAGGAAAAGGCGCTGTCATCTCCCTGCCGCCCATTCAGCTCCTTCCACACTGGGCAGCAGGTGTCCCCAGGCCCCTCGCCTGGGCCCTGCGTCCCTCGGCCTGTGGGTGCCTTCTGGGACCCAAGCCCCCTGAGACCCCGCCGGCAGGCAGGGGTGTGTGCTCCTCGCCTGCTCCTCTGGGACAGGGCGGGCCCAGGCGCCCCCACCACCATGAAGTGCAAGAGGCTGCTGACAACTCCAGGGAGCGGCAAGGTAAGGGCAGGACGGGGAGAGGCATCGGCAGAACTGGGGAGCCAGCTGAGCCACACCCGGGAAGCCCACGTGGGAAAGTGGGGGTTACTTCCCAAGTGAGGCTCCGGTCAGCCTGAGAGAGAGGACTGCTCCAGGCAGGAGCCTTATGGATGTTTGAGTCCAGGGGAATGGTGTGTCTGCTCCCTGAGAAATAACCTGGAATAATGGTGAAGCCTCGGGCCTACTTGGTCCATGTGATGGGGCAGCAAGAATCCTGGGCTGCTGGTTCTATCTTCCTGTAGCTGTTTATCCCCAGCCAAGTTGCTTGAACTCTCTGCACCAAAGGAGGTGCAGGTCTGCCTAACTGCATGGCAGGGACGTTGTAGGGATCAGGCAGGGGGCAGGTGTGCACGCCCTTCATAAATGACGGCGGGAGGGGATTCTGTTGTCACTGCTGGGACTCTCTTGAACTCCTTCCTTAAAAATTTCCTATTCATCCTGCGTCCATTTTACAGAGAGCAAAACCAAGTCCAGAGGCTCCGGGGACCCCCCCGCCTCGGTTTCCTGATGGACTGTAGCTTCCTTTGCTTGCCTTCCTCCCCAGGTCGACAAGGCGGACTTCCTGGCTCTGAACCTTGCCGGCGGCCCCGGCCACGGTGACGCCGATGGCCCCATCAGCTTGGACGTGCCGGACGGGGCCCCAGACCCCCAGCGGACCAAGGCGGCCATCGAGCACCTGCACCAGAAGATCCTGAAGATCACGGAGCAGATCAAGATCGAGCAGGAGGCGCGGGACGACAACGTGGCCGAGTACCTGAAGCTGGCCAACAACGCCGACAAGCAGCAGGCGTCCCGCATCAAGCAGGTGTTCGAGAAGAAGAACCAGAAGTCGGCGCAGACCATCGCCCAGCTGCACAAGAAGCTGGAGCACTACCGCCGGCGCCTGAGGGAGATCGAGCAGAACGGGCCGTCGCGGCAGCCCAAGGACGTGCTGCGGGACATGCAGCAGGGCCTCAAGGACGTGGGCGCCAACGTGCGCGCGGGCATCAGCGGCTTCGGGGGCGGCGTGGTGGAGGGCGTCAAGGGCAGCCTCTCGGGCCTCTCGCAGGCCACGCACTCCGCCGTGGTATCCAAGCCCCGGGAGTTTGCCAGCCTCATCCGGAACAAGTTCGGCAGCGCCGACAACATCGCGCACCTGAAGGACCCCCTGGACGACGGGCCCCCCGAGGAGGCGGCCCGGGCGCTGAGCGGCAGCGCCACGCTCGTGTCCAGCCCCAAGTACGCCAGCGACGACGAGTGCTCCAGCGCCAGCGCCAGCTCGGCGGGCGCGGGCAGCAACTCGGGGGCCGGGCCTGCCGCCGCCGCGCCCGGGAGCCCCAAGTCCGGCCCGCTGTACGGGGCCCCCGGCCACGCGGACGCTGTGCTGGAAGAACTGCGGGAGATCAAGGAGGGCCAGTCGCACCTGGAGGACTCGATGGAGGACCTGAAGGCGCAGCTGCAGAGGGACTACACCTACATGACCCAGTGCCTGCAGGAGGAGCGCTACAGGTGCGTGCGCCGCCCCGCCGGTGAGAGGGGCCGGATTTCAGGGTCAGTGGTGGAAGCAGACGCAGCATCTCCCAGCGCCCTGGGCTGCTGGAAGGGGCCAGGAGGAGGCCCCCAGGAGCCTTACACCAGCGTCCAGGGCGATTGGAAGATAGGATGACGGGGCCTCTGGAAGGAGCGTTATGGCATCCCTACTTGATTACATGGTGGTTGTGCAAAAGGGGAAACCGAGGCAGGGGCCAGCTTCTTATCTGGAGAGACTCTGGCTAAGAGCACTGACCCCAGAGGCAGGTTACCTGGGTTTGGACCCCAGCTCCACTCTTCCCACTCTTTAGCTTGGACAAAGTACTTGCTCTCTGCACCTGGTGTCCTCATCTGTGAAGCGGGAGTAATGTGAATCCCAGCTCACAGGGTTTGTGAGGACTGCGCCCTGTGCAGGTATCTGGCACGGTCCGTGTGAATGTCTGGCCGGAGCTCTCCAGCCAGCCTGGAGTCAGCTGGAGCCCCCACCCCCTCCCTCTGCTGGCTCTGCTTCTGCTCTGTACCTTGCGCGTGGTGTTGGGCACTTGTTCCTTGGGATCCTTAGAGAGTTTTTCTTTAGATAGCACTTTTCCTCCTTGACATATTTGAAGAAGGATTGGAAAACGGGGGGAGAAACCTGCCTGAAAACTCAGTGCTCCCACGTAACAGTCGTCCTCTGATATCTGTGCCTTTGGGACAGGGATTGTGCGTCTGGGTCCCTGTCCCCAGGGGAGCACCTTAGCCCACGCCCAGGGCCCAGGCTGTGGGCAGTCAGGCCCCGATCCTCCTTCCATGAGCTCTGTGCTCTCAGGCAGTCCCCAGTCCCTCCGGGCCTCAGTCTTCTCGGATGTAACGTGCAGATGGTGCTAGTCCTTACCCAAAGGTTTGTGAGGAGGACCCCAGGAGGCAATGTAGCTAAAGTGCCTAGCACAGAGCCCGCCTCTAAGAAGGGCTGTGTATATACATGTGTGTGCTAAGTCGCTTCACTTGTGCCCAACTCTGTGACCTTAGGACTTAGCAGGTTCCTCTGTCTATGGGATTCTCCAGGCAAGAGTACAAGAGTAGGTTGCCATTTCCTTCTCCAGGGGATCTTCCTGACCCAGGGATTGAACCCACGTCTCTTATGTCTCCTGCACTGGCAGGCAGGTTCTTTACCACTAGCACCTGGGAAGCCTGCTGTGTACATAGTAGCTTTCTTGTTGCTGTTAAAATTGGACGGGTCTGGACACGGGGTGGGTTGCGTCCTTGTTGAGAATGAGTGACATTGACCCTGGGGGAGGAGATGGGAGACTTGGGGAGCCAGGGCTGGCGTCACACGTTCTCCCTCTGCCAGGTACGAGCGGCTGGAGGAACAGCTCAATGACCTGACCGAACTTCACCAGAATGAGATGACCAACCTGAAGCAGGAGCTGGCCAGCATGGAGGAGAAGGTGGCCTACCAGTCCTACGAGAGGGCCCGGGACATCCAGGTACATCAGCCCTGAGAGGAAGCTGGGAGTGGGCTGCTTCCGCCCCTTCCCCTTAATCAAGACTTCCACTTCCCCTCAGCCTCTCCAAATAGTCAGCATGAAAGGACAGGGGCCCCTAGCTGCAGCTGACCATCCTCTGGAGGGGGGCGCCCTGGGCATCGTCGCCTCCCGAGGAGCAGGTGGGGTTTGGACTGGAGGGCTCCCCGCCCTAAGCTCGCCCGCCCCTGTGCCCCCACAGGAGGCCGTGGAGTCCTGCCTGACCCGGGTCACCAAGCTGGAGCTCCAGCAGCAGCAGCAGCAGGTGGCGCAGCTGGAGGGCGTGGAGAACGCCGACGCGCGGGCCCTGCTGGGCAAGTTCATCAGCGTGGTCCTGGCGCTCATGGCCGTGCTGCTGGTATTCGTGTCCACCGTTGCCAGCTTCATCACGCCGCTCACGAAGACCCGCCTGCGCGTCTCCAGTACTGCCCTCCTGGCCCTCGTCCTCCTCCTGCTCTGGAAGCACTGGGACTCCCTCACCTACCTCCTGGAGCACGTGCTGCTGCCCAGCTGAGGGCCCCGTGCGCCCCCCAGCTCCCCGCTGGGCCCTGCTGCATCGGGGGCGGCCCTGGGGCTCCTGAGTCTGTGGGGCATCTTCACGTGTCTAGTTTGACCTCCTGCCCAAATTGTCCGTCCTGGCGACTTCTGCCCCCTTCTCTGTGTGTGCTTCTTCTGTCTGATGCCTTTTCCTTGTTGACCTGAAGGGAGCGTCAAGTGTAGCCTCCGCAGGAGGTGGGGGAGATGCCTGTGGCCGCGCGGAGCTAAGGACCCGGATGGACCGTTTGGATCGTTTACAGTCGCAGCAGGACTTCTCCCAGCAGACGCCTGGGGTCAGGAAGGCCGAAGAGAGCTTTCCTGGGGGGGAGCCCACGCAGCAGACAGCTCCAGCCCCGGCTCACAGAGATGGTCGGGATGAAGGCAGGAGCAGGGGTGGCCGCCCTGGCCCAGGAGGCTCTCAGCTCACCCCTCCTTCCTCCAGAGCTGGGTCCTGGGTGGGGCCCTCCTGGGATCTGAGGATGCCGGCTCTGCAGGCCGGGTGGGTGCGGCTTTGGGTTTGTGTTTTCCCTCTTCTTTCTGCTGGTCACTGGATCTGCTCTTCAGGGAAGGCGCCCCTGGGGGCCCCAAGCCTCAGCCCAAGCTCTTAGGGCTTTATTTATTTATTTATTTATTTGTTTGTTCCTTGGTACCTTGTCCTGAGCTCCAGGGAGAGGGCCCCTGCCCGCCTCCTGGGTGCCCTCCTTGAAGCCAGGGCCGCGTCTTGGCCGGCGGGCACTTCCGTCGGTTTAGCTCTGGGTAGTCCCGGCTGGGGGTGGGGCCAGCCTCTTTTATACGTCTGTTTATTTTCTATGTGTGTACTCGTGTGGGGGAGGTCGTTGTGGCTGTATTTTTTAAGGCTCTGGAGTGTTGCGTGTGGTTTCTCTCCACATCCCAGTCTCCCCAGGGGCACTTCCGAGAAGAGAGGGGCTCTCTCACCAAAGGAGAGAGAACCTCTTGGGAACAGGGGAGGGGCGTGCCTGCCAGTTGCTGTGGACCTTCCCGAGAAATAAATCCTCCAGATTTTCAAACCACCCTGTCTAGTGTTGGTCATTAGGCTGTTTCCGTGGAAACCACCGAGCTGCTCCCAACACTCAAGTGTTCTGGGTAACGAGACCTTCTTCCTTCCTGTCAGATCTGACGTCGGCAGATCCAGCCTTCCCGTTTGCTTTCTGCAGCTGAAGCGTTGGCCTTGGTGATAGGGGGGTGAGATAGTGCCCACCCTGTCTGGCCCCCACTGCTTTTTCTAGGAGGAGGAGAATCAGAGAGAAGCCACTGGAGGCCCGCAGGACAGCAGTCATGCCCAGGCATGGCCACAAGAGGGCAGCAGTGTCCTTACTCAGCACGTCCTTGGATTTCAGTCCCAGAGAGGAGCGTCGGTTGCAGTTGGGTTGGCCTTATTAATGCTGTGTGGCCAGAGCAGAGGTTTGCCGGCTCACCAGGAGCCGGAGCATAGAGGTCAAGCGCTGAGTGTCTGCCCTGACAGGGAAGGGCACCTGCGGAAGGCGCTGGATTCCCAGCTGGAAACCTGTGGGAGCTTGGTGGGCCCACCTGAGCCCCTGCCCCCGGCTTCATGGAAGTGGGAGGGGTGTAGCGAAAGCACTCCCCACCCCCGAGACCTGGCTCATAGTCAGTGCTCCTGTGGCCAGTTCCCATCTCTCTGGGCCTCAGTTTCCGCATCTGCAACATGGATGGATGAAGGGCTCTGACATCTGTGGTTCTGAAGGTCTGAGAAGTCAAGTCACAGCTGTACGCATGGCCGTGGGCTTCAGGGGCCTTTAGGGGTGAGGGACTGTGGCCATAATTGGATCAGAGTGAGTGCTGGGCTGGCACCTCCAGGAGGGCAGCCGGACGGCTCAGCTTCACCTTCTGTAACCAGGTGGGAGTCTCACCTTGAAGGGCCTTCCAACAATGCCATTCCTGGGCCCCGCACCCACCTTCTCTTCCAGCCACACATGCACCTCCCTTGGGGGCCACGGGCTGCTGGGCCAGGAACCCGAATTCCTGGGCCCCAGGTTGGGGGTGGCTGCCGACATTTCACACATTCCTCCCCAAGGTCAGGCGCCTTCTCTGCACTGGTTCTTCAATGCCACTGCCAGCCGAGGTCCACACTGAGCGGGAGGGGGGAGGGGGGACATTCTCAGCAGATCCTGAGGCCGCAAAGCAAACAGCCTGAGGAGGGGGATGGCACCCGCCTACAGAGCCATCTTCTGCAAAAAAGAGGAACTGGCAGGCCTTATGTTGGCCTCTTTGTGACAAGCGGCTTCGCGCAAAGCCCAGCCTGACCAGGAGCTGAGTTTCCTTCTGACAGTCGCTGCCCTTCTGTGTTTATGTCCGAGCCTCCCTGCACTCTGTAAACAGTGGACGAGTTGCTCTCGTTTGAACCCACCGGCCTCACCCGCCCGGGCTCACAGGGTGAGCCGCTGAATCAGGGCCCACCGTCCTCTGGACTGCAGAACAGCAGGCAGCCTTTGTCCCAGGCCCCTCTCAGCCCCAAGCCCCACACTGGGGTTCGGAGGGCTCGGCCTGGCCGGCACATTCCCGCGGCTTCAGCCACCCAGGCCGGGGGCAGAACTGCCTGGGGCCAGGGCTCCAACAGCAGTTGGCAGGGAGCTGGCCAGCCTGGAGCCAGCTTGTTTGCTGTGCCAGCTGTGTGGAGACTGGAGCTGCAGCAGGCGTAGCCTGGGCCGAGACCAAAGGCCTCGGACGGTAGGAGGCAGAGGGTGGCCGCCTAACCCTCACCACGCAGAGCTACTCAAGGGTGATTCCAGGGTGGGAAGGGGAGACCTGGAGCCCCGGGGTGGGGGAAGAGGGGAGCTTTAGCCAGGGCGCCTGCTGGATCAGTGTGGCAGGGCCCTCAGGTGGGGTCAGCTTTCCCGTGTAACAGCCTGGGCTTTGGCGCCTGCAGACCTGGGCTCAAATCCAGCACCACCACTCAGGTTAGACCAGGTCCCCGGTGTCTCCGTTAGCTTCCTCCTCTGCCCATAGGAACACAAACGATACCTGGCTCGCAGGTTTGGGGTGCAGGGGAGAAGACATTCTGTGTGTCAAGACCTTAGTCTGGTGCCTAGAACATGATAAAGGACTAATCCGAGGCAGTTATGACTCCTCCTCCTTCCTGAAGTCAAGGGATGTTCAAGTGCAGAACTGCTCAAGAGACGTCTACAGCAGACCCCGCAGATACAAGCGAGGCCGAGGGTGACTAAGGAGATTGTGGCCTTCAACTCTTGAAGGCCCAGTAGGAGCTCACAGCTCCCCTTCCCTGGTAGCTGAGAACCTGCTTATTCCAGACACCTTTATCCTAAGACCTATAGACAAATCCAGTCCCAAGGAATCAGGCCCCAGCCTGAGCCAGGACTAGGTGAGGCCTGCCTGGCCCAGGTCCTGTGAGTGTGGGGGGCCCTGCCTCCCCCAGACCATGGGCCCTGGTGTGCACTTGAGAATCTGCATCTGGAGGCTCAGGTTTAAGTGGACGCTCAGCCACTCGGCACTAGCTATGAGGTTGCAGGCTTCTGTCCTCTCGTCTGAAATAAGGACGCCTGCGCTGGCTAAGGGGCAGGGCGCTCATGAGGCTCAGAGAAGATGTGAAATGTGGGTGCCTGCCCTCCAGGTTCCCAATCTCTCTCTGAGGCAGACGCCTGTAGGGGTGCTGCTGGGCCATCTGGGGTCCCCCATGGAGGAGGGCTCTGACCTGCTCTGGGGCAGGGCTAGAGAAAGTGACCGGCGGTGGCCTTCAGGCTGACGCATTGCAGCCACCCTCCCAGCAGAGTGGGAAGGAGGAGGCCCGACCTCCACCTGGAGTGCCGAGACAGGAGAGGGGAGGGAGGGGAGGCTGGACTTGCCACAGCACATCCAGACCTGCTGGCAGGACCTGAGTCATCCAGCCGGCCACAAGGACGGTCCAGGCTGGGGATGCCAACGCTGCTTCCCAACATGGGTCCTCCCCGAGGTTTGCACCCCACTGCAGCCCATCCCTGGGGCCCCACCTCCCAAGGCTAACTGTCCTGGCCCCAAGGGTGCTGGACCGGCCACCCTGGCCATGATCCTGCCTCCGGGGAGCCACTCACTGATTGGCTCTGCTTCCACAGGAGATTTCACAAGCTCTGGGTGTCTCCCTGGGGCAGCAGGCCACCAGGGGTCCCCAAGGAAGGCTCTGACCTGCTCCGGGACAGGCCTGGGCAGGGCTTGAGAAGGGACAGCAGGGGCCCTCAGGAAGAAGCATTGGAGCCAACCTCCCAAAGGAGCTGGGAGCTGCCTTGCTGCCCACCAGCTTCCCAGCCAGAAAGTTCTTTGATTGCCTGTTCTTAGAGCAATTTCAGTGCACCGCTGGTAAGACCAGAGTAAAGGCTTTAGAAAGATCTAGCTCTCCGGCTGGTTTGAGCGCTCTGATCTCTGGGCTCCTAAGGCAGGCCGAATTCTCTTGGTGCTGCTTTCTTGGGTCCCTTTTTTCTTTTTCGAGTTGAGCCCAGCCCAGGCCCAAGCACTCAGAGTTGAGATGGAGGTGATGAGGAGAGGACTTCCCACGAAACTGGGCCTTAAAAAAACTCATGCAAGAGACAGGTCACCAGCACAGACCAATCGTGTATCTCAGTCTCGTCCCCTCCTCATCTTCTCAGCCAGGCAGGGCCAGGCAGGGCCAGGCCAGGGATGGAGAGACCTGGAAAACGGCAGCACACGTGCTTAGAAAGAAGGGGCTGAGCAGGGATGCTGTTCCTTCCTCTCTGTTTGCTGGTCTTAGAGCTCCTATCACAATTGGGCAGCCTGGAGTTCAGGTGGGTGGCCTCCAGTTTCCCTGAGCCCTGGGTTCAGTGAAATTTAAGAAGTGCAGGTTTGAACACCTACTCTGTGCCAGGCACTGGAGACAAAAAGTAAAGCAAGATAGGGTCCATATCCATAGGGAGCCCATGGCCTAGTGTGGGGACACACACATGCACACACACACACACACACAGAGGCAGGAAGAGATAAACACTGCAGCAGAGCTGGGGGTGGGAGGAGGCCCAGGGAGTGAGAGCTCTACTCTGATGGGGAAGTTTGAAGAGGATTCTCCGAACACGGGACAAGCAAAGGGCAAGAACACCCGTCAGGCAAGAGGCAAGCAGGGGGAGTGTCCTGTAGCAGATGGTTTCGGTCAGGCCCTGGTTTCGCAGGTGAGGCAGAGGCATCACGGAAGGCTTGCAGGAATATGCAGTGTTTCAGGCATACTGCCGGCCCTCACCCTAGAGGGCAGACCACCTGGGAAAGGGGCTTCTAAGGCCGCTCCAGGGAGAAGGAGCAGAAAGAGGGGAAGGGAACCCCACTCCAGAATTTCTGAGGCTTGGGGGTCTCAGAGGGGTTGTCTGTGCTTGGAAGTGAGAGGGAAGGCACGGGGCGTTTGGGGAGATAAGCCAGGGAGAGCTGGGACAATCTGGAAAATTAGGAACTTGGGGGCTCACATTCAACTATGCTGTGTGGTACTGGGAATATCACGCAAACTTTCTGGGCCTTAGGGTCCCTATCTTCACACAAATGGAGAATTTAGGATGGAGAGACTGATAAAGCTGGTGAGTCTGGGAGATTCAGAATGTGTCTCTGTGAAGCAGACTGGAGTGGTGGAGGGGAGGGTTGATTTGGGCGAGGTCTGTGAGCAGGAACGCAGGCAGACAGGAGTCAAGAGACTAGTCCTCCAGCCCTGGGGTCCTAACTGCTGATGCCCAGAGTGGGTGGGAGGCGGCTGAGGGTGCGTGGGAGACCTGGGTTGGCCCTGAAGTCTCTCCTGGCCTCCCTCTTACCTTCCCCTGGCGGTGGGGATAAAGATGAGAGAGGTGCCAGAGTTATCTTCTCCTCTTGGTAGCTATAAGATCAAAAAGGAGGTGGCTTCCATTCGGCCGTCATCTGCTCAGGTATGATTTTGAGGGCGTGGGGAGGCCCCACCCTGGCCCAAAGCCATGGCAATATCAATCCCTTTTCTTAGCCAGGAACTCACAGCTCACAATGCTTTTTGTGTGCATGGATTAATTTTATCTCCATCATAACCCTAGAGGGTGACTAGAGAGATGTCATAAGACTCCACTTACAGATAGCAAACCGAGCCTCAGAAGGGTGAGGGGAACTTACTCATGGACACAGCTGGTGAATGGCAGCCCCAGGACAAACCCAGGCTTGCTGACAATGCCACTGCCTGTAATTGAAACCTGATACCCACAGTCAGCTTAAGTGTTGCTTCTTACATGTACAAATGCAGGTGCCCCTAGGAGTAAACCTTGAGCCCTTTATATGTTAGTATGAATTAGTTTATCCCTCAGAGAACTTTATTTACTCTGCCAGAGGAAAAAAAGGCTAGGGTTTGAAAGATTAAGGAGAAAACATTTTCAAGGAGGAAAAAAGGAAAAAAATTTTTTCTACAAATTTCACTGACTTTCTATTTTTCCCCAGCTTGAGTCCTTTGAGGCACAGAGCTTATTACCAACCCCAGAGGGAAAAGGCTAGGGTAGATCCAAAGAGACAATGTATTCATCTGTTCACCGAAGGTCTTTATGTCAGAGATGGAAGATACTGAGGTGAACTAGACAAACTCTTTCCCTTTGAACATCTTAAAATCTATCCAGAAAGATGAAGGTAAAAATAGGTAAATGACAATAGAGCTCGGCAACTGCTACAATGAAGCTATGATCTAAGAAAGAGCATCTAGCTGCCAGAGGAGAGCTGGGTTAGCAAAGTTCTCGTCCCTTGATGACACACCTTTCATCACATACGTTTCACTCATGCCCCGGAAGCCTTCCAGCCAGACAGTCCTTTCTGTCACCTAAGTCCCTCTTGCTCAGTAGTGCCCAGTACTCCTGGCCATTGCCCAGTTATCGTAGCCTGTGACTTCAGCAGCTAAGTGAGAGCCGTGAGGCCTTCATGAAATCTCTAGCCAATGCTCCCATTATACAGATGTGGAAACTGAGGGCCAGAAAGGGGCAGTGACTTGCTCGAGATGGCCACAGTGAGGTGCAGCTGAGTCTGAGCTCTCACTGCAGATGACACACACACCTGGAAGACTGAGGAACCCCTGTACTCTGTACAGGGTCGGAGAAGGAAGGTTAGGTGGTTGAGGGAGACAGAGGGGGTCCAGATTCCACCCTGACTAGAGGAAGCACTGCAGACAGGGAGGAGAGGGAAGGTGGGAAGAAGGCCCTTGTCAGGAGGGGTTCGGATGGGGACAGGGCAGAAAGCTTACTTCCGAAGCCCAGCATCATCACCCACTGTCTGTCTTACTGAACCCTCAAAAGCCAGGCCTATTTAAGTTAAATGTAAATTAATAAAAATTTGATAAAATTAAAAATTCATTTCCTCCGCTGCACTGGCCACATTTCAAGTCTCAGGAGCCACTTGCAGACGGTGCCTGCCGTACTGGGCAGCACGGATGGGGCACATTTCCATCATGGCGGGGTGCTGCTCCAGACACTACAGGTACAATCTCATTTAAATAGCATTTCCTGAAGATCATTAACACATGTTTGTTGTAGAAAATTGGAGAAAACTCCAAAACAGAAGATGCCGTCCACCCACCTTTATTCTTTCTTTAAAAGAAAGTTCAAATAATGCACAGTTGGTGTAAAAAGTGCAAACAGTATGAGGCAGAGAGAGTAAAAATGTTCCTTGCCGGAGGAAAGCCCCGGGGGCAGCTTGGCACACGCGGCTGAGTCTGGTTTTCCTCCGCCCCAGGCTCAGGAACACGGAGGGGCCGCTTTAGCCACAGGGCAGCCATTGCGCTGGCTTTGCCTCCAGCAGACTTCCGGCGCCTCCCGACCACTAACCGGAAGTGCCGCGGCCCCGGACCCGGCGCCCTCTCAGTGGCCCCTGCTTTGGACCGGGAAGCCCCTCTCTCGTCTTCCCTCACCCAGCTCTGCGCCCTGTGACACCCCATCAAGGCCTGGGGCGGGGGTGCTGCGGCCTTTCCCTCACTTGACCCGTCATCTCTCGCAGCCATCCTGGGGGGAAAGGAACAGAATAGTGGGGCGGCCCCGAGCGCAGGCCCTGGGATCAGACTGTCGCGGGTGATGTCCCAGCTCTGCCGCTCACGGGGTTCCCAAGATCCTGACGGCGGATGTGACCTCTGAGCCCGTTTTCTCATCTGAAGGTTGGAGACAGCGTTCACCGCAAAGGGTTCCTGTGAGAGTTCCGTGAGACGCTAGATGCGTGCTGAAGTACATTCTGCATTTCGAGATGCTAAGCAATTGTCATTTTGCAGGTGAGAAAGCTGAGGCTCAATGAGACCTAGACACGGGTCACGTTCCCGCTGGTAGGAGGTGGCAGGAACCGGGGTTCTTTTTTTTTTTTTCCCTGACCTTCTTTCAGTTCAGTTCAGTTCAGTCGCTCAGTCGCGTCCGACTCATTGTGACCCCATGAATCGCAGCAGGCCAGGCCTCCCTGTTCATCACCATCTCCCGGAGTTCACTCAGACTCACGTCCATCCCATGGACTTTATTTTGTGAATATTTGCAATTATTATTCTATACACAAACATTAATTTCTTACAAAACTCTGCATTGCATATTGCTAGGTCACTTCACTCTTCATTTCATGTCACATTTCCATCAAGAACTATTTCCCCGAATCGCAGTCTGCCTGATTGTGTGTTGATGGTGTTCAGTTGGTGAGTTGTGTACGACTCTGCAATGCCACAGACTAGCCCACCAGGCTCATCTGTCCATGAGATTTTCCAGGCAAGAATACTGGCGTGGGTTGCCATTTCCTTCTCCAGGAACCGGAGCTCTGACCTCATGTGTCTGGCTCCGGGGCCCACCCTGCTGTCCCCACAGGCCACCCCTCTCTTTTGCCCCTTGGAGCACCTTCACATGGGCCCACAGAGAAGCAAAGAAGCAAGGATGACAGCAGCAGAGCTGTATGGCGGCCCCACCCCTCAGGCTTTTCCCCGGTCAGAGGCTGCCCGGCGCCGAGAACAGCAGCCCTCCCTGCCGCAGACTCAGCAGCTTGCTGCTTGTGTCTGCTCTCTGAGGGCCTCAGTGTCTCCGAACATATAACTGCCCGTTATTCTGCACTTTTGCGACCTCCAACCCCAGGAAGCCTCAGGAACCCAGACTCGCCTGGAGGTGGGAGGCCTGCCTGCCTCGCAGAGCAGACCAGGCCCTGGTGAGGGGCCAACCAACGCTTACCTCGCTCACCCCGGGCTCCCCCAGGGCCCTGAGGTGGGGCGCGGCGCTCGACAGGCCTGCTTGATGAGAGCAAGTTTGGAAGGAGGTTTGGGATGGGTGTGGTGGAGAGGGCGCACCGGGCAGGCTCAGGTGTGGTCACCAGAGAGGGGGCACGCCCGCCAGCTTCCTCGGCTGTGCCAGATGGGCCAGGCAGCTTCTCCCACAGGCTGCACCCCTGGGCTGTCCTGTGTGACCCCCGCCCTTAGCGAAGAGTGGCGGAGGTGGACACACGCCCCTCAACACGGCCCAGGGCCCTGCCCTGCTGGGTGGTGGGTGAGGAGGGGCCCCGGAGCTGTGAGGCCAGGCGTGGGAGACCTGTCCTCACAGGCCCAGCTGGCCAGAGGCCTCGTCTGCCCTAGCCACCCTCCCCCAGAAGGAGCAGGAGCAGACAATAGCCACGGGTGACTCACCAATGAGCCATCTTCCATCCCCACCCCTGGCCTGGCCCAGGACATCCCAGCCTGTCTGTCAAGGGGGCTGGAGACTAGTCCCTTCCTCTGTCCTCACCCAGCCCTGGGTGCTGCCCTCTGAAGAACATCAGGCTCGAGGAGGGAGGGGTTCGAGCTCAGAGGATCCAGGCAGTTAGAGAAGAATTCATTTGTGAAAGCAGACACAGGATCCCAGATCTGGCCTGCTTTGCCCTGCCCTGCCCCTTCTCGCCTCTACAAGGCGACACCAACTCTCCCTGAATCCCAGAGGAGGAGTGGTCATTGTCTCTTCTTCTGGGATAGAGCTTGGACCCCACAATTTATTCCCTTTCGCGAGACCAAATAAGTGGAGAGCTCCAGTCTGTCTACTCACTGAGTTTCTATTGCCTCCCTATAGAATCCACTAGATACTATTTCAAGAATTTAATATCCACTCCCAGTCTTTCTCTACTCTATAACTCTTTGCTCTCAACCAAAGTCATTCCTCCTAGAAGACTGGATTTAAAACATTTTGACACCTTGGCCTATGTCCTCTGGAATCCTTTCCATTTATCTGCTTTTTTCTTGTAACATGGTCTCTAGAATGGGACTTGGCTTTCCAGCCAAAATCAGGCCAGCACAGAGAATGGTACAGAATCATCACCTCCTAAATTTTGCCATGATGTAGATCCCATGAGCTCTATCGTCTTGCTGGTCTGCATTGAACTTGGGGTCAGCAGACACCTCTTTGGCAATTTTGGACTCATGTGGCTGTTTAGCCGTGTCCATGTTGAGTGGGTACACAGGTCACCCAGCCTGTGTGACTGTGGCCTCCAACGATTTGGAGGCCCCTCTGCCTTCTTGGGTCAGGGTTCCCTGGCAGAGTATCTCCAGGGATGAAGCCCAAGGTTCAGGCAGTGGCTCTCAATAGATCTTCATTGTGGATTCTCTTGAGGGTCTGATGAAAAACTCAGCACCCTCTTCCCAGAAAATGTACCTTCTCAAATGAAAATGCACCTTGCAAATGACACCAGGACTCCCTGAAGAACATCTGGATCCTGGGTTAGGAATCCCCAGCTGGAAGATGGTGCCTGAAAAATAAACTCTGAGATAGCCTTCCTGTTCTAACTGTGGGGTCTCAGGGTTCCCACAAGTTAATAGACTCTCACACCAGTGCTGTGCTTTACAGCTCACAAAGCATGTTCACACATATGGCCTCAGACAGACCCTAGAGTACAGATTGTGTGCTAAGTTGCCTCAGTTATATCCGATTCTTTGCGACACTATGGACCATAGCCCAGCAGGCTCCTCTGTCCATGGGATTCTCCAGGCAAGAATACTCGTGTGGGTTGCCATTTCGTCCTGCAGGGGATATTCCTGACCCAGGGATCAAACCCACGACCCAGGGATCAAACCCACGACCCATGTCTCCTGCATGGGCAGGCGGGTTCTTTACCACTAGCACCACCTGGGAAGCACAGAGTACAGATTACAATTGAATAAATAGGAGGTCAATGTCCAGGGACGTGACTAAGGTCTTGTAGACAATCTGGGCCTCAGAGAACCGCCCAGAGGCCTGCAGAGCAATGCTCCCAAGTCCCAGACCCTTTCTCTCCCCACACATCTCTGCTGGTTGTTTGGAGCAAAGGAAAATAATCCTAGTTTGGAGAAAGACGTAAAAATGAGTTTTCTTCTTAGCAACACAGTCTGTCCAACAGCAGGAAGGACATAACAGAGAGGCGGCTGCACTTGGCCACAGGGGAGACTGGTCCTGACTGGTTCTGACAGGTCCAGCGGGCTCCCACCGCTGCTCCGGGAAGACACAGCCAGCTGCCTCCACGCTGAGCTGTGCTTCTCACAACCTCCATCCTGGCAAAGCAGCGCCAGGCTGTGGCCTGAGGGAGAAGAGAGACAAGGGCAGAAACCAGGCCTGGAGCCTGAACCCCAGGAACCCAGTGGACCGGGAAAGAGCCCTTGGACCCTACCTTTCCCTGGGGTGCAGACACCTGGGCAGATCAAATGGGCCTGGGAGGGAGTGGGAGTCAGGGCCCAGAGAATACCTGAGGAACTAAGGTTTGCATATAGGCACCAGACAACTATTTGAGGTCAGGTTTAAGGAATTCTGGCTCCCCTAAAACACCTCTACTTGACCCAGTAAACTCCTCAGCCTGCAACACCCAGCTCAGTCCCTCCAAGAAGCTTCCCCGCCTTGCCTGTGATGCAGGGCTTGCTCCAGCCCTGTGTTCACACCCTCCTCAGGCACTGTCTGGTCACTAACTGATCCCTGTAATGGCCTGCCCCAGCAGGCCAGGGCTCTGGACTCAGCATCTCCCCTGGCCCCTGGCAACAGGGGCTCAATCCATGTTATTCAGTAAGCTAGACACCAGAAACAAGGAGCCATCTTTGTCTCTACCGGTTGTGTGACTTCAGGTTGGGTTCTAAACCTCCAGGGTCAAAGAAGGCCAACCCTGCTCACACACGCCCCTTTAACCAGAAGCTAGTAATGGCCTTTAGAGACCCTCTCAAGAACCGTCTGACAGTCTTTCCCAGGCTGGCATGGGGTGAGGGAGAAGGTTCAAGAAAGAAAACTGTCATTTTTATGTCTTTCTCCAAACTAGGATTATTTTCCTTTGCTCCAAACAACCAGCAGAGATGTGTGGGGAGAGAAAGGGTCTGGGACTTGGGAGCATTGCTCTGCAGGCCTCTGGGCGGTTCTCTGTCCTCAGCTGGGTTGCAGCCTGGCCTGGGCTGGTGGTTGCTGAGGCAGAGGCCCAGGTGTGCAGTGGGTGGGTGACTCTTAGCACAACGAATTCATAAATTTGTGTCGGTTTTATACACCTGTCTTCTCTACTGGACTTCCTCCACTGCTCTGGAGGGCAGGAATCACATTTTATCCAAATTGAGTTCCTCAAGGCCGGATACAATGCCAAGTACACAATAGATGCTCAGTTACATAGTTAAAGGCCATTTTAAAAAAAAGCATCGTAACCTCCCTGCTAGTCTTATCTCAAGGGCACCCTTGCCTCTCTTTATGGAAAGAGCTTCTTAAAGTTTCCCCATGCTGATATGAGGAGGAACCTGTAACTGGCCTCCATTCTCTTAGCTGGAGGGGTGGGCCTTTCTCCCCTGGGCTGCTCCTGAGACTAATTCTTTGTTTCTATTTATTTCTAGCCCCAAATATGCCTCTTAGGTTTTCTGCCACCTGGCCTGACACCCCAACCACCCCAGCTGCATCTCTGCACAGCCCCACCCAGACATGAAGGTTCACCCCTGGCTTCCTGACCACACTCACCCCTATGGCAGCCACAGCTATTTTTAGCAAAGCTAAGTGACCTCACTGCCTCCCGTTTTTGACATCCTCCAGAGACCTCAGTCCTCGCCTGCCCCCACCCAGCCTTCACCGGCCAGCGTCACTTCCTCCTTTTAACAACAACAGGATGCTTAGTTTCACTTTCCTTTGCTTTTGCTCATCCTCCAGCTGCCTGGGTTTCCTCCTGGAGGCTGAGTGAACCTCAGGCCAGCTCAGGGAAGATTTTGCTGGTCGTACCCCCTCCAGGCTGGCACCTCCAACCTTAAGCATTTAGGGCCCTCAGGCCCCTTCGTTTCTGTTAAAAGTTGTCAGAAATTCTCCATCCGTTTCTGGGTCAGGATCCCAAAATCTGATTCAAGTTCTCAACCCGACCTAAATCTTTCCTGCTGTCAGGGTGACAGATTAACAAATAAAAATACAGAATGCCCATTTAAATTTGAATCTCAGATAAATAATACATACTCTTAGTTTAGTATGTTTTAGGTAATATTACACTACAGAATTATTCATTGTTTAATTGAAATTCAAACTTAACTGAGAAGAGAATCCTATATTTCGTCTGGCAACCCTACCTGCTATACTCCTTATTGGTAGAGCAGCAGTTTTTAATGTTGTGGTCTCTTTACACTCTAAAAAGTTATTGAGGACACTCAAAGAGCTTTTCTGTGGGTGAAAAGATGTTTGCCATATTATCAATTAAAACATAAATTTAAAAATATTTATTCATTTATTTTAAAAGAAGTCTAAAAAAACAATGGTAATAACTCACTACATGTTTATATATACAAAACACTTTTTACCAAAAAAGCTATGTTTTTCAAAACAAAAAAAATTAGTGAGAAGAGTAGCATTGTTCTACATTTTTGTAAATGTTTTTAATGGTTGGCTTAATGAAAAAGATAATTTTTTTAATTAAAAAATTTAATTGCAGTAACAAAATACATAAAATTCACCATCTTAACTGTCTTAAGTGTGCAGTTCAGTAGTGTTAAGTATGTTCACATTGTGCAGAACCGGATTCTTGTACCTCTTCAACATTCAGTCTGCTATAATTCACACACAGCACACACGTGGTTGAATGTGATTCCAAGCTGGTTCTCATTTCTGAGCTAAGCGGTGGGGTGGGAGGAGACTGAGGCTGGATCTTGCCTAGTGCCCTAGCAGGGCTGAAAAAAATGGGCCTAGAAAGACTTGGGACCTAGGGACCTAGCAAATGGCACACAAGCTGTGAAGCAGACCAAGCTGGCTTAGAGAGAGAGACAACTCTGCTTCATCTTGAGGCTCTGAGAGACTAAAGAAGGCAAACTCCTCCAGGCAGGGAGGAAACAGTGGATGCCTTTCTCAGGACATGGTCAGTGAACCAACATGCTCGATGCCCCAACCCGCCCTCACCCATGGCTGGCGAGGCGGGAGCTGTTCTTGTCCGATGCCGGCTGCTCATTTTGGCCCTCACCCTCGTTTCCTGCCACGACTCGTGGCTGTGGGGAAGGACCGCTGGGCCCTCCTGTTTCTACTGAGTGGGCTCAGGGAGACCCTGCCTTGGGGCTGGAACACCATGAGCCTTAGTTATGGGCGCTTATTCCTTTTCTGACCAACCTGTGACCAAAGCCTGGGGCCAGAGCCAGCCAGGGGTCTACCCCTCAGCCACACGAGTGGTCCCGTTACAGCCAAGTCCAGGGGAGCTGGACACATTTTCTGTACCAGACACACACCCTTAGCACGCTCACGTCTGTGCTGTTTGCGGTCATCCTGTGGGTGTTATTTTATGGCTTCAGCTTTATCATATACACATTCCTTGAGGGAGGGAGCCATGCCTTGACTGCCTTGGTGTCCTCCATGGCGCCTACAACACAGTAAGGTCTCGATACGTGTTGACGGGTTTATTAGGGGGTGAGTTTTCACTGATGTAACTTTCAGATTCCCTTTTCTAAGGGGCTGGGGCCACAGGAGCAGGTGGAGGCCCTTTATTAAACATTTATTGAGCACCTTCTCCCACTGCTTCGTTTTCTTTGGGGAGGTGTTGCTTACAAAGCACATTCAGGAGTCATCCTGTGATGTCCTGGGGCAGCAGAGCTGACGTGAGTGCACGGGAAAGTGACTGTCTAAGTGATTGCACTGTGCTCTGCCTACAGGAGGAATGTGCTAAGCCAGGGAGCTTGTCTCTGGGGCAGTGTGTGTGGGAGGCTCTCCAGAGCCTGGGGGAGGGTGCCCTGAACCAGCCACCTGGTACGTCCTGGCTGAGAGGCTGCCACACCACGAAGGCCATTCATGGCCACAGTGTTCTCCGCTCAGTTTCCATGCTCTCTGAGTAAGCTTCCCTCTGAATCTCAGCTTCGCCTCATGTGGAAGCAAGGGGTGAACATGCTCATCAGCAACCCAAGGGCCCGGTTGGTTTGACAGCAGTTTACAAACCAACACACTGACGTTCTGGCTGTGTCTGTTCGTCTCCGGGAGCTTTGCAAGTCTGCCCCTGAGTCTCCTGGGCCTGTGGCTAGCAAGGTTTCTGAGCAACCATGTGAGGCCCAGACCCTGAATTGAGAAAGCGTCTCAAAGGGGACCTGGCCACCACATGAGACTCTGAGGAGGAACCAGCCATCTCCCCCCAGGTGGCACCCAGCCCATGGCTTCTCCATTCATAGAGCCCTGCACGTAGAGACAGAGCCAGCCAGGGGTCCTTCAGCAGAAGTGGGGCTGGAAGCCAAAGGACCAGGAAGACACTGCAGATCAGGCTGGAGGTGGATTCGGAATCCAGCCAGAGAACTTTGAAAGGTCACTGCACCCTTCCCTCTGCTGCTGGGTGAGGCATGTGGTCAGCCCTGCTGGGGAGCTGGGTCAGCACCGCTGGAGCCGGTGTCCTCTGAGGAGGGGAAAGCAGGGACGAGCAGGGAGTAGGTGGAACCAGCTGGGCCCTCGCTTCCACCCGGAAATGGGATTTTGGCCTCTCAGGCTGGGAAAATCCTGCTGTGCTTTTTTGTTTATTAGCGAAGCTGAGTCAGTCTCCTATCTCCTAAAAAGCTGTTGTTTGTAGAATTTCATTGGTCAAAGCCGCACTCCCCTCTCCCAACAGCTTCCTTTTCTCTGGGGAATTCCTGTGGGGGTAGGTGACACAGGGGAGGAACTGGAGAGTGAGACCTGAAAGCAGAGCTTTTGCCCATTTATGGACTTGAAGCCCCCTCCCCAACTCTAAAATGACTCATTCCCCCAACTCGACCTAAACATCCCCAGAGGGGAAAGGGTGAAATTGAGTCAGGGGATTAGCTGGAGTGAGGAGGGGAAAGCCTGAGAAGCATGGGGTGCTATGCTCAGTGGCTTCAGTCGTGTCCGATTCTGTGTGACCCCATGGACTGTAGCTCCCCAGGCGCCTCTGTCCATGGGGTCCTCCAGGCAAGAACACTAGAGTGGGTTGCTGTGCCTTCCTCCGGGGGGTCTTCCTGACCCAGGGATCCGATCTGGGTCTCTTATGTCTAACCTGCACTGGCGGGTGGTTCTTTACCCCTAGTATCACCTTCTTATGAAACACAATCAGTAAGGAGGATTTTAGAGCCCAAAGCAGGCAGAATAAAAGAGAGAGAGAGAAGTTTGCAACCCAGAGAGGAAGCTGCCTGCCCAGTGGCGTGGCATTTCTCTAAAGGCAGCAGCTCTGTAGAGAGAGGTTAAAAGCCCTCACTTGGAGTCAGTCCTCCAACTCTGGTGTCATCAGAGCCACTCACCAGGCCTGTTAAAATGAGGGCTGCGTGGAAGCTTGCCCATGATCTGAAGCAGGAAGTTCTGAAACAGCGGAAGAGAGCTGGAAATCCGGGAGCTGGCTTGTTCTCTGGGGCCTGGGTTGTACAAGGCAACTCCCCTCCCCTCTGCCAATGTCAGAGGCAGAGGCCTGGCCTCAGAGTGACATTTCCAATGTGCTTATAAAATCTCTAAAATCCTTAGATGTGCGGTCATGAAGTTTCACGGCTGGATGGTTTTGAGAGGTCTTTTAGCACAGCCCTGTTGTACAGGAAGACCAAGGACGAGCCCCCGTAGTCTTCTTCCATCCCTGGGAGAAGCCTGTGTCTTCCTCAGGAGGAGAAAGTCAGTTGCATACGGGCAAAACCACCTTCCTGACTCAGCAACACCCATCTCCTCCACTGTCAAGCTTTCACAAACTGATCAGCTGCAGATTAACTGCTTTCCTGGTCAACGCGTGTGTGCATGCTAAGTCGCTTTAGTTGTGTCTGTTTTTGTGAGACCCCACGGACTACAGGCCACCAGGCTCCTTTGTCCATGGGGATTCTCCAGGCAAGAATACTGGAGTTGGTTTCCATGCCCTTCTCCAGAGGATCTTCCCAACCCAGGGATGGAACCCGTGTCTTTTACATCTCCTGAATTGGCAGGCAGGTTCTTTACCACCAGCACCACCTGGGAAGTCCTTCCTAGTCAATGAAATCCAGGAATCTTTAGAACTCGGGGACTTCAGAGATCAACTAAGCTGATTTTCCACCCAAAGCAGAAATTCTTTCCTAACAACTCCTGTCTTTATCTCCAACTCACATGTCTTTCCAAAATTCCAGACTCCTTATACCGTTCATCTCCACTGGAGATCTGAGTGCTCCCTAGCTTCCTGCCCCAGCCCCAGTCTCTTATAAATGCCGAGGCTGCTCGGCTAACCCTTTGTCCTGGGTCCTTCCCGGCTCAGACACGCTCTGGCTCTCAGTGAGTCTCCAGATTCTGACTGGCAGAGCTGAGCAGAAGCTCTGGCGGGGTGTGGGCAGTATTTCATGCGGAGGACTGCTGTTCCCCACCCATCTGAATTGCCATTTCCCCTTCCTACCAGACCACCAGAAGGGTCTCAGGCAGCCCAACTGGATGGGGTCCCGGGGGGATCAGACGGCTCCTCCTGACGTGCCCGGTGTGGGGGTCTCCCCACTGCATGAAGTGGAAGCTCCCCAGTGAGGGGGTTTCCACCCAGGGACAGCCTGGATGGACTTGCCCCAGGGAAGGGCTGAGGGTGTGGAGAGAATTCTGGTTTCTGAAGGCCCTTTCCTGTCTCCCAGAGTTGCCCCCCGGTGGTTGTCTGGGTTATTCACATTCCGGAAGCGCTGATGTGGCACTAAATATTCCTAGGGCCCCAGACTTCCCCCCTAGGGCTCAGAGTCATCTCTCTGAGTCTACTTTCTGGAATGTTTTTGGTATGAAGCATCTGGCAGGTGAGGGGAAGGGCCCAGCAATATGGAATCCACATCCCCAGAGCCTGGGTCTCCTTAGGGGCTGGTGTAATAGACACTCTCTTCCCCCCAGAGTCTCTTTCCCCAGCGGCCTGCCCGCCTCCCCTGTTCCCTCTCTCCTGCCCACCCTTCCCAGCCCCTGGTGTTAAAGAGATTAAGCAAACAAACCTCAAAGAGGACAAAAGATCTCAGTCCTGGAGAACTGCACGGACTGTATAGTCCGTGGGGTCGCAGAGAGCTGGACACAACTGAGCGACTTTCACAGCCACAGCCCCTTCTTAGACGTTCCAACCCCAGCAGTGCTGGTAGGACGTGCTGCTGAAGCTGTGGTGTCCCTTCTCCCATCCTGGCTCCCCACACCAGCTTCTCCCTGTTCTCACTCACCCTCTGCTTTTCCAGCTCCCTTTTGAGGCTTTCGAGGGAAGGGGAAGGCATTTGGGGCAGAAATAACTACCTCTATTGTGCCTAGACAAGAGTGGGGCCTGTACATTTGTAGTTCCATTCACTGATATTCACTGGTATTCTCCCAACTCTCCAAAGCCTACCTTGATTAAATAAATCCCACACCGCCCACTCCTGCTGAGATTTGGCATTCCCCTAGACCTGGAGTTCGAGATGTGGTTTTATCCCTGGGATGGGAAGATCCCCTGGAGGAGGAAGTGGCAATCCACTCTGGCATTCTTGCCTGGGAAATCCCCTGGAAAACCTGGTGTCACAAAGAGCTGGACACGACTGAGCGAACTAACACTTTTCACTTTCACCTGGTGGTTCAGTGGTAAAGAATCCGCGTCCAATGCAGGGGAGACTGTTTGATCTCTGGGTCGGGAAGATCCCATGGAGTAGGAATGGTAACCCACTGCAGTATTCTTGCTGGGAATCCCATGGACAGAGAAGCCTGGTGGGCCACAGTCCCTGGCGTCGCAAGAGTTGGACATGACTTAGTGATTAAAACACCATCACCAAGTGTTTGATACATAAGCACTTAAATGGTAGCCCCTGTTACCTCCTAAATTGCAATTATTCTTTTCCATCATCCCCATTCCCCTTCACCATCATCTGAACTGGCAATTTTTCTATTGAACTTTATTTTTAACACATACGGGCTTGCTGCTCAGTCTGCATCCTCTTTGAGGTTACGATCTTCTGTGTTCCACCAGCAACAGAGCCAATTACTTCTGTCTTTCACAGAGCTTTCACTTTTTTCCTGAGTCAGTGAATAAATGAACACAGTTGATTCCACATCTGAACTCTCTGCTTCTTGGGTAACGATTTTCTCTTAAGCTTTTCCTATGTCTACCCAGAGTTTGGCCCAGAGCTCCGGCATTCATTTGGACCACAAACAAAGATATGAGACTGAAGTATCCCATTCGCAGCCTGAACAGTTTGCTTCCTCTCCCATCCTGACCCCCCAGTTACCTCTCCTCACTTCTTTCCCAGACTCAGCAACTTTGCCAGCTTCGCACAAGCAGGGAAGGGGAGGGAAGGGCAGGTGCTCCATGCCAGTAGGCACTGCAGGCTGGCGGGAGGGCAGGTGGGCGTGGAGCGGGCGGCTGGGGCTGGCCACGACTGGGGCTGTTTGGGGGCCTGTGCACAGCAGAGGCGGGTAAGGCATGGGGGAGGGCGTCTGCTTGGAGCCGGAGCCGGCCGGCTGCTGGCCTGCTCTTTGTGCTTGTCCTCCCTTTCATCCTGGCCCTCCGAGCCTGGGAGTTTCTCAATGGAACCGGCGTCTGGGGAATGCTCTGCAGGGGGTGGAGAGGGCTGGCCAACGAGGGGGGCATTCCAGGCATTCTTTACATCCTCCAGGAGCCAGGCGGTTGGGCGCAAGAGGGAGAAGCTGCCCAGCACTAGCGGGAAAAGGATTTCTTTGGAAGGAGAGAATAAAGGTGGCGGGGTGCCTTCCAGCAGCCAGGGACAGAGCTGGATAGGGGAGGGAAGGAAGGGCTATATAACTGGACAAACCCAGTTCTTCAGTGCTAAAGGCAGAAAGGGCAAGTTGGGACCCTCAGTCCAGGGCTCTCTCCCCTCTGTGTGCTTACAAGGGCAGAACTGCTGATGGAGGTATACCTGGGAGTCTTTTGGAGCTAAGAGCTGAGTTTTTGTTGTGTGTTTTGCTTTCATTAAGCAGGGTCTCCATTTTTCACCCCAGAGACTCCAAGGAAGGAGAAAACTCAAAGATCTGTGTCCCACTACCCAAACAGAATGACTGAAGCTATTTTCAATCACCATTCTCATTTTTAATGGGGTGGTTCTTTCCAGTCACAGGAGGGAAAAGGAACCATCAGGTAGACAGAATCAGGGCATGGAGTGAGGGAGCCAGAGACCCCTTCCAGATAGTGCAATGGGACATGTAGGCGTACAAAAGATCCCCGCCCCCGCCTGTAATCAGTAGGGAAGCACTGCAATAATACCTCCCTGTACACAAAACTTAGATGTCACAGTGGAATTCCCCAGAACATAGCATTCACATTACCGAAAGTAGTAAGATTCGCTTTTTTAAAAACACAGAGCTGAAAACATTAAAATAAATAAGAACTTTCTAGGGCCCTAAAGGCCCGGAGAAACAGATACATCCATTCTCAATAGCAGGAGCAGCTTGGAGGCTGGAGAAGTTCAGAGTCCTTGAGGTCCAAAGTGGGGTCCAGGGGAATCTGAGCCCCTTGAGATGAAGTCCATTAGCAGCCTGAGCCTTTTCAAGTCTTTTAGATTCATAGCAGCGACTCCATTTGCCCTACGGCATGAAGACCTCCTGGCTGACCCCGTCTCTCCCTCAGGTCGACAGCTGGTCCCTGGGTGTTCTCTACATCCTGGTGCATGACCACGAGACGCTGGTGAAACAGATCAGCAACAGGGCCTACCGGCGGCCTCCCAAACCCTCTGGTGAGTGAGGGATGTGGGCATTCTCATTCAGACCCTGGGTGTCCTTTGCTAATTCCTGATGCAGGAATTAAACAGTGACAGTAAAGTGAAGGTTCCCTGGTGGCTCAGACTGTAAAGAATTTGCATGCAAAGCTGGAGAGTGGGAAAAATCCCCCAGAGAAGAGAATGGCAGCCCACTCCAGTATTCTTGCCTGGAGAATTCTGTGGACTGAGGGAATTGTCTGCAATTGCAGCCTAGTGGGCTACAGCCATGGGGTTGCAAAGAGTCAGACATGACTGAGCAATTTTCACTCTCACTTTCCAAGTTTGGAGGATGGGAAAGGGGAGAGAACCTTTGAGGAAACAGAGGTTGTGTTCTCTTACTGCTCAGGTAAGTATGGAAGGGCACACTCTAGGAGACCATTCCCAAGACACCCCAGGGAAAACTAGCGGGGAGGGCCACATTCCAGGTTGAGCGGTTCTGTTAGGGGAAGCACACTGACTGAAACCGCCCACCCTGGCCAGGCACCATAGTAACCATTTGCATGAGTTCTTTTACAGGAGATCCTGGTAAGGAACACGGGACTAAGAAGCCTCCACCAACTGGCAGAGTTCAGGAAAGGTCAAAAGGAGACACCACATGTCCCACCACCCCCCAGAACCCTTCTCTCTGGCATCCACTTTGGCTGAACAAGACATGTACCACCAGGAAGGACTCTGAGTCAGAAGGACTGGCTAAGGGCAACCCAGAAACGAACCCCATCACCATAAAACCCGAGACTGCGAGCCACGTGGCAGAGCAGCTCTCCTGGGGTCCCTTACCCTCCTGCTCTCCACCCGGATGCCCTTTCCCAATAAAATCTCTTGCTCTGTCAGCCATGTGTCTCCTCGGACAATTCATTTCTGAGTGTTAGACAAGAGCCCAGTTTGGGAATGTGTATGTGAAGAGCTTCTAGCCCCACCTTGGCAGGACGGCATCACACACAGACTTACTCTTTACCGGAGCTAGGCACTGATAGCGTGCTCTTTCCAGCTCTCTGTGGCCCTACTATGGGGAGGGCACAGGCTACCCTGTACCCGCACGCAGGCGGGCAGCCGGCAGAGACCCTGGCCAGGCCTCCATGGCTCAGCGGCTGCAGCACCAGCCTTTGTTTAAGAAGTCCAGGAGTAAGAGCTACACAGCCCAGACCCTCCAGGGGACGCCGCCCCTCGCCCTGGGAAGGGTGGTCTCAAGCTGCCAAAGGCATCCTCGAGAAGGCATCGACCCGCTCAGAGGGGACAGTGGGCAAGGCAACCTGGAAATTAACAGGCAACCTAGACTCAGCCACGGGCCTTCCCCGCTGCTTCTCTACTCATTTCCCCTCTAGAGCTACCTTCTTGGTTCCACGGGGCTGAAGACATTGAACCCTCAACGCACTTCACTTGCCCACTGCCCACATCCAGCCCTCCCCAGGGCTCAACTGAAACCACCTCAGCCTTCTGGGCTGGGATGCGGGTCCTGAGAGGCAGGGAAGAAGGCAGTCTCCCCCTCAGGGTGGATCCAGCTGCATCTCAGAGCCTGCCCGCATGGGCAATACCCCCTCTTCAGCTGAGCTCCGAGCAGACCCTCAGTTCCTGCTGGTCACCCTCTGTCCCCTCCGGGCAGTCCAGCAGGGAAAAGCAGCTAGTCCCCAGGGGGTCCTGCCTCCAGCGCCTCAGGCCTCGGCTTCTGGGGCCCTCCAACGGGGGTGCCTCCAGCCCTATGAGGTTGTCCACAGACACAGAGCCCCGCAGTGGGGGCTCGGGGAGCCGTTCGGGCAAGTCCAGCTGGTCAAAGGACTCAGAGGACAGGATGCTATCCTCACTCACAGCCCCCGAGGGGCGGCTGGCCCGGGCTGGAGGGCGTGGGGAGGCCAGTTCATCCAAAGAGCCGAAGGTGGTGGGCGCTGTGTGCTCCAGGGCTGCGTGCGAGAACTTGCCGTTGTGTTTGAGAATGCCCTTGCGATGCGGCAGCCGCCCCGAGGCTGGAGGGGGCTTGTGCTCCATAGTATCCCCACTCACAAACACGTTCCCGGCATCTGTATCCCCACTCACAAACACGTCCCCGGCATCCAAGAGCTCCCCAGACTCGCTGGGCTCAGGCGAGGAGTAGTAGCCGGACTCCCGCTGGCGTGCCTTCTTGAGGATGCCCTTCTTGGGGAGCAGCGGGCCAGCCTGGCCTGGGTTGGCGGGGCTGGGGCCGGGCTCGGGGCCCTGCATCACCCCCTCTGCGGGATTTGACGTCTTCTTCTTGAGAATGCCTTTTGGCAGCTTGAGGCCACCCTTCCCAGGGCGAGGGGAGGCATCAGCGGCCGGGGACCCCTGGAAGGTCTGGGCCATGGCGTTCTCCTTGCGGGACTTCTTGAGCGAGTGCTGGCGCTCCAGGCCAGGGGCGAGGGCCCTGCCGCCCGGCGCCTGCTGCTTCAAGAAGCTGCAGACCTTGGCGCCATTCTCCAGGAGGGGGCGGGAGGAACGCCACAGCCACTGAGCCACGGAGGTCCGGCCAGTGTCACTGCTGGGGTGCCCGCCCTCGTGCGGGGCCCCCTGCTCCCCGACACGGGTGGTGTAGCCCCAGTTGACCCACCAGTGGCTGGCCACGTCCTCCAGGGTAGCCCGGCGGGTAGGGTTCACCATCAATAGCCACCGGATCAGGCCACAGGCATCTATGAGGGAGAGAGGGGCTTCAGCTCCACAGCCACAAGCTTGGGCACCCGCAGCATTCCTTCTGGCTCACCCCATGGATGCTAAGACGGGGCTCCCTCCCAGGACAGCTGTGCCCCCAGGCAGGCTCCCCAGTCTCCAGGACCACCCACAGCCATGTTTACAGGTCTGCTCCTTTGCTCCAGTGAAATGCAGGCCTCTGGGGCTGGGGGCTGTGCTGCTCAAGAGTAAACCAAGGTCCTCACACCCTTCTCACCTTATACATCGTACATGAAAGGACAAAAAGATTTCTAAGGACAAACGCCGTAGGAAATGAGACAACTGTGGCAGAGAGGATCTAAACTAGGCTTTAGGAAGCACTTCCCAAATCAGCATGCCCATAAAGGAAGATTTAGCCCTTCCTTCCTTGCGGGTCACAGACACAGGAGGCAGGGAGAGGAGAGCAGGAGGTGGGGTGGAAGGTACCTTCATCTACACTGGGTTGCCGTCTTCACTTAGTGAAAGCGAAAATCGCTCAGTCACGTCTGACTCTTTGCAACCCCATGGACTGTAGCCCACCAGGCTGCAATTGCAGACAATTCCCTCAGTCCACGCAATTCTCCAGGCAAGAATACTGGAGTGGGTTGCCATTCCCTTCTCTGGGGGATCTTTCAGACTCAGGGATCGAACTCCAGTCTCCAGCTTTGCAGGCAAATTCTTTACAGTCTGAACCACCAGGGAAGCTTCACTTTACTGTCACTGTTTAATTCTTACATCAGGAATTAGCAAAGGACACCCAGGGTCTGGATGAGAATGCCCACATCCCTCACTCACCGGAGGGTTTGGGAGGCTGCCGGTAGGCCCCGTTGCTGATCTGCCTCACCAGCGTCTTGTGGTCCTGCCCATCAAAGGGCATGGAGCCATGCACCAGGATGTAAAGGAGAACGCCCAGGGACCAGCTGTCCACCTGAGGGAGAGCCGGGGTCAGCCAGGAGGTCCTCGTGCTGCAGGGCAAACAGCTCCAGGCTCCCCTTCAGTACCCATGAGGGGGAACCCAGAGCCCGGAGCATCCAGGGACCACCTCCTTCTAGTACCCAGGGGCAGAGAGGGCCATACTGTAGAAGGGACTGGGAGTCATGGAGAGAGGTGTCACCTGCCTCTGCTTGGGGAGGCTGGCTGGGGGCTAGGAAAGGCAACGGGAATGCAGAAGGTGTGGGGCACAGAGCCACGCTGTCAGGGGTCAGAGGACTTAAGCTCTCATGCCAGTTTCGCTACTCCCAGTTACAGAACTGGCTAGGCACTGCTTTGGTGGGGAAGTGAGTCTTGCAATCTGAGAAAGGGAATCATTAGAAAACCAGCTCATCCCTCTCTCAAGGTCTAAGCCAAGAGATTAGGAGGAGGCCAGGTACTCACCTCTGGTCCTGTGTAGGGCTTTCCATTGACGATCTCGGGCGAGGCGTAGAGGGGGCTCCCGCAGAACGTCTGCAGGAACTTGCCTTGGTGGTAGAGGTTGGAGAGGCCAAAGTCAGCAATCTGTAGGATTGGGTCAAACACGGACAGGGTCACACCAAGGCCTGGATTATTTTGTAGCTCCTGGTCTGCCCCTCTCCAGACCCTGAGGAAACACAGGCTCTGGCAGAAGGAAAGGGTGCCCATGACCTCTACCCCATACTGGGTACTACCAACACAGCTCAGGCCCTGGAAGAAAGAGCCCTTCAGAGGCTGTGTCAATGAGGTGTGCCTGGGCAGAGGTGAGGGGAGCTCCAGAGTCCTCACTGTTCCCCAGGCCCTTTGCTCAGGCTGCGCTCCACTCCAGGGATGCTCACTCTGCCTACACACGTCCTACCAACCCAGAAGGCCCACCTCGGCCCGGAAGCCTTCCATTGCCCTGAGATCTCCTCTTCCCATAAAGCCGTACGACTTCCAATGACTCACAGAGGGCCCTGCTTGTCAGTTCTGTCTCCTCATGCTACCATGTCAATATGCTCCCCACGTGGATCACCTGCCCCGACCCCTTCTGCAGCTCCTCGCACCGCTGTGACCCATGGACGGGACTAACGGCCGCTTAATGACTGAAGGACGGCTCTCAGTTGGAGGGGGAGAGACAGTGTCTCACGTCAGTGCCAAGGACTTCAGAACACAGTTACCCCGTGGGCTTGGGTTTAGATTAGGGCCATCATTACGGCCCAGGAGAAGCAATCTTCTTACAGGAAGGGCCTCCTGAGCCCTCGGATACTGGAGGTTTGAGGACCCCCGAGCCCATCTTCTCGCTCCTCAGAGAGACCCTTCCCCCAACTCTCCTCAGACAGAGGCTGAGACCTATGCCCTCTCACTCGTAGCCTTCCTCCCCAGCAGAGGGCCACGTGTGCCCAGGGTGGGGAGGAGCTGTTTATGAACTCCTTCTTTTATGGGTTTTATTGGCCTCTTATCAAGCAGTTACCTATTGACGCCCATAACGAGGCAGATGACTGGTACAGATGGGAAAGTTCATGCCTGCCTGGACTGTGTGCATTTATTGGCTCTGGCCTCCCCCTCCCCGGTTAGCATCAAAGCGAGCCCCACCTACTCCGGGAATTGGAAAGGAGAATGAACTCAGGGCACCTCAGGGCACAGGTCAGGGGCCACCGGGGAAGAGGCTGTGACCTGAGTTCGGGAAGATTCTGAGGAGGGTCCAAGTGCAGAGTCAGAGCCCTTCCAGGTGTCTGCAGGCCAGGCTCTTGCTGTCTGCCCCTTCCAGCTCTGAGATCCGAGCTTATCACGTCAACACGTCTCAGACCTAAACTTAACTACTTAGCCATGGGAATTCAGCAGCAGAAGGAAGCAGGAAGCTGGTGCTGGAGTGCTTGCTGTGGTGAAAGGTGCAAAAGGGCTCCTTAATGGTAGCAGATTAAAGTGCACATGCCTGCGTGTGTATGTGTGCCTGCATCTCTGTGCACACGTGCAGGTGGGAAACACGCAGGCCACGGCCTCTCCCTGCCAGTCCCAAGGCTGTGAGCAGCAACCAACCCTAGATCTAGACTCCTTCAACCTTGTGACGTTGAGGGAGTTAGCAGACTGGTTCCAGCTGACCTTGCTAGCCATGGGACCTTGTGCAAGACACTCCTTATCACGAGGCCTCAGTTTTCAACCCACAGAAGGAAGTGCTGAAATGGAGGGCGGCTGAGGTCCTTACCGGGACTCAACTCCTCCTGGAATCTCCTAGACACTAAAAGATGCTTAGCTGGGGCCAGTGCAGACGGTCTGGGGAGGGGTGGGGGAGCAGTTTTAAACAAGCAGTGAGGCTCACCTTGATATTTCCGTTGGCATCTAAGAGGATATTCTCCAGTTTGAGATCCCGGTGGACAACCCCGTTCTGAAAGAGGGAGGGCAGGGGTCAGGGGAAGGCCATCGGGGGAGACGGACATGAAGACCTAGTCTGGACAGTGAGGAAACACGAAAGGTGGGGTAAAGGCAGGGAGCCCATCTTCACCGGTACAGCAAACCATAGGTCCTTCCAACCCCAGCCAAGAGACTTGAAGCCAGAGACGCCAACTCCCATCTCGCCTTTGTTTCTTGCTCCCTGTGTGGTCCTGGCAAGTTGCAGGACCTCTCTGGGAAAGCCAGCCCCCGGGCCCAGGGCCCGCCCCTCGGCGCGGGGCCCACCCACCTGGTGGCAGTAGTGCACGGCGGAGACGATCTGCCGGAAGAAGTGCCTGGCCTCGCGCTCGCTGAGCCGCTGCCGCCCGCTGATGTAGTCATACAGGTCACCCCGGCTGGCGTACTCCATGACGATCACGATCCTGCTGCTGTTCTCAAACACTGGGGCAGAGCGAGGCAGCAGAGTCAGGCCCTGCGGGGGGCACACTCCCACCAGGGGCCACACCCTCCTCCTGGCCCCAAAGCAGACATCTGTAAGGGGCTAGGATGCTGCCCGCTGATGCTCCCAGCACCTCCCAGTAGCAATGAGTTCAGGCCAAGAGGACTGGCTCACTTCCCTCTCCTTGGAAGTTCAGGCTTCTGAGCATTCTTAAAACTACCCTACCAAGACATCACTGGATAAGAATGAAAAGTCAGGCTCCCTGGTTCAGAACTCAGTACTTTTTTGCCTGGTGACCTTCAGCAAATCTCTTCCAGATACCTCAGTAAGGACACAGGTTTGGGATTCGAATCCTGGCCCCTTCACTTACTAGCTGGGTGACCACGGCAAGTCATTCAATCAGTGCGCCTCAGTTTCCTCGTTTGAAGAGGGGTAATGGCAGCAATTTCACAGGGCTGGGGCGAGAAATAGATAAAAACAAGCGACAGCTCTCGGGCTGGCTGAGTGAGCTGGTGTGGAGCCTGACAAGCAAGCAAGCACTCAATAGATGGTTGCTAAGCTGCTAAGTCACTTCAGTCGTGTCTGACTCTGTGCGACCCCATAGACGGCAGCCAACCAGGCTCCACCGTCCCTGGTATTTTCCAGGCAAGAACACTGGAGTGGGTTGCCATTTCCTTCTCCAATGCATGAAAGTGAAAAGTGAAAGTGAAGTCGCTCAGTCGTATCCGACTCTTAGCGACCCCATGGACTGCAGCCTACCAGGCTCCTCCATCCATGGGATTTTCCAGGCAAGAGTCCTGGAGTGGGGTGCCATTGCCTTTATTATTAGCATCCTCATGCATAAACTTGAAAAATAATACTCAGAAGATCAGAAGAGGATAAAAGCATATGAAAGTGGTTTGTAATCCATGGTAGAGCTGAGACACTCATCACTCTGAACTTCTTTGATTTCCCGTCCAGAGTATTCAGGCTTGGGCCTTGTACACAGAAACAATCAATAAATATTTGATAATTAATTGACTGGCTGGGCTCCTGGCGGTCAGCCTATTCCAGCTGGCTCATTCATCTCCACGTGTGGGAGGGGCCCGCTTGCCACCACAGGCCTCGTCTGTTCTCCTGGAAAAGCAGGGAACGGCTGGTTCATCAAACTGGCCCTGCAGCTGGGTGTGTGTCAAAACATGTATGTCCATGATATTGCATCTTTGTGTCAAGTGGGTCCTATGAGTCTGGCTTGCTCAGCCAACCCCAGAGCAATTCCTGTCTAGCCTGGGAGAAGGAGTTGAGAGAGGAGGCTACTCCCAGGGAGAGTCCGAGCTCCCAAGCAGTTGGGTATCTGGCCAGGAAGACTGCTTTTTCCCAGGAGAGCACCGTGGCCCAGACTGCTGGGGCCTGCCTAGAGACTCCAACCCTGTGGGTCTCTACAACCCTGCAGAGATACAATCAGCCTTCTCAGCCACTTGCTTGGCTTCCTCATGGGACGGGGTCAGGCCAGGGGACCATGGCAGTTGTTCTGCTCTTAAGCCTTCCTCTAAACAGAACTTGAGAGAGGAGACCTCTCTTCCTCCCATCAGGAATATTCAGGCTGAGAGCAAAGTCACAGGCTCCCTTCCTCCCTCCCGCTGTTCCTGCCATTCCTCGCTTCCTGCCTAACTGATATTATGTAAAGGCTGCCAGCAGACAGGAGTGTGTGGGAGGCCGTTCCCTGTCTTTCCCGAGTCACCATCTCTCGCTCACTTTGTTGTCTGGGTCACAGGGAGCAGGGCAGCTGGAGTGGAGAGCCAGCACTGATGTCAGTGCAAGAGGAGGCTGCAAGATACGAGGACGGGTAGGAACCGGCCTCACGGCGGGAATGATTCAGAGGACAGGAGGCCTGGCTCTTGAGACGTACAAAGAAAGAGAGCACCCACACGCCTGAGACAGGCGCAGGTCTCCGTATGTTTCAGCTTCCCCCACAGTGCCAAGGCTCTCACTGGGTTTGGGGAGGCAGTGTTAAAGTATGGGAAACCTAAGAACAAAAATGCCTACAATCTGTGGAGTTCCTCTCCTGAGCCGAGTACTTGGTGACATTAAATTTGATCTTTGCAACAACCTTGTGACGTAGGTGAGATTATCTCATTTTACAGAAGAGGAACTGAGACCCAGAGACTACATTAAATTACTTGCTTAAAGTCATGCAGCTGGGCTTCAAATCCAGCTCCTGCCCAAGCCTAAAGCCCATGCGTTTTTCTACTCCTGTGTGTCATCTGTTCCGACTGCGTGCGTGCACACACACACACACACACACACTCTCCGCATCAAATGCTCTGCCTCTGTACCTTCATGGATGGCAATGATGTGGGGGTGGTTGAGTGATGACATGATCTCAATCTCTCGCCGAATGTGCATCAGATCTTGCTCATCTTTGATTTTGTCTTTCCGGATTGACTTGATGGCCACCTGGGAACAGAGGGTGCAGGAAAGTGAGGAAGAAGGCCTGGCAGGCAAAGGCATCCCTGAGGATACTCTGGGGGAGCACTGACCCTGGTGATCTGCCTCCAGCTGCTACAAAGGCCATAGGTTGCACCCAGAGAAGCCTCTCTACCCTTCACTGGGGCAGGCAGCAGAGAGGCTAGAGAGAACCTTCTCTGGCGAAGATTCTTGCCTGGGTTGGGTGCGGTTTATGTAGCAAGAATGAGGATAAGTCGATGACCTCACTCAGAGTATGGATAGGGGAAGACGGTAGGTAACAACCTGTACTTGTAAGGCCGATGCTTCATGATTCAAAGCAAATTTATCTTGATCCACCACGAGGAAAGGACTGGGCCTCTTTTGCTCCCCACTGGGTGGCGAGCATGGCTCCTGGCACGCAGTAGACACTGAATAGCCATTTGTTGCAGCTGTCACTGAGCTGGCCCTCTCAACCAGCCTGAGAGGCAGGCGCGGAAAGCACCACCATCCCCATTTCCAGGTGAGGAAGCGTGCTCCTAGAGAGGCTGTTTCCCTCCTGTTCAACATCACACAGGCACTCACTGGCACAGACTGGCTTGCACTGTTGACCCACGTCTGATACTTTTTCCACCACAGCCCTCTACTTTGCTACAGTCTCTAGCTAACAGGTGGGAAACAACCCAGAGGCCCATTAACGGATGACTGATCAGACAAAATATGTTACGTTCACACAATGGAGTATTATTCAGCCACAAAGGAGAATGAAGTACCGATACATGCCCAACACGGACAAACCCTGAAAGCATGCTCAGTGAAAGAAGCCAGACACACAGGGACAAATGCACAACTCTACTTATCTGAGTAACTAGGATAGACAAACACACTGCACAGAGAGCAGGAGGCTGGTTAGCGGGGTGGGGGTGGGGAGGCGATGGGGAGTTATTGCCTAGTGGATACTGAGCTTCCATTTGAGATGATGAAAAGGTTTTGGAAATGCAGAGTGGTAATGATGTACAGCACTGTGCATGTACTGCATCGCACCCTTAAAATGATGACAGTGGTAAATTTCATATGTCTTACCCCACATACAAAAGTGAAGTCGCTCAGCTGTGTCTGACACTGTGCAACCCCGTGGACTGTAGCCCACCAGGTTCCTCCCTCCATGGGATTCTCCAGGCAAGAGTACTGGAGTGGGTTGCCATTTCCTTCTCCAGGGGATCTTCCCGACCCAGGGATTGAACCCGGGTCTCCCACATTGTAGGCAGACGCTTTACCTTCTGAGCCACCAGGGAAGTCCCTGCTTACAAAAAGATCACTCAAAAAAAATTATGAAAAAAGTACTAGCGTTTTCAATCCAGGTTAATAGTAAGGTCTCTCCCCCAGCACCAAACAACCAGACGGTTAAACAGAGTCCTCTGGGCTTTGCTACCTTGTCTGTAAAGGTGAACATGCCATTTAAGGATTAAACTCTGGCTGGTACCTGCGGTGGGTTCAGGAAGGGTGGAGTGAGGCAGAGGAAATGGAGAAAGAACTGCCAAGAAGCCGCTTAAGCACAGCTCTTAGACACAGAGGGGTCCAGGGCCTCTGATCCGCCCCACGGAGCAGCCACACAGGAAACGCGCGTGCGGAGTGCGGGCAGTCGGGGAACCGGGCTGGACTAAGGAGGATGTCTGCCATGCTCTCCTTCTCTGCCTCTGTGAAACGACCGTATAAATGCCACGGGCCACGGGAGATGCAACGCGGGCACCGGGGCCGGGCGGGGGAGGGCGAGGTGTCCCCGACGCGGGCCGTTCCGACAGGTCCTGTGCGAAGGCACGGGAGGCAGACACAAGACTCCCCCTTCCCCGGAGCCTGGCGAGTTGTAAGAAACCCGAGGAAAACGGCCCCTGGTTCATTCCCCAGGAGGGTTTGCCGCCCCTCGAGGTTCAAAGGAGCCGGAAAAAGGAGCCCGGGGGCGGGGCCGCCCACCCCTTCCCAGGGCTCTGGGCAGACAAAGGCTTCCTGCTTCCGACGCGCCCGCGGGCCTGTGTCCCCTCAGCCAGGAATGCGGAACCGCCGCGATCCGGCCGAGGAGCGCGCACAAAGCCCCGGCCGGTCACCCCAGCAACGGGCCAGGGACGGCGAGCCTGAAAGAGGGGCGGCCGGCGGGAGGGGCGGTCCCCTTGGCGCCTCCTGCCCACGCCCCCGCAGGGGCCCCGCTGCAGCTGCAGGGCCGGCGGCGCCCCGGGCGTCTCCTCCCGCCCTCCAGCCCTCCCGCTCCAAATGACCCCGAGGAGCGAGCGAAGCAGAAAAATCCCCAGCTTAGAACTGGACAGGGGGTGGGGACGGGGGAAGGGGCTTAAATCCTCCTCCAACTACAGGCTTCAACCGGCAGCCTGGTTCCTGATCACCTCTCCTATACCTTTCTTCTCCCCCTGAAGGGGAGATATTATGGACTAGTTCTCTCTTTAAATTCTTTGTTTTAAAAATCAGGTAATACCCCGAGCTCTTTAGATAAAGGGCCATAAATTGAATCTATTTATATAAAAGGAAAATCACATATAAATCACATACTTAGATAATGAAACAAATATTTGAGAATTTAAGATACATATGCAAAACCTAGGCATATCTCAGATGTACAACTGTGCACACACAAACATACACAATGAGCAAATCACTGTAGGCGGGGTCAGAGCTCTAAAGAAGACAGGCCTAACAGAAGAGAGGTCTCAGAAAAGGAAAGGGCCCTGAGGGGTGCTAGGAGGAGTCACTGCATGGATAGAAGGGTGTACAAGTTGAACCCTGAAATCCATTCTGGAAGCCTACAATTAAAACCAGCATTATTAATCCTCAATGGACAGCTCCATCGCCCTGCCAGCTCATGCTCTGGTCCCATTATCTATGCTAGGTCTTAGGAGACCACAGTTTGGCTGGTACTTCCCAGGAAGGAAACAGGTTAGGTCATCGAGCCGCCACCAGTCCTCAAGCAAGTGACAGACACGAAGAGTGATGTATCACTGCCCTGGTGGGCCTGGGGCACTTCCCCCACCCACCCTAGCCCCACCAGACAGGCCTCTAACTGCTGGAGAGCCTGTCAAGGTATATAAGATAGAGCAACAGCTCAGGCTTATAAGGGGCTCAGCATACAGAAAGACACTCAACTGTTTACTGGTGAACACAAATCACAAATAAATATTTATTGGTTACATCACTGGGCTGATCCCTGGGACCTACGGGACCAGTGCCCAAGTAAGATTTTCTGCCCTTTTTGTGAGGCATGGGTGGAGTCAACCTTGTTTACTAAAACTCATTTTGAGAGACCTTTGTTCTCGTGAGCAAGTAGTTGAGGAACCACTCTCTAGAATTAAAATATAGTGATCAGACTAAAGGAAGAGAAAGATAGTCGCTGAATGGATCACCCAGAGGCAGGAAAGCCACCTGCATACCGACAATCCTGGTTCATCCCATGTAATTAATAGTGCCCTTCTTACTCACCGAAGTATTCAGGCTGAGATGTTATATTACATGGCCACCCTACTCAGAAGGGCCAGGAAATTGACACACAATAATGACAATATAAATGTGAACATTAGATCAGTGGAGGGGCACCAAGAGCCCAGGTATCTAATCTTTATTTGCCCCTTTGGAGCTATGCAACTCAAGACAAGTCACTTAAATGATCTGGTTAACTGGTCTGGCTAGTTCTAATGTTCTCATCTGAAAAATAAAAGGGCATCTATTCTCCAAACATTTGCTGAACGCCTACTACATGTCTGGCCCTGCAGTAGGTGCTGGATTCAGACAAAAGCTGGACAGTCCCTGCACCAAGGCCCTTGATCCAATCAAATGTGATTGAGATCCCTGCCCGCCCAGGGGCTCCAAAAGCACTGGAGAGCTTTGCCTGGAGGAGCAAGGTCAATCAACCCTGGGAGAAAACTTTTAGATCTTGAAGTGGGGTTTACCAAGCCAAGGCACATAGGCTTTTGGAGGGAGACAACAAGGGCATTCCAGGCAGACAGAAAGGTTTGAGAACACACCAGAAAGAAAGGAAAGGAACTATTCGTGAATTTGCACACTAGGATCTCTGAGCTCGCTTCTAAACTCCAGCATTTTCTGATGAGCTTCTTCAGAAATGGGTCACCTGCTATCATGCCAGGAAGGTGCTGGCCAAGGGTTGTTATAATGGGCTTATTCAGAGGCCCCATGCCATAACCGTGTTAACCTACCTGAGCAAAATTCCTATTGCTACCAGCCCAGTGGTTTTCTTGCCTCTGCGGCCCTGCCTGCCCAAGGCAGCATGGCTAATTCCCTATCCGATTTTGCAAAACCAAACATTGCAGTCCAGAAAGGTGACTCTTCCCAGGTTCCTCAACAAGGCCAGGCTGTCAGGATCCAAGATGGAGGGTTGCTGTGTGGAGAAGCTACCATCTCAGAAGACAAAAGGTCTTTACAGATGTTCTGGCCTGCCTCTAACCCCTGGGGAAGGGAATAACCCACACCCTGCCTTGGGCTGGGCTGTGCACCACCAGCCACCATCAACACACTTACAGATAGACAAACATGTTGGACAGATGGGTGCTGAGATCAGTTGGTTAAACACTGCCTTCTCTCCTTCTAATCCCCATAGGAACTCAGATCAAGAATAATATGCATTCAGGAGAGGATGGCAGAAAGATCTTAGAAAAAGATGACCTACAGGTACTGGCTGCAGATGACAAGAGAGAGGGTACAAATTGGGCATCTCTGGTCATAGCTATCAGCCAGAGTTGGAGCCAAGATCTTTGACTCCTTTTTGGCCTTTCACAGAGCAGCTGCCTCTGGGAGGCAGGCTGAGGAGCTGGAGGATGACCCATTTAGATTACAGAGGAGAAGCTGGGCTGGGCTGGCAGGGTGGAGATAGGCCTGGGGGTGGCTCACCATCCCACCAAGCCTTCCAGAGAACCCAGCAGGGACCAGGAATGGGTTCTGAGGGGAGGGGGCGCTGCCTCCCCTAAATCCCATGCTGTGCCCACCCCTTCTTTGCCACCCTCCAGCCCGCTCTGCCAGACAAAGCGCTTCCCTACCCAGCCCTACTGCACGGCTTGGCCAACGCCCAGGAACAGGAGTCACCTGCAGCCAAAGTCTCTCTCCCTGCCCTGAGCAGGCAGGTGCAGCAGGCGCTGGGAGGGCAGCATCACACAGAGGAGGCCTCTGGCACCTGGCCCGGTGGCCGCCCTTCTCTGGATCAGGGGCTAAAGGAGAGACTGGGACTCTGAACAAGGCAGAGGCCAAAGGGCACATGCCATTCTCTTCCTCAGGGCAGCAAAGACCCAGGATGGCGGGACTCCGCCTTCCCCAGGAGAGGGAGAGGAGGACCGTGACAAAGCCAGCCCTGCTAGGGTAACACCGCTACCGTGAATGTCAGCTAACATGCACATTACCTTATTTAACCCTAGGCGAACCCCCACGAGGCAGGAGTTATTACAATCCCCACTTTACAGATGAGGAAGCTGAGACGCAGAGAGGTCACATGGCTCGGAAGGAGCAGAGCCGGGATTTTGAATGCTTGCACCCTGATGATGAGCTGAGCAGTTTTCCTGACAAAGCAAAAGCCTTGAACGTAGTATAGTTCACCTACTCAGGATCCCTGGGCGCAGGCAGTGAGGATGTGGGGGTGGGGCTTGTTCCCGAAGACTCTTCCCACTCTCAGTGTGCCTGGAGCTCTGGGAAGGGCAGTCAGAGCTAGCTGCTGGAATGACAAAGCAAACTGAGGCAAGCCTGGGCTCAGCCCAGAGCCAGCTCCCAGTTGGAGACTCAGTCCTGGTCATTTCGCGCTGGGTGGTCAAGTCAGGAGCCGATGTTGCAGGCATGCCACTAACCACCCCCGGGACATGTCACTTGCCCTCCCTGGGCTTCAGTTTCCCCATCTGTCAATGAGGGGATCAGACCATATCGGTCATGTTCAAACATTTTGAAATCCCACGCAACAATCCAATATAAAAATGAGACAGAAGCTCCCCTGGCCCAGATCACTCTCCCCTGGGACTCCCCTCTGCTCGTGCAGGTAAGAACTCTATGCAGATCACCCTAACAGCTGTGGTGGACTCCACCATTCCAGGCACCCAGCAGGTGCTTTTCTTCCTGGGGGAGGGCGTAGGTCAGGAGAGCTAGGAGAGTCACAGGAGGAAATGTCATGTGGATACCAGGAATGTACTCAGAGCTAGAAGATCCAGAGCAAATATTTATTTTTCTTTTAATGTCCTCCTGGAGTGGCCCTTAGTCCTGCCCACCTGCCCCTCCCCGCAGACAATCCCATCGGGCCCCTGAGAATCCCATCAGACAGGCTGGGAATTGGTAATGGGGCGGAAGTCACCCAGCAGGCTTTCCTCTGACCCTCCTCCCCAAAGACCTTGGTTCATTTTGGGGGAGGTCGTGGGCTGCTCCCACACTCCTCTCCTGGGGCACCAAGTCAGTCTTTCTTCAGGGAGGACACTGCAGAGGCAGGAGTGGGGTGCAGTGGAGTAGAGGATTCCTCTCCAGAATTTAGAGAAACCAGAGTTTAGCAGCGTGTAGAGCTGCTCTCCAAGGAGGTCGGAGGCCCTGAGCAAACTCCCAGCAGAAGTACAGGGTGATCTACGGATCAGGGAGCACGTCCCATTCCTACTTATCTTGGCTCCCTGGAGACAAGAGACATGAAGCCAGGGAGCACTTTTGAATTCTCTGTTCTGATGTAATAAGAGCTGAAATCTCTGCCTACAGCCACTGAGGTTTGCAAACTGAAAGCTGGTTTATCTCATTCCAGAATCAATGATCTCTCCCTTTCTCTCTTATACACACACACACCCCATACACACGCAGTGACCCAGGTCAAGAGCTTAATGGGGTTTCTGAATTTCAGCCTCAGTTTCTAGGCCACCCCATTCCTTACCAATCCAGTCTGCCCCCCAAGAGGTATGAGCCACAAGCCACAAGCAGCTATTTTTCAGCTGAGCCCCTAACAAAGCCTGGGTCCAGCAGTCTCAAGCCTGGAGGCTTATTGGGCCATTACACTTTATAGAAAGAGAAAGAAAAGGAAAGTCAGGAAGTACATGATTGCCCAATAGCTGTAACCTGGCAGTGGGCACCTGGGGACTGTGCCAGGCGTTAGCAGGAAAAACATACTCGGTTCTATTGATGGAGCCATAATCCACTCCCTTTCCCCAGCATCCACTCTCCTTCACCAATGAAATGACTTCCTGAATTTCAAACCAGCTACTGGCTGCAAAAGCAAACAATCTGGGGAGGTGACTTGCTGCCATAGCCAATAGGCAAACCACGGCCGTGCACACAGGCACATCTCATAACCAGCACCCAACTGGATTTGGCAAAACAATCCCTAAACCACCTGCTTTTAAAAGGCTTCTTAAAATACAGATTATTTAGGGACTTGTCTGGTGGCTCAGATGGTAAGAGTCTGCCTGCAATGCGGGAGACCTGGATTGGATCCCTGGGTTGGGAATATCCCCTGGAGAAGGAAATGGCAACCTACTCCAGTATTCTTGCCTGGAAAATCCCACAGACGGAGGAGCTTGGCAGGCTAAAGTCCACGGGGTCACGAAGAGTCAGACACGACTGAGCCATGAATACTTTCACTTTCGACCTTTCTGGAGGTTCAGTGGTTAAGACTCGGTGCTTCCACTGTAGCGGCACGGGTTTCATCCCTGATCCCACACACTGCACAGTGTGGCCAAAAAAAAACACAGATTATTTGGCCCCATCCTAGATCTTCAGAATGAAATCCTCCCAGTGCGGAACCAAAGAAGTGTCTTCAATAAGCACTCAGGTGATTCCAATGTACATTAAGCTCAAGTTAGGGAACCACTGTTAATTTCTGCAAACTTGCCATCCTTTTAGGGCTGGTCTTCCCAAATCAGTTCTCATTGAAGGGTCTATTGTCAGGAAACAATTTAAATTCATATTTGTACCTCATTCAATCTTCATAGAGACTCTGAGGGAGCCCATATTTTCTTCATTTTTGCAAAAGGAGAAACTAAGTACAGAGAAAACAAACTGCATAAGGACACACATTAAAGGACTCCCCCGGTGACTCGGTAGTAAAGAATTCGTCTGCAATGCAGGACATGCGGGTTTGATCCCTGGGTCGGGAAAATTCCCTGGAGACTGAAATGGCAAACCATTCCAGTATTCTTGCCTGGACCATCCCATGGACAAGGGAGCCTGGTGGGCTATACAGTCAATAGTGTCACAAAAGAGTTGGACATGATGAGCAACTAAACAACCCACAGATTACTACTACTATACACACCTGCATCCCAAACGAACAGGACACGTCCCTGAAAAGGCCCCGAATCCAAAGGTACCTTGGGGCACAGTGGATCTTTCCACTGTGGTTTCACATTTACCAGAGTTAAAAACACATCATAATAAAACTTTGATTGAATGTCAGAGCTGGCAAGGACCTAAGTGTCAAACCCACCCACGCCCCTCAGGAGGGAGGGATATCTCCATCGTCTCCTGGGCTGCCAAACTCCCAGAACTGAACTGAGGAACTGGACGCCTCATTCCTTTATTCAGTCGGCTACACATACGCACTACCCCCACTAAGATCAAGTGCCTTCTACTTCCTCTTCCCATGCTACTCCATTGGAGAGTCTGTTACAAACAAAATTCCACTAAAGTCTCATCTCTAGGGACCCTCCTCACCCTGCCTCACTTTGGAAGCCATCACTTGCTGACCAGAGTTGCTCGGGTTCTCAGGTCCATGACCGTTGTCCCTATACTCATGGACAAATGTATAGAGAACACCATCAGCGCGCGCACGCACGCATAAACCCACGCACAAACCCACCCACACCCACACCCACACCCACACACACACACACACGAAGATGGAGACTGAAGGCAAGCAACCCCACCGAGCAGGCCGCTGGCCGGCCCACCCTCCGCCCCTCCAAAGGCGTGGCCGAGCCCGGAGCCCGCCGGCCGGCGCCGCCGAGGGCGCCGCACTCACCAGGCGCCCGGAGCTCTCCCGCGCCTTCTTCACCTTCCCGTAAGTCCCCTTGCCCAGGGTCTCCAGGAACTCGTAGCGGTGTCGCAGGTTGTGCTTGTGGTGGTGCCGCTTCACCGCCTGCTTCTTCATCAAGGGCTTGGGCGACTTGAGAAGCCCGTCGGCCAGGGGCCGGACCAGCTCGGCGGCCAGCGCGGCAGTGGCCGAGGGCGCAGGGCCGAGGCGCCGGGGGAAAGGCAAGGACTCCATGGTCAGACGGCGAGCGCGGGCAGAGGGGGTCGGCGGCTCAGCAGAACCGAAGACCCGGACACCTGTGCGGCTTACGCCCTGGCACCCAAGCTTGCACCTGCGCTCGCGAGCCGGCGCGGAGCTGCAAGAGATTATAAACGCCGGGAGCCCGCGGGCGGACCACGCCCCACGGCGTCCATTGGCCGGGCCGCCCGGAGCGCGTGACCAGGGCCGCTGGCATTGGCTCCTCCCGCGAGGCGGGGAGAGTGACAGTGGAGCCCCGCCCACCCGGGCTCCCGGGGTGACTTGCAGCGGAAGGGGCGCGCGGGGCGGCCGCTGGGGCGGGGCGGGCTGGGGTTGATGCTGCCGGGACCCAGAAGCTTTGAGAGCCCCTACATTGCTCTGTGCCTCTCAGAGGCTCTTGGTACTGCCTAGAGCCACCTGTTGTCCTTTCACCGCGCTGTTCTCAGTTAGCAAGAGGCAAACTGACAATGATACTGTCCCCCAAAGGATTTCTCCATCCTGAGTGATTTGCTTCTCCCAAGTAAAAATCCATAAAGTCACTCCACTTCTCTGAGACCATAAGGAGGAAAAAGGGATGGATTGGAATGGAAGCAAACTCTCAAGTTGGAGGGTTAGAGGAGAGCCGTTTCAGGGTTCTGAGTTCTTCTGCCTTCGGTCAGATCAACCTTAACTGTATCCCAGACATGCAGTTCTGGGAAGTTCCTACTTCTTCAGCAAATAAGGCTTCTAAGGTTGAGTGAGTTCCTCAGGATGTGGTAGAATTGATGAAGCAAGGGAAGGAGGCAGAGCCAAAGGGAAACATCCATTCATTTAAAAATATATTACACTCCTACTATTTAACTTGCAAATAGCTGCCCATTCAAGTTTTCCTTTTTTTTTTTTTTACTTTTATTTGCATTTATTTTTTTGCGGCATTTATTCCCGGGCCATAAGTTTTTGTTTCTTCTGTTTCTTCTGGGATATCCTTTTCTTCTGTGCAACCTCCTCTTCTGGTTTCGGAACAATCTGTTCTTTTTCAGTAAGGATCATCTCAATGTGGCAGGATCAGCTCACGTAGGGGCTGATCCAACCGTGAGCTCTGTAAGTCCAGCATTACTCTCTGCATATTTGAGCATATGTAGTAAAAATTCAGCACTCTTTTTGGGCCACCGACCCTGCGTCCAGCCCCACTGTTTGGCCTGTGCACACCTACCGACTCCACCTTTGTAACGACGGAATGGCGCACATTGCTTCTTTAAAGTGACACCCTTCAGGTACTTGGTGGCTTTTCGGATGTGCACACCCTTATGGCCCGGGCAGTTTCACGAGTGTTCTTAAAGTGAACATGAAGATTTGACCCTCTTGATTTGCATGATTTTGTGGGGTTTTCTGGGTCAAGTGAATAGTGCACCGTTTTTAGGGGTCACCTCAGGCCGCTTACCAGAAAAGGCTCAAGTTTTCCTTTCTGTGGTTTTTAAGGTCTGGAGCAGAATCCTTAGTCCAGAATCCCCATTGTGAGAGTGTCATTTAGAGTGAAAAGACTACCCATAGGCTCGCCTCTTTCCTCTAAGTGTGGGACGTAATGGGAAGAAAGGAACATTTCCCCCTGAGTCTTCATAGTAGTCCAGTCCTGTGAAGGGTGTATTATTCTGTCCAAGGCCACACAACTGGGAAGAAGCTGGCAGAGCTGGGATTCAGAAGCCCCAGGAGGATGCTGCCTCCAGCTGTGTATTCAGGGCAGGCTGAGGACCAAGAAGGACTAGACCCCCAGTGACTGAATTTTGTATTTAGTCTGCCCACTTTCCTACTTCCACTGTCCTTTCTAGCGTGAGTTAGGGCTGGAGAATGGGGCCCTTGGCTTCCTCTGTAGCTGCAGAGGACCCACTTATTCAGGAAACCAACCCCAAATCTGGAGAGCCACAGGAGCTGGTAGCCAGTTTGGCATTCTCCTCTCTGCAGCCTCCCCTTTGGCTCTGAATTATCTGAAAGTAGAATGAGGTCCAGGTGAAAGTTCCCCTGACCTGCTGTTTCCTTTCAGCAATGAGATTAGCATCCATTCCTGGGACCTAGCTGGCTGGGGCCATTTAGATAGATCAGGGCTCTCAAGAGGAAGCATGGGTAATATAAGAGCAGCCACAGGGCAGTGAGTTAGGACCCCTGAATTCTAGTTCTGACTGATACCTGCCGCGTCTGTGGCCTTTGATCCCATCACTTAGTCATTCTACAAATACAGGTGCCTACTAGGTACTGCCTATGGATCTGAAGGTGACAGGGTGGCTTCTGCCCTCAGAGAGTTCTCAATCTAGTGAGAAATAAGCAAATCCTAGAGGCAGATGTATCCATGATGAGGGAGAACAGAATGCCCTTGGGGTGTATTTCAGGAGGGTACTTCTAGCCCTCTCTGGAAGAGCCTGGTCTGGGCAGCTTCCTGCGGACAGAGCCTTTTAGGGTGAGACCTGAAAGATGTGAGACAGCCAGATGAATCAGTATTTTCTCATAAGTAAGGTGAAAGAATTGTACAGATGAATCTAAAATTTGCTTTCAAGCTTGATCCAGACGCCTATGAGGTCCAGACTAATCTAGACTTAATCTAGACTCCAGGTATCCCTAATACACAGCCCATTGCTAGGCACAAAAATGCGCTCAGCAAACGTTTATGAACTAAAAGAAGGCATATGCAGTGGAATTCAAAGACTCGAGGGATTTCCCTCTGTTCCCACCTAAACTGACTATTGCAGGGGTGGGAGATGAGGCGGGGGTCGGCGGGGGGGGGGGATCCCCTGTACCTCTTGGACCTTCCCCACCCCCACTTCAGCTTCCTTTGTTCAGAATGTGAATCCCCTTTTAGGGGGCAAGCTGTGATGGCCAAAGTCTTCAGAGAAAAGAGACCGCCTCAGTTCCAGACAAGTTGCCGGCTGGGCTTTAGTCATGAATAGACATGGCTGCTATCTGTCTGCAGCAGACAGGCTGGGGGGCAGACAAACACAGAAAGCCGGAACAGCATGAGACTCGGAAATGACCCTAACTGCTGACACTCAATGCCTGGACTCCTGGAAGGGAGACCTGGTCTGTCACAGAGTGAGAATGCCTGACAGGATGGGATTACGTCAGGGAGCTTGGCTGCCGGCAGATAGCGGGGAATTCCTGGGTCATGTGCGCGGATGTGCCTAGGCGGCTGGGGTGGGCTGAGCTGGGCTGAGCTGAGCTGAGCCGTTGGGTTGAAGGTGGGCGCGCAGGAGCTTACCCTTGGTGATCATGGTGTGAGGGGCTCTGGGATTAATGGTTTACTGAGCCTGCTAGATGCTTCGCTGGGGAGACAATTAGAAACACACATGCGTCCCAGCCCTGACACACTTCACAATCTGTGCCTGTGTCTGGGTGGGTCCGTAACAGCGGGAGCGGGTGTTAAGACGGCTCAGAGTAAGGACTGCCGTGATGGATGAAGCGTAGGGTGCCCGTGGGAGGGCTGGTGAGAGATATCAAGGCCATGCTTTGGGGGTGAGGTGGGGAGTGGTGGGGAAGCAGTTCTCTTGGAAAAGAAATAAATCTCAGGTGACTCTTGAAGGATGATCAAGAATTAGCTCCTTGCTCTCAGGAAGTTTACAGTTTAGCAAGAGATATAAGATAAGTAAACAATTTACCATCTAATCCAAAGCGGACAATGGGAAGGCTCTCAAGACCAGCGCATAACACAACACTGTAAATCAACTATACTCCAATAAAAATTTTGAAAGGTAAAATAAAAAATAAGAAAACTAGGTAGGTGGTTGGGCCACTAGCACAAATTTAGGGCACAAGAGGAGCACTTAAATACTTGAAGAAAATATGAAGGAAAAACTTTTATGTGTTAACCAAAAAATAAGCAGCTTCTTGCAACCAATTGCCCTATGCCTCATCTCATATCACAAATTTCACATCCCTATATCTATAGTGTTAATTCTGTCATTCTCTTGGACAGATGAAAACAAACTATCATAAATTTAAATAATGTATGTATTGTTTTTAAGAGACAGGCACAAAATGCCATGTACAGTTAAAAGGATGGGTCTTATTCTGGCTCAGGGGTTCGAGGGAGGGCTTCACAGGAGGCCAGTTGGACCAAAGGGAGAGTAAACTGTGATGAAAGACGTTCAGGGATGGGGTAGTGGGGTGAGAATGAGGGGCAGTACTGAGAGAGCAGTAGGGGAGAAAAGTAGATGAGGGCTAGCTGAGCGCTCTATGGATCTGCTGAGCTTTGCGGGGCGGGGGGGGGGGGGGGCTCCCAGGCCCTAGAGCATCTCCTGCCTTGGGATTTATCTGGATATAGATGCCTAGACCCCTCTTTCCTTTTCTCTGGGAAAAGGGCTGGTGCAAGCTGGAGGGCTCAGCTTACCACTGCTTTGCCTGAGACCACAATCATTGTATTTCCCTTCCTCAGAGCTCTGAGTTATAACCCTCTGTAACTGTCACTCCCGGGTGGTGGACAGGACGGCCCTTTCTTTTTCAGGGGCTAGAGGAACTGCTTGATTGTGAACCTGCTCGTTAGAAGCGGCCTTCCAAGACTGGGAGATGGGCTCTGGAAAGAGAACTGGGACTGGATTCTTCGTTTCTGACTCAATGCTGCCCTCTGCTGACAAAATCAAGCCCAGCATATTTTATGGAATGCCCAAAGCTGTGACCAACATCTGTTGGATCATAGAAAAAGTAAGAGAGTTCCCTAAAAACATCTACTTTTGTTTTATTGACTACGACAAAGCCTTTGACTCTGAGGATCACAACAAACTGTGGAAAATTCTTCAAGAGATGGGAATACCAGACCACCCATCCTGCCTCCTGAGAAATCTGTATGCAGGTCAAAAGCAACAGTTAGAACCAACGTGGAACAATGGACTGATTCAAAACTGCATCAAGGCTGTATATTGTCACACTGCTTGTTTAGTTTATATGCAGAATACATCATGCAAAATGCCAGGATGGATGAGGCACAAGCTGGAATCAAGATTGCCGGGAGAAATAATGATCTCAGATACACAGATGACACCACCCTTATGGCAGAAAGTGAAGAAGAACTAAAGAGCCTCTTGATGAAAGTGAAAGAGGAGAGAGAAAAAGTTGGTTTAAAATTCAACATTCAAAAAATAAAGATCATGGCATCCAGTCCCATCACTTGATGGCAAATAGATGGAGAAACAATGGAAACAGTGACAGACTTTATTTTCTTAGGCTCCAAAATCACTGCAGATGGTGATTGTAGCCATGAAATTAAAAGATGCTTGCTCCTTGGAAGAAAATATACGACCAACCTAGTATATTAAAAAGCGAAGACATTACTTTGCCAGCAAAGGTCCGTCTAGTCAAAGCTATAGTTTTTCCAATAGTCATGTATAGATGTGAGAGTTGGACTATAAAGAAGGCTGAGCGCTGAAGAATTGATGCTGTTGAACTGTGGTGTTGCAGAAGACTCCTGAGAGTCCCTTGGACTGCAAGGAGATCCAACCAGTCAATCCTAAAGGAAATAAGTCCTGAATATTCATTGGAAGGACTGATGTTGAAGCTGAAACTCCAATACTTTGGCCACCTGATGTGAAGAACTGACTAATTTGAAAAGACCCTGATGCTGGGAAAGAATGAAAGTAGGAGGAGAAGGGGATGACAGAGGATGAGATGGTTGGATGGCATCACTGACTCAATGGACGTGAGTTTGAGCAAGCTCCGGGAGTTGGTGATGGACAGGGAAGCTTGGCGTGCTGCAGTCCATGGCGTTGCAAAGAGCTGGACATGACTGAGGAACTGAACTGAAAGCTGTCACCACAAATATATGTCTGTTTAGGCAGTTTGTTCATTTAATGAACCATTCATTCATTCCTTCATTCAACAAATACGTAATGAACAACTACAATAATAGGTATAATATTATGCTTCCCTTATGGCTTACCTGGTAAAAAATCTGCTTGCAATGCGGGAGACCTAGGTTTGATCCCTGGGTTGGGAAGATCTCCTGGAGAAGGGAAAGGCTACCCACTCCAGTATTCTAGGCTAGAGAATTCCATGGACTATACAGTCCATGGGGTTGCAAAGAGCGACACGACTGAGCGACTTTCACTTTCACTTTACTTTCTATATAACATTTACTGAGCCAGTTCTGGTTCTAAGCACCTTCAATATACATGTCCAAGACCACCTAGCCCTAGCTAGAAGTAACAGCTGGGAGGCAAACCCCATCAGTCTGACAGTCCCTAAGAATCACGCTGTCTTGTGGGACCCAAATGGGCTCCGGAAATACAAGATGGAACTGATGACCTATTTATAATCTAAATTCTAGTAAGCCTTACCAGGAATTTGGGAAAATTTTGTGCTACCAACTCTGAAAACAGTCCCCAAGCTATCCATTAAAATGGGAAATTTAATGTTATTCACAGTCCAGGCCTAGGAAAGATGTGACCAAGGAGAAGCTAGCTCTTCTCTGCAAGCCAGGCAACTTGCATTGTCTCCCACCTGCAGCAGCAGGGAAAATACACATAGATGAACAGGAGTCCTGGGTGTCGTGGCAGTCCGAACGCGGGTATTGCAGAAAGGAGTGGGTTTATTAAGACCAGAGATAATGCGAGGGCTGTGAGCACAGTGAGCTGACCTCCTAACAGCCCAGGGAAGTCGACAGGACACAAGTTAGAACAGCAAGCTGGCTCAAAAGAGAGCTGACACTTCGTGGGTTAGTAGTCAATTTTTATAGCCTCAAAACAAAGATAATTCCCTCTGGAAAGTTGGCATAGGTGATTGGTTGGGGTGCTAGAGGGTGAGTACTGATGTGGGCACTTTTGCCGAGTGGGGTCAGGAAGCTGATGGGTGATGATCAGAGGCCCTTTTGGCAATGGTTACAAAGGTGCTCAGTCAGCTTTGGAGGTGATGTTGGTTCTGGGCTCCATGTCTGAGGCCTCGGTGAAAGGCCTTGCACCTGTGGCCTTGGCACAGACGCCACACTGGGTTCCAGGGAATTCCCTGGCAGTCCAGTGGTTAGGACTCCACGCTTCCACTGCCAAGACCCAGGTTCGATCCCTGGTTGGGGAACCTTGCAAGCTATGAGGCACAGGCAGGGAAAAAAAAGTGTTAGCTGCTCAGTCAGGCCCGACTCTTTGCGACCCCATGGACTGCAGCTCACCAGGCTCCTGTGTCCATGAGATTTTCCAGGCAAGGATACTAGAGGAGTCCTGAGTTCCAGCTTCTCTTTTACCACTATCCATATGTGGTCATGGCTGAAGACTTTCTCTCTGGAGGGCAGTTTCTTCATCTATAGCAAGATATTTGGATTAAAAAAAACTGAGTTCCATTTCGACTCTGCTGTAACTTGTCCTGTGGTATTTAGCAACATGTTAGAAATCTCAGTCACACCTTTTTTTTTTTTGGCCCACCTAGCAACTGATTGCCTCACTACACGACACTCAGGAGCCCTATGCCTTCTGCTACCCCTGACACAATGTTTTGGCTCAGAAGTTTGACACCCTGCGCTCCAAGCTCCACTCTGCCACTAATAGCCCTGTCTCTTGGCACCTCTCTGGACAAGAATTATTCTCTTTTGGGCTTCCCTGGTGGCTCAGTAGTAAAGAAACTGTCTGCCAATGCAGGAGACACAGATTCCATCCCTGATCTGGGAAGATCCCACACGCCTTGAAGCAACTAAGGCCATTTGCCGCAACTATTGAGCCTGAGCTCTGGAGCCTGGGAACTGCAACTACTAAGCCTGCCACAACCACTGAAGCCTATGCGCCCTAGAGAGGGTGCTCGGCACCAGAGAAGCCACCGCAGCAAGAAGGCCTCGACCTCAACGAAGAGTAGCTCCCGCTTGCTGCGACTAGAGAAAAGCCCGTGAAGCAGCGACGACCTGGCATAGCCAAAAATAAATAACATCATATAAAAAAAGAATCATTCCCCTTCGAACAGCTAACACTCACTGTGCCCTCGTCACTGTATGAATGAATTCACTCCTGATCACAGTTCTATGTAGACTCTAACATATGATTATCCCCATTGCACAGATGAAGAAATTGAGACATAGAGAAATTAAGTAACTGCCCTTGTGGGGTTACAGAGCTGGCAAGTGGTAGAGCCAGATTGGAGCCCAGGCAATCTGGCTCCAAAAACAGCACTCTCAGCCACCAGGCTTTGGCTTGGAGATGATTCTTTTTAACGCACTTGTTTTTTGACTGTGCTGGGTCTTTGGTGCTGCTCGGGCTTCTCTCTTGCTGCAGCGAACGGGAGCTGCTTGCTCTCTCTCGGGGCCGGTGGGCTTCTCACTGCAGCGGCTCCTTTTGTTGCTGAGCATGGGCTCTAGGACCTGCGGGCTTCAGTAGTTCCCAGGCTCCAGAGAACAGGCTCAGCAGTTGTGACCCACGGGCTCAGTTGCTCGGCGGCACGTGGGATCTTCCCAGACCAGGGATTGAACACGCTGCTCTCCTGCTTTGGCAGGTGGATTCCTAACCGTTGAGCCACCAGGGAAGCCCGGAGAGGATTCCTGATTGGCTCAAGTCTCCAGTAGCCTAAGCTAAGTCATAGTTCACTCAACCTGAAATGCACCTCATGACCTCCTCATGGGCTGGCTGTCGGACGAAACAAGACATGAAGCTGTCAGATGGATGTTTCTTCAGTTTGCTTGGCGTTTTGCTGGACTCTGGTCCTCCCGTCTCCTTCCTCCCTACACCCCCATTCTGGCAGACACCCAAGCATGTATTTGTGTGGATGGGAGCTGGGACAGCACGGGAGCTTATCAGACTCCCTGAGCTACAGCTGATCTGATCTGGGACAAAGAACTGTCAGATAAGCCCAATGCTGGGAAGTGGTCCTGGAAACCGGAGCTCTGTGCTGGGGGAGGGAGAGAACAGCCTTTCTGGGGGTGGGGGAAAGGAGGGCCTTTGAATTACTCTCACTGCTGATTTTTAATGCAGACAAGGGCTCTTTCTGAGAGCTGGGAGGTGTGGTGGGTAGGTATTTGTGTCGATTTAGGTCTAGAACTTCTAGTCAGTATTTTGGAAAGGGGCCTCCTTACCTCATTTGCTAATGGCTAAATAAGAAGATCATTTTCTGCCCCTCACTTCTGTGTTCTTTTCTCAGTCTCTGAGGCTGTGTAACTCGCGTTGCTGTGGGGTTGGGAAGTAGTGGGGGGCACTTACGCTTATGACTGGGGCAAAAGCTCTCATGGGATTCATCCGCTGGGTATCCAGTTACCAAGTTTGAATCCTTCCCACCAACCAACCCTAGTGTGTTACTGAGATGCTTGATGGACTGAGATGGAGAATAAGAAAATAAAAAAAAAACTCCTACCTTGACAGGGATCCATGCTTTCACACCCCATATTTGACTGATCCATCACTGACCCTGTGAAGTCAGAGCCTTGGGTTAGATCCTAGGGCTGCTGATCCAGATGAAGCAGGGGGTTCATGAGACTCAGAATGGCAGCCAGAGAATGGGTTTCCATACTGAGGAGCCCCACCCCATGCTGGCCACGTGACCTGGGGCAGTTGACTTAGCCCCCTTGAGGCTAGGTTCCTGTCCATCAGAGGAGATCCTGAACTCAGATGCTCTCTGTCGGCTGGAAAAGGCTCCCCGGTGGCCGGGGATTTACGGCTGTGCCTACTGTGGCAGAGGAGCCTGGTGGGCTGCAGTCCACGGAGTCGCTAAGAGTCGGACACGACTGAGCGACTTCCCTTTCACTTTTCACTTTCATGCATTGGAAAAGGAAATGGCAACCCACTCCAGTGTTCTTGCCTGGAAAATCCCAGGGACGGGGGAGCCTGGTGGGCTGCCGTCTCTGGGGTCGCACAGAGTCGAACACGACTGAAGGGACTTAGCAGCTACTGTGGCTCAGCACTCGGTACTTCAGACTCCACTGAAATGCTGTTGAAGGCTCTCCTCTTCCTGGCCTGCGCCACAGCTGCCGCCCTGCACCCGGGGAGGTCCCGGGAGGTCCACACAGGGCAGGGGTGGGCAGGGTGCCCGGGGTGCCCAGGAGGAGGATCTGCCTGTGCTTGGCTCCCACCCGTGGCCTGAGCCCTTTGCCTCCCAAGCTGATCCTGGAATGTACACCCCTAGCCAAGCACATTCTTTTACCAGGTCACCAGCTCCTGGCCCTCGGGAAGGAAAGCAGCAGCTAGCACTTCCCTTGGCCCTGAATGACACTTGCACAGTCTGGCGCTGGGGCTGTTACCTCCAGCCTGGATTAACGGGCTGGCTGTCACGCATAGCTTTGGAAAAGCCTGAGGCAAAGGGGAGAGAGAACCCAGCCCTAAGCAGGAGGATTTAAAATCCTGCTGATTTCCTAGCTCTGGTTCCTTACATCAGTCAGATATCTGTGCTCAGAGGATGGGGGGCTTTGTAAAGGTTATTCTCAAAGCTGGTGCTCTCTGTGCTCTTGGATGTCTGACGTTCATTCGGTTCAGTCATTGGCTGCACTTTTATTCCATTCAGTTACACACTTAGCACGCTAGGTTCCGGGTCCCTACCGAGGGTTAGGCATAGCGTATTGTGGGCCCACGAGGGTCACTGATATTGCCATGTCCTGAGGGGAACCTGTGTGCAGGGGGTGAGATGGGTGTATACAAGGGAGGGGGCGTTCTACATTCTGGGAGCGGCCGGGCTGGGGCAGGGAGCGGAGACGAGCGGCAGGAGTGGTCCAGGGAGTTGCCTGCTCCCAGTGGTCTCTCAGGGGCTGCCCGAGGGAGAGGTGTGGAGGGGTGGCTGGGAGAGCAGGGCTTTGGTGAAAGATCTTAGGAGCCGGAGCGGGGAATCACCAGGAGGGCCGGGGGATGGTGTCTAAGCTCTGTAACCGTGTAGGTGAACTTGTAGACGGAGCGATTTCCCCAAAGGCAGGGGAATCCAGCCACGATCTATTGTGGGCGAGGGAGGTTGGAAGAGAGCGATGAGGTGGTCGTTTTCCACCCAGGATTGAGTTGACTTCCCTGAGGCGCTGGGGCTTGAGGTCTGAGGTAAGACCAGATTGGAAGGGGAGCTCCAATCCAGTCCCTGCTTCTACAGATGGGGTGCTGATCCTGAGCGGGGAGGCTGGGAAAGGCTTTGGCAATTGTTCTTCCCTGATAAACATGTGTTGTTAAGAATGTGAATTGCTAACCTGAGTTGAGACCTCAGAGAGTCAGACTCAACTTTCTGTCAGACCCCCAGCGCTCCCTCGGGCCCTCCAGATAAGGCAGATAAGTCCTGGAGAGAGTGGATGGGCCCGGAGCCCTGCCCTCCTGGGACGGCCACACCCCTGCAGCCGACCCAGGCTGGAGTCTGGACGGCCCAGTTAGGGCCCCAGCAGGTGAGAAGGCCGCCAGCAGCAAGTCAGGAACTCCGTCCACCTCGTCACCTCGGAGCAGCAACTTGGACGGTGCAGGGAAGGGAGAGTGACCCCACCAGCCTGAGAGAGATGGAGCTCTCCTGAAGCCACCCAGAAAACCCATCATTTCTAAAGCATCACCTTAGGCATCAAGTCTTCAGACATTTCTGGCCTCTAGCCCCTCACCCCACTGACCTTCTGAGTCATCTGTCAGATATTTCCTCTTCAGGGGAGGTAGGTGGCTGGGAGGTTTTGCATGAAAAAAAAAACCCCACAAAAGTCTCAGGAGCCAGGAGCATCTTGTCTGGCCAAACTAGGAACTGGGACTGGGGCATTAGGATCTTTCCGTACACTTGCTCAGTCCATGTGCTGAGCATGTGAAGTAAGCAGGGAAGACAGTTCAGTTCAGTCACTCAGTCGTGTCCGACTCTTTGCGACCCCATGGACTGTAGCACACCAGGCCTTCCTGTCCATCACCAACTCCTGGAGCTTGCTCAAACTCATGTCCATCGAGTCGGTGATGCCATCCAACCATCTCATCCTCTGTCGTCCCCTTCTCCTCCTGCCTTCAATCTTTCCCAGGATCACGGTCTTTTCTAATGAGTCAGCTGTTTGGCTACATCAAGTAGCCAAAGTATTGGAGTTTCAGCTTCAGCATCAGTCCCTCCAGTGAATATTCAGTCTTGATTTCCTTTAGGATGGACTGGCTGGATCTCCTTGCAGTCCAAGGGACTCTCAAGAGTCTTCTCCAACACCACAGTTCAGAAGCATCAATTCTTCGAAGCTCAGCTTTGTTTATGGTTCAACTCTCACATCCATACATGACCACTGGAAAAACCATGCCTCTTACTATGTGGACTTCTGTCGGCGAAGTGATGTCTCTGCTTTTTAATATGCTGTCTAGGTTGGTTATAGATTTTCTTTCAAGGAGCAAGCATCTTTTAATTTCATAGCTCCAGTCACCATCTGCAATGATTTTGAAGCCCAAGAAAATAAAGTCTGTCACTGTTTCCATTGTTTCTCTGTCTATTTGCCATGAAGTGATGGGACTGGATGCCATGATCTTTGTTTTCTGAATGTTGAATTTTAAGCCAGCTTTTACTCTCTCCTCTTTCACTTTCATCAAGAGGCTCTTTAGTTCCTCTTCACTTTCTGTCATTAGGGTGGTGTCATCTGCATATCTGAGGTTATTGATATTTCCCTTGGCAATCTTAATTCCAGCTTGTGCTTCATCCAGCCTGGCATTTTGCATGATGTACTCTGCTTCCCTGGTGGCTCAGAAGGTAAAGCATCTGCCTGCAATGCGGGAGACCTGGGTTCGATTCCTGGGTCGGGAAGGTCGCCTGGAGAAGGAAATGGCAATCCACTCCAGCACTCTTGCCTGGAAAATCCCATGGACGGAGGAACCTGATACAGTTCACGGGGTCTCAAAGAGTTGGACACGACTGAGCGACTTCACTTTCACTTTCACTCTGCATATAAGTTAAATAAGCAGGGTAACAATATATAGTCTTGACGTACTCCTTTCCTGATTTGGAACCCAGTCTGTCGTTCCATGCCTGGTTCTAACTGTTGCTTCTTGACCTGAATACAGATTTCTCAAGAGGCAGGTCAGGTGGTCTGGAATTCCCATCTCTTTCAGAATTTTCCACAGTTTATTGTGATCCACACAGTCAAAGTCTTTGCCATAGTCAATAAAGCAGTAGTAGATGCTTTTCAGGAACTCTTTTGCCTCTTCAATGATCCAACGGATGTTGGCAATTTGGTTCTTCTGCCTTTTCTAAATTCAGCTTGAACACCTGGAAGTTCACGGTTCACCCACTGTTGAAGCCTGGCTTGGAGGATTTTGAGCATTACTTTACTAGCATGTGAGATGAATGCCAATTGTGCGGTAGTTTGAACATTCTTTGGCATTGCCTTTCTTTGGGATTGGAATGAACATTGACTTTTTCCAGTTCTGTGGTAACTGCTGAGTTTTCCAAATTTGCTGGCCTATTGAGTGAAGCACTTTCACAGCATCATCTTTCAGGATTTGAAATAGCTCAACTGGAATTCTATCACCTCCACTAGCTTTGTTCATAGTGATGCTTCCTAAGGCCCACTTGACTTTACATCCCAGGATGTCTGGCTCTAGGTGAGTGATCTCACCATCATGATTATCTGGGTCATGAAGATCTCCTTTGTATATTTCTTCTGTGTATTCTTGCCACCTCTTCTTAACATCTTCTGCTTCTGTTAGGTCCACGTCGTTTCTGTCCTTTATTGCATCTATCTTTGCATGAAATATTCCCTTGGTATCTCTAATTTTATTAAAAAGATCTCTAGTCTTTCCCATTCTAATGGTTTCCTCTATTTCTTTGCATTGATCACTGAGGAAGGCTTTCTTATCTCTCCTTGCTATTCTTTGGAACTCTGCATTCAAATGGGTGTATTTTTCCTTTTCTCCTTTGCCTTTTGCTTCTCTTCTATTCACAGCTATTTGTAAGGCCTCCTCAGACAACCATTTTGCCTTTTTGCATTTCTGTTTCTTGGGGATGGTCTTGATCACCGCCTCCTATACAATGTCACAAACCTCCGTCCATAGTTCTTCAGGCACTCCGTCTATCAGATCTAATCCCTTGAATTTATTTGTCACTTCCACTGTATAATCATAAGGGAGTTGATTTCGGTCATATCTGAATGGTCTAGTGGTTTTCCCCACTTTCTTCAATTTAAGTCTGCATTTGGCAATAAGGAGTTCATGATCTGAGACACAGTCAGATTTGTTTTTTCCCAGTCTTGTTTTTGCTGACTGTATAGAGCTTCTCCATCTTTGGCTGCAAAGAATATAATCAATCTGATTTTGGAATTGACCATCTGGTGATGTCCATGTGTAGAGTCTTCTCTTGTGTTATTGGAAGAGGGTGTTTGCTATGACCAGTGCGTTCTCTTGGCAAAACTCTATTAGCCCTTGCCCTGCTTCATTTTGTACTTCAAGGTCAAACTTGTCTGTTACTCCAGGTATCTCTTGACTTCTTACTTTTGCATTCCAGTCCCCTATGATAAAAAGGACATCTTTTTTTGGGTGTTAGTTCTAGGCAGTCTTGTAGGTCTTCATAGAACGGTTCAACTTCAGGGAAGACCTGGTCCCCTATTTATAGAGCATGTGATGAAATGGGGAGGTCACAGGACTCCTCTGGGTCTCTGTTTCCTGTAAAACTGAAGAATCCCAGTCTTGCCCAAGCTCCTAGGAAAACAAGGGTGTGAATGTTCCTCTGGCTGTTTTGCAGCAAACTTTGCAGGGGGTTCTGGAGGGGGCGCGGGGTGGATGTTGAAGCAGCGGGTGCTCCTGCGCTGGCAACTCACCATCCACACTGAAGGGGTTCTGAGCCCAGGCATCTGCTCCCAGGGTGTGTACCACAGCATAAGTGTGAGGGCTATATGTGTGAGTGTAAGGTGTGTAAGAGAGTAAATGTGTGTGAGAAAAGGTGTGCACCAGCATGTGGGGTCCATGCAACTGTATAAAAGTGTGAGGTGTGTGTGAGGTGTGTGAGTATGAGTTTAAGGCATGGGTGAGTGTGAGCTACACTGTAAGGGTATGAGACAAGTGTGAAGCATAAGAGGGCGGTGTGTGAGTCGTGTCTGTGAGCATGAGTGATTATGTGAGTGTAAAGATGTGTGTGTGCATAAGGTCTGTGTTAGAGTGAGGGGTATGTGGGTGTTTGAGGTGTGTGCAAGCATGAAAGAGAGAGAGGTGGGAAAAGGGAGAAAGATGTGTGTATGTGTGTGTGTACATGCGTATGACTTGCGCGTGTGTGTATGTTTGTGAGTATGCGTGTGTGCAGGATCAGGCTGGCCCAGAGCCTGCTGGCTGGGGTCACAGGAAGCTCGTCTGGGGTGAAACGCCAAGTGTGGAGATCTGTAAAGGCTCCGTTGGTCTTGGAAAGAGGGCCACTCCGGCCTCTGGGCTGCGGCCGGGGCATTCTCACTGCTCCGCTCCGTGCCGACAGGAGCGGGGGCTCCGGGGCATCATCGCACCAGGCACACACCTGCCTGCTGAGCTCAGATGAACTGGAATATTTGGGGAAACAGCCTACAGCTTCAGGCGTTGAAGGGTCACATCCGGAGGGAGAATTCAGGCTCTGTAGAGACACTGCGCTCTCAAGCCAGCTGGCCTGGCCCCTGCTCAGAGATCAGCTCCCCCTGGGCCCACCCTCACCCCTGTCACACTCTGCACCTTGGGTAGAGAGGAGTGCGCCTGGACTGGCTGAACCACCGCCCTTCTTCCGAGGCACTCATCCACCGTTCCAGGTCTGCATGGCTCCAGCTTGCCTTCCAAGCTTTTCTCACATCACTCCCCACTCCCTTGTGCGCTCTGGCGCCAAATCCCCGCTATTCCAGCACGCTCCCCAGGAAGGCTTCACAGGCCAGCTCAGCCCTCTGACTTAGGAGAGGCAAGGAGGCTCCCCACCTGCCCTCCGCCACCCCCCCATTCCAGAACTGTGGGACAGTACATTTCTGTTGTTTTTGAAGCCACCAGTCTGCTGTGTTTTGTTATGGCAGCCCTAGGAAACTCATCTGCCCGACCTGTCTGCGTGCTTTTATGAGCCGCCTCTTCAGCTCCTGCCTGTGCTCCGCCTCTTGCCTTCGCTTCTGCAGTTGTTTAATTCCAACAAGAGGCGCCTGCCCACGCAACTCTTTGATCTCACCAAGCAGATTTCTCCAGCTCTCTGGAGTTGGAGGCCTTTGACCTGAACACTGGTCCTGCTCTGCAGACCCTGGGAGTGGGGGTGGGGATGGGGGTGCCATGTCTTCCTGCAGAGCTCAGAAAGGTGGGGGAGGAGGTTTGCACGCCCCTCCGCCCCCAAGCTGAATTCGAATCTCCTTCCTGTCACTTGTTAGCTGTTCCATCACTTGTTAGCTGTGCTGCTCGGTTTAGTTACAGGGCTGCTGGTTTAGTCTCTTCTACAAGCTGGAGGTTGGAAAAGGCCGACGGTACCCCATCTCCTGTGAGGGTCTCTCTGGGCCAGAAAGCTCAATCAAATGCAAGAGATCATCAGAAAGAAATTCTGGGGGAGAAGCAGCAATGGAAAGGAGGGACTAGTCTACTCCCTGTGGTCCCAAACCCTCCTGCCACTTTGATTGCACAGCAGTCGGACTTCCCTACAGAGGAGGCCTGAAGGGTTTGGCCCACATGTTTTTCTGAGGACTCCAACACCAACTGGGCCTCATTCTTTTTCTTAAAAAAAAATTATTGTTATTATTGTCAAGCGAGTGTACGGTCCTCGATTTTTGTCTCGTCACAACAGAGATTTGGAGGGACGGACATTAAAACCGCCTCTGCGCGTCACAGCTCTCAGGTCTTGGACAGACCGTGTTATAGCTCTCAGGTCTGGAACAGACCGTGTTATAGCTCTTAGACAAATCAGTGTTACAGCTCAGTGTTACAGCTCTATTTTATTTAGAAGATAGCGGGAAAATCCATCTTCGAGGCGTGCGGGCATGTAGATCCAAAGACACGGAGCGAAGAGCGTCCTGGGCGGGGATTGCAGAGAGCCCTTTGGCTTCTCTTTTTATACATTTTTCTCCCCCCACCCCCCCGGGCCTGCCCTCTGCAAACTGGGCTTAGTCAGGCGTGCTGTTCTACCTGAAGTGCTCACTCGGTCCTCAGACCTTCCTTTGACCTTCCTCTGTTCTATCTTTGCGGGCTTTTCTCTTCCTTGTCTTTTAGCCACCGCCGTTTTGGACTCCTTTTCCCTATCCTAACTACCTGACTTGATTATTGGTCCCGTTTCGCCGTGCTGTGTGCTCATTGCTGTGCACAGACTCTCTCCAGTTGCTGTGAGCAGCTCAGGCTCTGAGCTGCGTGGGTTTCAGCAGTTGTGGCTCGCAGGTTTGGCTGCTCTTGGCATGTGGGATCTTTCCAGACCAGGGACTGAACCTGTGTACCCTGTGTTGGCAGGCAGATTCTTTACCACTGGACCCCCGGGGAAATCCACTGGGGTCCTTTGTGATCTTAGATATGCCCTGGTAATTGTACTCACTTGATTTTTCTCAGAAGAAGGTCCCATGATGCTTCTCCAGTCAATATCCTTAACTGGCTCCCCGTGTCCCATGTGGATCAAGTCCAGAGCCCTTTGCAAGGCAGGCAAGGCCCCTAGACCGGCACTGCCTGCATCTCCCCGGATTCTCTATGTGGGTGCCGTCCTCCCGTGGCTTGAGAACACTTCTGTCTCTCCCTCAACAACAGAAAACACTCATTCCTCAGGAAACCAAGCCTTTCTCTTTCCAGGTTTGCCATTTCGAGCCCCTTACATAGTGCAGTACAGCTGACTGTCTCCCTCTTTCTATGTGCTATTCCATTTGAGGCAATGCAGTGCTCCGGTCACAGCTTTTGGAGTCAGACTTGGTTCAGTCACTTACTAGCTTGTGATCTTGGACAAGTTATATAACCTCTTGGAGCCTTAGTTGTCTCAAGGGCAAAATACAAGGATGCTGCCTACTCCAGGGTTAACCTGAGGATTGAAGCAACGGGTGAGATGGCACTGTCCTTGCTGTTGTTTTACAGGCTGGGAAGTGGAGACAAGAAAGCGGAGGGACCCCGAGAGGTATGGGGATGAGAAGGGCTCCGGTGGAGAGGGGCTGAGGCCTGGCGCCAGGCCACTGGACCCGATGCTGAGCGCCCTCCACGGGGCACAGCTGTGACACGTGCTCCTGATACCCCCTATTTCCCTCGCTCCTCAGTGAGCTCCCCCAGTCCTCCCAGTGTAGACTCCAACAGGTGAGTCCTAGCAGACACCAGCTTGAGTCCGACGGCCCTCACATTCCAGCGGTCAGTCCCCTATTCTCATGATGGGAAGAACCTTTGGGGCAGGCTGTACCCCCAAGGAACCCTGACTATTTGAAATGCTTCAGTCCAATCCACACGTCTGGTGCCATTTGGGGTGCTTGGAAAGCCCCCTACACACAGGCTAGGCTTCCTGTCAGAAAGGGTAGAGGGGCCCCAGTTGTAAATACCTTTCCTGGGGAGGGGCTGAGCGGGAAGGAGGCAGGGCAGAGCCAGGAGGCAGCCAGGGCTGGGTTTGGCAATGCTCCCCCTAAAGTATCATCCATTCCTCACAGTGTTGGCTTCCACAGCCCCCTTTCCTAACAGTCTCTCAGAGAGCTAAACTAAAATGGGGCGGGGGTCTGGTTGCAGTGGGGAAGGCCTCCTGCAGTCTGCTCACCAGAGGGCACCCGCTGCCATGCAATGCTAGGGTGGGAAGGAACAGCTTGGTCAGCAGGTGGCAGTGTCCTTCCAGGGCCCAGTAAAGAAGAGCAGGTGCCCAGAGAAAGGGGAGAAAAATCCTGTCCAGAACCTGGTTCCCCTTGTCTCTGAAGGTTTGGTGGAGGGGTTACCTCCTCCAGGAGGCTCCCCCTGGCCCCTTGGACAGGTGTTCCTGCCTCGAGACATAATGATACCCTTGCGTAGTGAGTGCTATTTGACTCGCCCACAGCTCCTCCAGGGCAGGTATTTTTTTTCATGTTTGTAGTCCTGGTGTTAGCACAGCTTTTAAAAACAACTTGGAGTCGGGAAGAGGCGCTGTACCAGCTAAAAGGAGGCACATCCTTTACGTTTTCACATCAGGGAGCCATTCTCTTTCTGCTCTGGGCAAAACAGAAATGAGCATGAGCTGAGTGAAATGAGGCTAGGCCTGACAAAAGTCAGCTCGAGAGTAACCTGACAAAGAGGTCAGCTAACGAGTGCAGCCTTTTCCCAGCACACCCACGGCACGTCAACACTCCAGAGACAGAAAGCGTGCTGTTTTCCTAGGAGTGAGGCGACTGATCGGGATGAGGTGGTTTGAAGGAGGAACCTTCTCAGAGTGAGCAGCCGAGAACGAGTGGCCCCTCAGGGTGCCATGTGGCCTGAGAACGTCAGAGGGACTGCTTTATGGGGTCCCCTCCACATATCCAGACCCCATCCACCCGACCCCTGCATGAGGGTGCCACGGAAAATAGGAATAGAGGTTTTAATCATTGTGCTGCTCCTGTTAACCAGAGTGCAACGAATCCACCCTTCATGGATGTGGATGCCAACAGTGTAAATGAGCAAGTTTCACTGACGGGCTGCTCCGGGCCCATCAGTGACACAGGGCCAGGCTTCTGGCGGGAAGGGGTGCCCGGAGGAGAAACGGGGTGAGAAGGGTGGGGAGCAGATCCTGAGCTAGCAGTCTGCCCCTTCCATGTCGTTACACTCCCACCAGGACCCCAAGCGGGACCGGTCCTTTCCGGCCAGGGTGGCCAACCTGGGCCAGCCCCCGTGAACCCAACTTCCCTCCCAAGCCAGCCGCCTCCAGCTCCAAGGCCATTCTTGCTGAGCAGATGAGGTTCGGGGCAGGCCCACAGCCGGCCACCTGCAGGGAAGAGACAGATACCAAGGGAGGCAAGAGGGCTTTGGGACAGCCCTTGTCTGTTTTTCATCCCAGGAGACCCTCGGATGGGTACAGAGCCAGGGAAAGGACAGCAGTGAGCAGCCATGCTCTGGGTCAGAACCCAGGAGATGGCAGAGGTGAGCCCCCAGCGGGGAAGTGGCAGGCGCTCCCGTCCCTTTCTCTGCCTGAGCATAAGTGAGAACTCCCCGCCCTGGCCATCTCGGCTCCAGTGGGGAGGAGGGGTGGCCGCGTCCTAGATACATCTTCCAGCTTCCTTGGGTTGGTAGGGTTTGGAGGTGGAGTGGTCACTTAGAGCCCCGGGGCCTGACCCGACTGGCTGCGGACAGGAGCTGGTACCCGGGCAAGTGGCCCCAACTCTTATTCAGAGTGGGTGGTCCAGTCCAGGATGCTGTGGCCGGGCCCAGAGGCAGCTAGGAGTCCGAGACACACAGGGCCTCCACCGCGTCGCTCAGACCCTGGTTGACGCCGCCCACGGCCAGCAGGCAGTTCCTGAGGACGAGGCTGGAGCAGGCGCAGCGGGGCGTGGGCATGGCGGGGAGGGCCTCCCAGCGGCTCTTCCCCGGGTGGAACGCCTCGGCCGTCTCCAGGACCGTGGGCTGGTTCCCTGAAAGTGCAAGGGGCTGGGCCTCACCAAGCATCCAGCCACCAGCCCGCCCCGGGGAAGGGCCTACCTGCACCTTCCTTCTGGAACCACAGGCAGAAGGTGACCCACTGCCGCCCTCCCTCCCTCCGCCCGGGGGGAGGTGACCCACCTCCCGCCTCCCTCAGGAACCACAGGCAGAAGCCCAGCAACCTGGACTCCCTGGGCCGCAGGCCTTCCCCACCCTCTGTCAAACAGCCACTTTGCCCTTCCTGCCTTCTCGGTCCTTCCATCCCCTCAAGGTGAAAGACTCAGCTTTCTTCCCCCACCGCCTGCTTTTACCACACGTTTCTAGACACTACTGCCTCTCTCCTGCCCGTGACGAAGGAAGCTGTTCACACGGTCTAGCTCAAGTCAAGTTCCTTTCCTGCATGGTAAAGTTGGGGAATCTGTCCACACTGAGTAAACTCTCGGTTCCCAGGAGCCCCACTGCCCACTTCTCTCTCCCTAGTTGATGGTGGGACACCACCATCAAAGTTCCCTGATCTCTGGGAGGGCTCATTCAACAAATCTTGAGTTCATCAGAACAGCTGATTTGATCAGACTGCTTTCCTACTTCCTGATAGAGCTGAGAGTCCAGGGAGAAGACAAAGAGGACCAAGGCCAATCCCTTCTACCTCCACCCCTCCCCGGACAGGGCCCCGGGGACCTGGGCTCTGCCCGCCTGTGTCCCATGGTTCTCAGCATGTCCCTTATGCTCTCTGAGCCTCAGTTTCCCCCATGTAAGAGAACAGAGAGACCATATCTGAGGCCCACCCACGGAGGCAGGACGTCAAGGCTGGGAGGAAGAGAGTGCTTTGGAATCAGGTGGTAGGCAGGCAGTGTGCCAGGAGCCAGCACCCTCTTCCACTCATGCACATCCAGAGTCCACGGAGCACCAGGCCACAGCCTGGAGGCTCTATCCTTACCAAGCCCTCCAGCCACTATGACCCGACCACTCAGAGAGCCGGCCACAAAGTCTGCCCGCCGCTTCTTGAGGAAGAAGGAACGCTCCATCTTCAGCCATCCCCCTGCAGGCGTGGGCGATGTCAGGAGAAACACAGAGAGAATGAGATGCTGACTGCCCCTGCCAAATACGCAAGAGTGCCAAACCGCTCTCACCCTGGGCGGCTCCTCGACTCCATCTACCCTGTATGCTCAGGGCATGTACAGTGCCTCCTGCCATGTGAAATGGCACTCAACCTACCCTCTCCATGCCTGCTGCAGGCCAAGGAACCATAAGCTCTTATCATGAATCACCTTGTCCCACCTCTGTCTTCACAGACTTTAAGCTGGAAAGGCAGAGAGCATCCCAGTCAGCATCCTTCTGTTTCAAAGCCCTCCCTCACCTGGCCCTGGCTGGATGTTGTAAGAAGGAACAACAGCTGGGAAAGGCTTTGATAAAAACAGCCAGCCAATCAGAGGGAGCCCTGGACAGATGAAAGAATTTGATCCCAAGAGTAGCCCTGAATGGAGAGGAGTGTTCAGACATCTGAAAGGCTCACGCCTCTGGGTAAATGGGCCCGGGGGAAGATGGGTGGGATGGGGGTAAGGTGGGGATTGGGCAGAAGGGCGGTGGGTCTCTAGGGCCTGGTGTCCAGCTTACCTTGCTCCATGTCGAACACGTCCATCGTCCGGAGGAACTTGGGCTGCCGGTAGAGCCGACCCTGCCGCAGGCCCCCCAGGCTATACAAGCGGTCGTCCAGGGTCACAAAGCTGGAGAAGGCCCGCTTGCAGGGGATGTTGGGGAACTTGGTCCAGGAGCGAGTTTCAATGTCAAAGACCTCGAAGGCGTTGACCGCATACTTGGACTGCCGTCCTCCTGGAGGCCAGGGCAGGGCACAGGTTGGGCAGGAGAGTAAGCCCCTGGGGACTGGGGCTGGGTTCCCCCTTCTCACTGTTATTCGATCACATAGGAAGCTCCCTGAGGTGGGGGTGGGGGAGTGGGGGGCGGGCAGTGTGATTAACCTCAGTGCCCAGGATATGCTGGGCACACAAACACTGCTTCCAACAGGAACTGATCCAGAAGGGAAGGAGAGACGGGCATGGGCCAGACAGCCTGTCCTTACCCAGCACATAGATCTTGGAGCCTCGGAGGAAGGAGGTGGCGGCGTATCTCGGAGTGGGCATGTGGGCCAGAGACACCCACATGTCCTTGAGCATGTCATAGTGTTGGAGGTGATTGTGTGGACGGAGGTCCAGGCCCATCCCACCAGCTGCATACACGCGGTAATCTAGGAGAAAGGCCACATGGCAGACACCGTGAGACAGGCCCATGGCACTCAGCCGCTACCTTGGCCAGGCTCTGTCAACCCCTTGAATCCCAGCACTGAAACCCAGCCACATCCCCAACCACTGCTCTGCCACAGAATGGGTTGGTGGCACCATTAAAAGCTCCTGCCACACTCAAGCCTGGGTCTTCTTGAAACCACCTCAGGCCTACATGCCTTACCTTCCTTGGTGGTTGGCCCTGGGTTAAGCCCAATATGCCAAGCCATGCCCAGAGGTAGACGGTGGTGGAGTCCAGGCCTGGACAACCCTTTGCAAGTCTTGTCCCCCCCCATTCTCCTTCCTGGGCAGCCAGAGAGATGCCAAAGAGGGACAGTATTTCCCTGACGCTCTCCAGGAGCAGCCTGATGCCAGGCACTCCCAGACCAGAACTCAAGGCCTGGAGGGAGCCTTTGGAGATGAGGTCAGCCCTGCTGCCACTGGCCTTGTGGGACACTGGCCTGCTGCTGTCCCTTTCTTTCTCTGGACAGGGGAAGGCCATCCTCCTGGACACACAGGAAAGCTTGGGGGCTCCAGGAGGCAGCTTGCACTGAATGGGATAGGGCTAGGGGTGAAGGAGAGAGAGGCTTTGGATGAAAGAAGCTCTGAGCAGGCAACGAACTGGGCACTCTGAGGACAGGAGAGCTTCTCTACTGCTTGTGGCTGCAGGTGACACAGCACACCGGGGAGGCCGCGCAGCCTCCAAGCTCCCCTCACCTCAGGACCTCAGGCAGCCCACTCAGGACACAGCCTGACCCCCAGAGCCCTCTTCTCCCAGGGACCCATCCCTGCTTGAGGTTCTATCTACTAGAGGCCAGTCCTCACCACTTCTGGCTCTAAGAGGCTTTTATTTTTCAAGAGAATTACAGGAATGAGTACTTCTACTTTCCAATCTTACTAAAGAGAGAAACAAAGAAATCCCAGCCCTAGCCTGTGGCTAGGAGATGGGGCTTGCTAAAGAGACATTCGCCTCACGCACACTCTGTCTCCCACTCCTGTTCTCACCTATACCTCTGAAGCTGGGAACCCGCCCCTCCACTCCACACTACCAATCCTGCGTCCGATTCTTACTCACCCTTTCAGAATCATCTTGGTGTCCCCGAACTGCAAGGCTGGGCTGAAGGTGGTGGCTCCTGTGACCATCACCCTTCTTGACACACTGTTACTGGGATAACCTTTGTATGTTTCTTTCAGTAGATTGTTAGGTCCTGGAAATTTGTTAATCTGTGGCCCCCGCATCTGGTATAAAGCCTGGCACACGAGCATGTACATTTTTAGTAAACTAAAAGCCCATTCAGTGCCACAGTTAAGAGCACAGACTGGACTATCCACCTGCAGGCTGTTACTTGGGCGAGTTACTCAACCTCTCTGGGCCCCACATTGCTTCTCTGTAAAATGAGGACAGTGGTACTACTTGCCTCATCAGCCAAGTTCTGAGGGTCAAAGGGGTCAATACCTATTAAGCACCTATGGTAAGGACTCTTAACCGTTCAGCACCACTTCTTGAGGCCTGGGGATAAAGGGCTCCCCTTTCCCTGTCCATTTCCCCATGGGCCTCCAGGCCTTCTATCTTTCTTACTGGGAGTTCAGGAGGCTCTGTTGGTTACTCTGCCCTGAGGGCTTCTTGAGTTTCTCGTCTGATCTTCATTGGTAAGACCTGGGCTCCTAAAGGCAGGGATCGGATCTTCTGCCTCTTTCCTTCCCACCTGGAACCTAGAACTGTGCCAGGAACAGAGCAGGTACTCAAGAAATACTGATTTCTGACCTAATAGTAGACCTGACAGGCAGCTGAAATAATTTTGCGAGAGAAGGAGGTAAGAGTGCAAACCTCTAAGCCTGTCTGATCTGCATTTGGGGTCTCCTAACTCCTACTGGGTCATTTCCCATAAAACTGTGTTTTAGAAAGACAGTTTTCAGGGCCCCTTCCCTGCTCTGGACTATACCAGACCAGAAAAGAAAGACAGGACGGGCTTGGAGAAACTGAGATAAGAAGCATAAAGCTATGTGGTGAGCATTCACATGCCCTGAGAACCCAGTGAAACCTGGGCAAGCAGCTGCAGGAGCATGAACCTCAGGAACGTTCTGGTCTCTACTCATCAGTACCTCTGAGATTAGGAGGCAGACTGTAGGGAGACGATCCTGGCATCGGGTCCCAAGACCCTCCCTGTGGGGCCTGGGGATGGTATGAAGATGGCATGAATAGGCCCAGGACCCCAAATATGTGTCTGGAGGTGGTGGCACCTGCAAGGCACATTTCCAAGGATTTGCCGCTGTGGGTGGGAGGCCCAACCATTCTGCTGAATGAAGGTGTCCATAGGGGTGTGGACAGAGTGCCCTTATGGCTCTCCCCTTTGGCTCTCCCTCGGCCGGGCTTGCCCACTTGCTGGGAGGAGGCTGCTGGGGTGGGGTGGAGCTCTGGCATCATGCGATTTACCACACAGTTCACTTGCCTGAGCCGCAATTTTCCCACCTATGAAACCAGGCCAGCGGGTCTTTAGTTTCAGTGTCCATGTAATTGTGACAGCGGCCTCATCCAGGGCTGGCTTCCACCCCTTTCCCGGGGCCTCCCACCCCTCCTCGGCCCGCCCTCAGCCCTGGCCCCACTCGCCTTTGGCTGTGACCGAAATGCCCATGGCGGCCTCGCGCAGCGCGCTCCGCTTCTTCCACTTGCCCTCGTCGATGTTGTACATCTCCACGACCTTCAGGGGCAGCTGACTGGCGCCCACACCCCCGATCACCATGATCCGCTTCCCCAGGGCGGCGACCGCCACGCCGGCCCGGGCTGTGGGCAGCGGGGGCAGGGCGGTCCACTGGTCGGCCTCGGGGGAGTAGACCTCGAAGCAGTCCATGGGGACGCCGTTGTCGTCACAGCCCCCGATGGCATAGACCTGTCCCCCGGTTTCCAGCAGGGAGCAGTACACCCGGCGGCTCGGCAGCGGTGCCAGGCGCTTCCACTGGAAGTCCTTGACGGTGGGCACCTCCATGGCAGTCCCGGGGGGCCGCGCCCGCCGCGCCCCCGCGGAGCGCGGAGCGAGCCCGGGGTCGGTCAGCTACTCCGCGCCGCCCCTCGCCGTCTCCATCTCGCTGGGGTCCGCCGCCGCCCGCCCCCCGGCGAGGGCCCCGACGCCGGCCAGCGCTTCTCGGTCCCTCAAGACCCGGCGGCCCGGCGACGTCCGCGCCCGGCCCCGCGGGATGAGCCGGGCGACTCAAGGGCGGCGGGGGCCCCGCGCGTGGCCTCCTGGCCTCCCAGCCCCCCGCCCCGGCCAACTTTCAAGGGAAGGCGCGGCGGCGTCTCCGCGGCACCGCTCGGTCCCCCGCGGGTCCGAGACCCCGGGGGCGCGCGGAGGACCGGGAGGGCCCCTGCGCGCCGGGCGCCGGGCGGCCTCCGGGCGAAGCGAGGAGCTGACACCTCCGGGCGCCGCCGCCCGTGCCCCGCGGCTCTCCCCGCCCGCCGCCTCCCGCCCCCGCCCCGCGCCGCTCACACAGCCGGGCCGGAGGGTGCGGCGGGCGGCGGGGCGCGGAAAGCGCATTACGCGAGAGCGGCGCGGGGCGCAGGGGAGGGGGCGCGCCGTCCTGCCCAGCGCGCGCCGCCGTCACCCAGGCGGATGCGGAGAGCAAGTGAGCAGCGGCGGGAGAGGCCGAGCTGCCGCCGGGGGCGGGGGCGGCCTCGCGCACAGCTTCCCCGCGGCCGCCGCACCTGTGCGGGAAGCCGCGTGCGCCCCGCGGCCGCTTTACATAAGCCTGGGTGCTCCGGCCGCGGGGGAGGGAAAGGGCCCGGCGGGCGGCGCGCACCCCCTTGCCTACTGTTGAGGGAAAGCGGGGCCCTAGAGCCGAGTATCCGGATGACGGGCCGGGACTCGCTCCAGGGCGGGGTGGGCGGTTTGTGAGTGTTTGTTTTGGGTGAGGAGGCGGAGAGTCCAATTACCCAGTTTATCTACAGTACACAGACCCAGTTCGTGACAGACTGGCTCAACAGTGGGCTCTGCTTTGGGGGAGGTATTATCTGGTGGTTTAACCTAATAGGAACGAGTTATGTGGGTGTGACACCCCCAGACCTGACCCAGGGGCGCCCATCAATGTACCCGCTGACCTGTGCACACACGCGTAATTTACACATCGCACCACACCCTCCACCCGGAAATGGCCACACGCACAGAGAAGCTGAGAAATGGAGCCTGGCGGACACACAGCCAGCCAGAGACAGAAGCGGAAAGGCGAGCACGCGAGCGGGCCCTTCCACGGCACTCTTCTTTACACACCGTGGGAAGGGAAAGCCTGCGCACCGAATCTGGGCCCTCAAGCACCAACCCACAGGGCTTGCCAAATAATTCTTTCAAGAGCAGCAATGGCCTTATCAGGACAGCAGTCTGCAGTTAACAGGTGCCCCTGAGGCCAGGGAGCCGCCTGGTGTGAGGAACTGCAGGCCTCTGGGGTCCCGCTAGGCAGTTCTGAACAGAGCCAAGTCTTGAAACACTCAGGCCTGAGAATCTGACAGACCTGGATTTAAATTCTGACTCTTAAAAGAATTTAACTACTTACTCTGAACTTCAGTTTCCTTATTTGTTTAGATTAAACTTTGTATTTTGAGATGAATTGTGGAGTCCCTCTCAGTTGTAAGAAATTACACCTTTTACCCAACTTCCCTCAATGGCAACATCTTGCAAAATGTATAGTATAATAATATCCTACCCAGAATATGGAAGTTATCAGTCAAGATACAGAAAATTTCCATCACCACAAGAATTCTTCATGTTGCCTTTTTTAAAAAAAGTTGAGCTATAATTGATTCACACTATGTTAGTTTCAGATGTACATGTTGCCTTCTTATACCCATACATTCTTCCCTCTTGCCTCTATCTCGCCAACCCCTGGCAACCACTAATCTATTCTCTATTTCCATAATTTTGTCATTTCAAGAATGTTGTGTAAAGAATTCTCTGGCAGTCCAGTGGTTAGAACTTGGCACTTTCACTGCTGGGTCCTGGGGTTCAGTCTTTCGTTGGGGAGCTAAGATCCCACAGTGATGGTCCACCACCACCCCCCACCCCCACCAAAAAAAAAAAGAATATTATTGAGATCGGCTTTTTTTTTTTTCTGCTCCCAGCTTAATTTTGAGGAGATTCATCCAAGTCACTGCATATATCACCAGTTCACTACTTTCTGTTTCTGAGGAGCATTCCATGGTATAGATACATCACTGTAGATTTTTGCAAAGATTAAAAGAGAAGACATTTGTAAAGTGTTCAGTTCAGCTTCTGACACAGGCAAGGGCCTGGTAAATCGCCATTAATGCTGTAACTATTACAACTACTGTCAACAAAACCAAGAAAAAGGAAATTTGCCCCTCACTGAGAAATGACTTCCTGTGAGAAACAAAAGTCACAGCTCCCGATAGGCCCATCTTAACATCTTGAGTTCTTGGCTTAGAAATTCCACTGCTTTTTAGTTTGAGTTCTCTGTACTTACGTATTAAGCACCTCTAGAACCTCACAGAGGATGATTGTGCTGGGGCTCAGAGCAGGCCACCCTGAGATATACCACAATGGCATATTGACTGTTTTAAGTTAGTTATTTAAGAAACAGCCGGCGAGAAAAAAATTGATGTTGAAAAACACTCTGAACTCCTTCTTTACCCCCTGAAAGTGGGAAATAAATCTTCCATGTCAAAGTACCCTACCCAAACCAAGAGGAGAGAAAGCAACCTCACCATCAGAGGAATGGTAGGGAATTCAAGGCTAAGAAATTTGTATAAACAAATTTTGTTATTTTATTAGTCTGCTACACCAGGCATGAATTCCTTTGTTAAATTTTCACAAATAGTTGTTTCTTTGTCTAAAAATGATATATAAACAACCTGCCCTGGTCACTTTGGGGGTCCCATTTCTATGGGACCTCTGGATATGTGAGTTAAATTTTTTATCTCTGCTGATAATCTTGTGTTCTTTTAATTATTAGACCAGCAGAAAGAACTCAAGATGAGGAAGGGAAATATTTCCCCCTCCTCGAAAGTAATGTTCTGTTTATTTAATAAGAATGCATAAATTTAAAAAAAATGTAATCTGCATTAATGAAGTTTCACTGGAAGCAACAAACATTTCTCTTTTTCCTGGAGGCCACAATCTGCCCAGAGGAATTGGGAACAAACCCTCAACCATCAACTTAAACTATCTTCACAAGATCTGGACACGATGATCAGGAGTATTGCGTATTCCTCAAAGGGGTTTGTTGGGTGGGTCTGCCTTCAGCCTCTTTTGCCCACTGAGCCTTCTACCAAAGCAGGGCTTCTTGTGGCCCCACCCACCCCAGCTGGGACAGCTCGGTGAGCAGGTATATAAAGCTCATACGACTTTATGTTTGCCTAACTTGAAATAAACTTGCAGATCTGCTTTCCCATAATCTTGAAAACAACCCTAGGAAATGTTGTCCATCAGGTATCAGTATCTGCTTTTGAAGATGAGGACTCTGGGCCTTAGTGAAATGAAGCAATTGACTTATGACCATGTGAACCATTCAGGTGGGTCTAGTTGGTGAATTCCAAATCCAGCACCTTTCACTGTATTCCAGTTAAATCACAAATGAAAGAACTGTGTGTCACTAATGGCGTCAAACTTCTCTCCTCTCACTCAGCTTTCAGCCCAATCACAGTGAAGGAAGGAGCAGGGGCCCTCAGAGGTTTCAGGGACTACCCTCTCCCCGTTGCCAGGCAGCATAGCTGGGAAAGGACCAGAATCAGCCCCCAGAATAGGACAGTTCTAACCTAATGTTCATGTCCTGCAAGCATCATGCTCTGAAGCCTGTGGGATCCAGGGAGTCAGACCCTTGGAAAAGTACTAAGACAGGATGCCTTCCAGGCCACGGCCTCATTGCTTGTTCTGGAAGTCCTGGCCTCTCTGCATCGCCCCCGCTCCTTCCTCACAGCTCTTTCTCCCAGCCAGGTGACATCCTTTAGTCCTTACACTGAACGTACACTGAGGAAGCTTGTAACCTAGCAACCGCCACTTAGGATTCCCTGAGTCACCTGCCGTTTCCATGCCTGGGCTGAGTGCACCAGGCTGGGGACTTACGCAGTGCCAAGCAGAGGTGGGGAGTCCAGTGATCCCCTTTGATTCCTCACAGGCTCATTCCAGCGTGTAACCACATTACCTGTCAGGAAGGTCTTCCTCTTTAGAGGAAGGATTTAGAAGCCTAAACCCTTCTTGCTTTCAGAATTTGTGTTCATTGATCTGGGTTTCTCTTCCTCTTTAGATACTGTTTGAGTTTTTGCCTTGGTTATAAGGTAGCACTGGAAAGGTAAGAAGGTAGGGAGAGGAAGTTCATGAAAGTCTCTAAACATGAAGCCTTTGATACTCAGGAGCCTTTATTATTGGGATATCGATGCATCAGTCAAATTGGTTGAAGGGGTATTTAGCCCCAGAAATACTTATTAAGTATATTTTTAAAGAAGTCTCTTTTCAAGTGTTGTTTAGTCGCCGAGTCAGGTCTGACTTTTTTACAACCCCACGGACTGTGGGGTCATCCATGGGATTTCCTAGGCAAGAATACTGCAATGTGTTGCCGTTTCCTTCTCCAGGTTTTGGGTTTATTAAGGCCTAATTTGGAGAAGGAGATGGCAACCCACTCCAGTGTTCTTGCCTGCAGAATCCCAGGGACGAGGGAGCCTGGTGGGCTGCCGTCTCTGGGGTCGCACAGAGTCGGACACGACTGAAGCGACTTAGCAGCAGTAGCAGCAGGCCTAATTTACATACAAGAAACTGCACAGTCTGACTCAGCATCAATAGAGTTTATTAGATATTCAAGGACTGGCCTTCACTGAACTCTGTGGTAGGTAGTGGGGAAGCTGAGGGTGTTGGTGAGGGGACAGTCTCTGCCCAGGAAAGTAGGCTGAGTCCCAGCCAGACATACTGAGGGTGACGTATGTGTGTGCAGGGCCTCAAGGGGCTGGTCCAGTGTAGAACACAGTTGTGCTGGGGGCGGGGAAAGGGGAGTTGTGTAGCTCTTAACTGCTGCAGTAGCTTCTTCCTCCGTCTTCAGAAACACAGTTTACCCTCTCATCGGTGTGTGCAATACTGGGGGACGGCACCCTGCATTCCGCTGGGGCCACGTCACCATCCCTGTGCAGTTCTCTCTCTGCAGGCAGGCAGCCTTGGGGAGATGTGTGGACTTTGGAGTCAGACAGACAGGGCTGAATCCTGGCTCGGCCACCCCTGGCTGTCTGACCTTAAATAAATCCCTGATGTCCTGAATCTCAGCTCCTCATCTGTGAGAAAGGGAAGAAGGAAACTATTTTCTAGCATGATGCAGGGAACAAGACACCAGGCGTGGCTCTGGGGCAGGCAGCAGGTCCTCTGTAAAGAGTAGTGTGCTTTCTTCCCCTTGCGATGGAAGGTTTCCGTACTTCTGGCCAGAGAGCCTGAATAGCAGGTGCCAGTCTCACAAGGGAGGCACCTTACCAGAGCCCACACCTGTCCAGAAATCCAGCCATTTCTGGGTCTGTGTCTTGAATAGGATATTTCCTCCTAGCTAACTGGAATGTAAAGAAATAGAGGAAAACAACAGAATGGGAAAGACTAGAGATCTCTTCAAGAAAATTAGAGATACCAACGGAACATTTCATGCAAAGATGGGCTCAATAAAGAACAGAAATGGTATGGACCTAACAGAAGCAGAAAATATTAAGAAGAGGTGGCAGGAATACACAGAAGAACTGTACGAAAAAGATCTTCATGACCCAGATAATCACAATGGTGTGATCACTCAGCTAGAGCCAGACATCCTGGAATGTGAAGTCAAGTGGGCCTTAGAAAGCATCACTATGAACAAAGCTAGTGGAGGTGATGGAATTCCAACTGAGCTCTTTCAAATCTTGAAAGATGATGCTGTGAAAGTGCTGCACTCAATATGCCAGCAAATTTGGAAAACTCAGCAGTGGCCACAGGACTGGAAAAGGTCAGTTTTCATTCCAATCCCAAAGAAAGGCAATGCCAAAGCATGCTCAAACTACCGCACAATTGCACTCATCTCACATGCTAGTAAAGTAATGCTCAAAATTCTCCAAGCCAGGTCTCAGCAATACGTGAACCGTGAACTTCCTGATGTTCAAGCTGGTTTTAGAAAAGGCAGAGGAACCAGAGATCAAATTGCCAACATCTGCTGGATCATGGAAAAAGCAAGAAAGTTCCAGAAAAACATCTATTTCTGCTTTATTGACTATGCCAAAGCCTTTGACTGTGTGGATCACAATAAACTGTGGAAAATTGAGAGAAATGGGAATACCAGACCACCTGACCTGCCTCTTGAGAAACCTATATGCAGGTCAGGAAGCAACAGTTAGAACTGGACATGGAACAACAGCCTGGTTCCAAATAGGAAAAGGAATATGTCAAGGCTGTATATTGTCACCCTGCTTATTTAACATATATGCAGAGTACAATGTGAGAAACGCTGGGCTGGAAGAAGCACAAGCTGGAATCAAGATTGCTGGAAGAAATATCAGTAACCTCAGATATGCAGATGACACCACCCTTATGGCAGAAAGTGAAGAGGAACTAAAAAGCCTCTTGATGAAAGTGAAAGTGGAGAGTGAAAAAGTTGGCTTTAAAGCTCAACATTCAGAAAATGAAGATCATGGCATCTGGTCCCATCACTTCATGGGAAATAGATGGGGAAACAGTGGAAACAGTGTCAGACTTTATTTTTGGGGGGGACTCCAAAATCACTGCAGATGGTGACTGCAGCCATGAAATTAAAAGACGCTTACTCCTTGTAAGAAAAGTTATGACCAACCTAGATAGCATATACAAAAGTAGAGACATTACTTTGCCAACAAAGGTCCGTCTAGTCAAGGCTATGGTTTTTCCTGTGGTCATGTATGGATGTGAGAGTTGGACTGTGAAGAAGGCTGAGCGCTGAAGAATTGACGCTTTTGAACTGTGGTGTTGGAGAAGAGTCTTGAGAGTCCCTTGGACTGCAAGGAGAGCCAACCAGTCCATTATGAAGGAGATCAGCCCTGGGATTTCTTTGGAAGGACTGATGCTAAAGCTGAAACTCCAGTACTTTGGCCACCTCATGCGAAGAGTTGACTCATTGGAAAAGACTCTGATGCTGGGAGGGATTGGGGGCAGGAGGAGAAGGGGCCGACAGAGGATGAGATGGCTGGATGGCATCACTGACTCGATGGAAGCGAGTCTGAGTGAACTCCAGGAGTTGGTGATGGACAGGGAGGCCTGGCGTGCTGTGATTCATGGGGTTGCAAAGAGTCGGACACGACTGAGCGACTGAACTGGCTGACTGCACTGGACTCTCTTCCACTGCAGCCTGAACAGTGTTCTGATCAGGAGAATCAGGTCATGTGCTCTTCCTTTAGATAATCACCTTCTTATTCCTCGTCTGCGGCTTGGGCTGCATTCAGGGAGCCTGGGGCGAGGATGACTCATCCAATTAGGACAGAGGCCACAGCAGACTAAGCGGAGGGTCGATCCCTCCCCCAACCTGGAAAAACCTCGTTAGAGCCCCCTCCTGCTCAGCCCCAAGGAAGAATTCAGGGCTCCAGTGGACCTGAGTGGAGCCAGGGCAGCACCGGGGCAGCAGTCACAACCGCCTTCTGCATGTGTTCCCACGGCACTGCCAACCTGTGGGGTGGCAGTCTGGGGCCCCTCAGGATGCCCTCGAATGAGAGGGCCTCATCTCCTGACCATGCAGCCTCAACCGGAGGGCTGAGTCAGCCACGTTCCTTCCGCCACCCGCCCCGCCATAGCACGGAGTGCAGTGCACGGAGTGTAACACGCAGCATGACACTCAGCACAGAGCATAGAGCCTGGAGCCTAGAGGGACGAAACGGGGGTCACCATACACGCATCTGTCTGCCTGGGAGCAACCTCTGCCCATTTAGGTAAAACCGGGACACTGGAAAGTGGGTCACAGATAAGGCATTGGCAGGGTGGTCATCTTGATTTTCAGACTCACAAGATACACAATTTAGAAGGAAGAGTTGGGGAGCACAAATTCCTCTGCTCCTTAATGCATCAGATGATAAAGACTTCAGGAAGAGGAGCCTTCTCGGAAAGACTTCGGCTACTTCTCTGTGTTTATTGAGGAAATTGTAAGAGGAAATGGGGCTTGTAATAAAGCCTGAGGATCTGGGTTATAAAAAGGAAGAATTTCCTGCCCCGGGAGCATCAGAAAATTCAAATACCAGCATGAGGTGAGGTGAGAGACCGTGGTGTCACCTCCCCTGGGAGGTACTGGAAATAGGAAAGACACAGGGCTGAGAGTCAAAGGACCTCTGTTCCAGCTCACATCTTGTCATAACCAGGCTGTGCACCTCTGGGCCAAGCATATCTATTCTGGTGTCTAAAATGAGAGAGGAGGGAAGTAGACAGTGGCCTGCGGTCTCTCCCAGCTGGAGCGTCCTTCCGCAGCGGGCAGGCAGGGTGGGAAGCCCTAGAGAAATCATTGTTTAACCACAGCGACAAAGCAGGCTGTTCCAGAATGGACATCCTCACGTTCTTCCGGGTGGGGCAACCGTACAGAGGTCTGGCCTCCCTGGCGCTCGTGGGTGCTCTCCACTCCCCAGGGTTCTGTCCCCAGAAGGGACCGTACTAGGGACCTTCCCCTGGCGCTGTTGTGGCCACCAGCCTCGTTTCCCCAGCTCAGCCAGGGACCGGGGGACCTGGGCAAGCTGCCGCTGCTGCTAAGGAACTGGCTCCTGGTAGACCTTGGGCACCAAGGACAGAAGCCTGTCCTCTTGGACCCTGACCTTTCCGGGGTGCCTCTTGCCTTTCCACAGGCTGCAGGAACATGAGGCAGAGGACTCAGGGCTCAAGACACACCGATTCTGGCCCCTCCCCTAAAAGTAAAAAAATGGGTGCGTTTATCCCAGGTCACCAGGCCACGGCCTGGATGGGCGTTGGGGATGGGCTGGGGCGGGCTGCATCCCACACCCTTGCTGACCTGGAGGATAGCAAGGACTTCGCAGGGGTCCGGGGGCTCTGCAGAGGAGCTGGGGGCTGCCGGCTGGGGGAGGCAGCCATGGAGCACTCAAACACAGCTCTTTAAACACCCATTAGTAAGTTAATATCGCCATTTCCAGAGCCAGCCGCGTCCTCCATTCTTCTTAATTAAAAAGAGCTCCATGTCCTGGCAGAGCTGAGAGAGGGCTCTGAATGATTTACACACCAGTCCCGCTGCTCCAGCTGGGCGTTGGGCGAGGAAGATTGATTGGCAGATGGGCCGGCCTGCCTGTCAGGGCAGGCACAGGCGTGCACGTGTGTGTGTGCGCTGGGGGCCCCGTGGGGGGTGCTGGCTCTCCGGCTGGTGGGTTCTCAGTGAGCAGGGCAGCGGACACGCAGTCGGGTCCCAGGAATAAGGCCTTCCTCAACAAAAGGCTCGCCTGCTCGAGCCCCTCCTGCAGGGGCCCCCACTTCCCAGCGAAACTGTCTCATGAGAGGACAAATGCTCCAGCTTGAGGCTGTTGTCTTGTCTTCAGCCAGGGCCCCTGCCCAGAGGTGAGTATGGCTCACCTAGCAAATCACACTTACTGCTTTTCTGTTGAGCATCGCTGCTTACATTAGGAGGAAGGCTTCCCACGGCCTGACTTTCCTTCCCTTCCTCCCTTGGAGCCCCAGATTTTGCCTGAACCTGATGTGCAATGGGATCGAAGGTGCTGGGGCTGTTTATGGAGCTGGGAGGACGAGGACCGGGGTCTACAGGTTGGACCAGCGGGAGATGGCACTCAGTCCGGGGCCTCTAGAGGGCTGGGAGCTGGGAGCAGCTACCGTCAGAGGTCCTAGCCCTTTTGCCTCTGCCTTCTTGCTAGGCCTCAGGCAGCTTCTATTATTAGCTGAGCAGCCTCATTCTCCAGCCTGTGGCTCTCACCTCCACTTCCAGGTGTCCACCATTTCCCACGGGTGCCTGAGAAGCAGGGTTGGCTCATCCTCCAGCTAGAAAGAGTGTCTGTCCACCCTTGTTGGGACCATTATGGAGGAAGAGGGTGGTTTCCCTCTGGCAGTGTCTCTCCTCACCTCCTCCCCTTGTCCTCTGTGCTCCACATCACACAAGCGCGCGCACACACACACACACCCTCCTCCCCAGAGGTTCTGGAGAAGGGACCAGGTGGAGGCACGTTGGGGGAGGGGTGGGCACAGCAGAGCTGGCATCACCCTGTGCCCTGCTTTAACTCTCCCTCCCGTGGGAGACTGGCAATCTGCTGCAGAAGCAAGGTTGCCATCTGGCGTGGTGACCTGCGTTCTCTCTGTGCTGGAGACAGAGAGAAGGGAGAGGCATGACAGGCTGGCTGCAAGTGGGCTTTGTGTGTGTGCATGTTAGGAATAGAGATGAGTGCCCAGCAGAGGGGAGACGCAGGCCGAGCCGGGGTGAATCAGACCTTCTGCCTGTCCTCATTAGGTGGGTACCTGGGAGGGCTGAGGTGCCCAGGGAGCTTGCACCGCTTGCCCAGTTGAGGCGAGAACACGTGAGCACACATCCCTAGCCTGTCACCAAGGATGGCCGCCTGCTCAGTGCCCACGAGTGCTCAGGACGCCACCAGGGAAGTATACTGAGTGACACCTCTATTCACGCCCTGACCCTGGGTGGACACCCCAGCGGAGACCGGGGTCCTGTGTGTCCTTTCGTGTTTGACGGTCCTGGCCCAGAGGGCTGTTTTCTCCCTTGGATGACACCGCTCTGCTGTGTCCCAGCCTCGGGAGTCATGATCTGAGGGGTTTCTCGGTGCAGACTCTCTTGAATCACAGGTGAAGTTCTCTCATGACGCTTGAGGGCTGTGCATGGGGGTGTTGAGCAAGCATGACTCCTGGGCCACATCCAGGGCCCCACCTCTTCCTGTAAGGCATTGTGATCTAAGAACAGTTTTTACATTTTTAAATGGTTGGGGGAAAAATCCAAAGGAAAATGTTTTGTGATACATGAAAATTATGTGAAATTCACATTTCTTCGTCTATAAATAAGGTTAGATTGGAATACAGCCATGCTCATCACTCACTCGTTTATGTGTTGTCAGTGGCTGCCTTCCCACTGAAATGGGGAGTGGAATAGTTGCAACAGAGAGCACGTGGCCCACAAAGTGTGCAATATTTACTATCTGGTCCTTTACAGAAAGTGTCTGTGCACTGCCCTCCCATTTAGGCCCCTTTAAAGGGAAACAGGGATACCAGCTTCTTCTTGACAACCTGCGTCTCGCTTACTTTGACATATTAAGCTGGCACAGAAATATCTTGTGACAATGGAAGGGAAACTAACTTTGCTGGACACCTACTGTCTAGCAGGCACATTTCCTCTGAAACATCACACCCTCTTTACAGCAGTCTTGAGGTGGGGCAAGCACTAACAGCTGCTTACATTACGAAGGCCTGGAGGCTCAGAGGGCTTCAGAAATCTACCCCAGCTCTTATGGCTGATCAGAAGAGGATTCTAGATTCAAAGCCAGTTCTGTCTGAAAATACTTTCTTCCAAAGCCAGGATCATCCCCAGGCCAGCGTGATGCTAAGATGACTCCAACGGCCCAGAGAGGACCCACCCCCGTGGCTGCTGCCTTGGGCCTCCCCATGAACAGGGGCATGAGACTTTGGCTTCGGGGACCCAGCCTCTGCTCAGGTTCCCTCGGTGTCAGAGCCTGGTGAGGGGAGTGTGCGCGAAGGAAGCAGGTTAACAGCACCGCGGACAGCTGCACAGTCAGCGCCTCCCTCCTCGTTTCCTCATCTCTCGCCATCTTCTTTCATCACTTATTAGGCTTCCTTCGGGAAGGCTCAATTTGCATTTAAATAGAAAACCTCCAGAATGGCTCTGATATAACAGTTAAGGTGTTAATTACAAATTCATTCCTCTTTAAATATTAAAGCGTTTAGTACCTCTCTGGGGGTGATGGAAGGCAGCAGGAACGCGCGGTGTTTATTGCTGTTTACTGCAAAGCCCTTACAACTCCCCACCAGCAGAGGGCAGAGAGGAGGCGTTCTCAAGACCCATGGAAGGATGTGTGTCTTGGGAACCTAATATCACCCCAAAATAAAAGACCAGCAGCAATCATTCTTGAAAGAAAGGAGAAGAGGGCCAGCAGGATGAAGCTGCTAGCATCGGGCAGAGGGGCGTCTTCAGGTTGCCGGTTCCCTGAGTTGCTTATTCACCACTCTCTCCCATCACCAAGCCTAATGCCTGGCATGCAGTGGAGACTCCAGGAATGCTTACTGATTTAGTGACTGAGTAAGTTAGCCAATCGGTCAGTTTTGAGAGAGGTCATTCATTCAACTACCGTTATGACTCAGGTGCTGTGCTAGGTGTTCTTCATAAAGGTGATCTTCTCCTTGTTAAATAGTTTATTCCTCTGCACTGCCCCCAGAGCCCTGCCGATGATACCCTGAGTTCTTCTTTGTCTTGAAGAACTGGGCTTTGTGTTTTACATACTGATTTATAAATTCACCTTCCTATGCCACGGTTAATAATTATAGCAAAACCGAGAGGTACACCATGTTTTATTATTCCCATTTCACAGGTGAGAAAACAAACCCAGGGGAGGTGAAGACATGAGCCTCAGAGCACCCAGTTCAACTGGAAGCTCAGTCAGAGCCTGAACCTTAGTCTCGGGGCTCTCAGCCTGGATCTCTTTCAAGTGTCACACTCCCCTCCTCTCTGGCTGGGCTGGTTACACTCCAGAACTCACAATGTCACGCCCCAACTTGGCCCTTGTCCCCAGATGCTGGGGCCCGAAGTCCAGCTCAGCCTCTCGGCCAGGCTCAGGGCCTGGTCGTGGCTTGCTGCTCTCTGCTGCGTTTGTGCATTCTTGCTTGTTGAGGTCCTGTTCCTTCTCCAGTGCTCAAGCTCAATGTCACCTCTTCCAGGAGCCTTTCATGATCCTGGCAGGCAAGAGCAATCTTCCCATGTTTCTGTAGAATTTTATCTGTGACTTACAACAATTGCCTTGCGTGATAATAACCACCACTGATATTCAGAGCGCTATTCCAAACTCTTTACATATTTCATATCGTTCAAATTTTATATGAACTTAATAATAGTTAACAAGTATATGGTGATTATTAGTGTTGTGAACAGTTTTATATATGTGTGTGTGTAAAATTTAGCCTGTAAGATAATTACTATTATAGTGACTATAATTCTATACATATGTATGTGTATGATTTAGCCTATAAAGTAGTCAGTATTATCCCTACTTGGCAGATGAGGAAACTGAGATTTAGGTTAAGTGACCTGCTGAAGGTCAGAGAGCCAGAATAGGGAGTGAAATCCAGAGTGGCCGACCTCAGCGTCCACATACCATTTGGGTAGAGGTTCTATTTGACTTACCAGACGATCAGCAGTTTGAAGGTGGGAGCCAGTGTTGTGTGTCATTCTTGCCATCCCTTCAAAACCAAGCACAGCAACTTGTACATAGCTGGTGTTCAGTGAGTCGAGCTGAATTCAGACCAGAAGCTAAAAGTTCTGGATATTGGTTGTATGTGGTCCAATGTGGGAGCAAACCTTTAAGTGCAAAGCTAGAGTGGCCCAGCTGAGGAAGAGAGGCCCTTAGGGACACTCACCCCTCCCAGTCCCCTGCCAGCCCATCTCTAATACTGCTACCTGTCTCCCCAGCAGAAGCACTGGGAATGCCAAGGTGCCAGTGCAGAGATGGATTAAAATAAAACTTACCTGACCCGGGGAAAAGGGTGTCAGTGATCGTCTGCCAAAGACACAGGAGGAGACGGGGCTGGAGAGGCCTGGGTGGGTCGGCCCGGGGCTCCTCGAGGAGCAGGCTGGGGCAGGGCGGCAGGGGCCCCAGGATCCCAGGCTTCCTCCAGGACTCAAGTCCCTGTGGCCGCCTCTGGCTGATGGACTAGGATCGCGTCCTACGCAGAGGGCTGCCTCCAGTGCTGGGGAGGAGTCCTCCGCTCAGGAGGCGTGAGCCCCCACTGCGAGAGCCTCGGCCCTTTATGGAGCCGGGCTGCTTTGCCTGCCTCTCCCTCTGTGGGCCTCAGCTGCCAGAGCCTGATCTCTGAGGAGAGAGGGTGCGGGGCGGACTACTCGCACACACAATGACTGCCATGGAAACTAACCAGCAAGAGGATTTAGGGACACGGACTCCTCTGCCAGGTGGGAGAGAAGGAGGGAAGAGAGGAAGCGGCCACCCTTTGTGGCAGGACCTTTATGCAAAAGTGACATGTCCACTTCAGCCCTGATCCAGTGATGGCCAGTTTCCCTGTTCTGGGTTGTGGGTAAAAGGCAGAGGCATGAGTTGACCTTTTGGTATTAGAGCCCCAAACAACCACCCTACACCTTTGTCCTTCTGTGCACAGAGTGGGCATCAGCATTCAGAGAGGGAGAGCAGCTCCCTCAAAAACACCCAGCACTGCTGGAAACGTTAGACACAGGCTGCCAACCTTTCAGGGCACTTTGGATCACTTTGCTTGAGGGGATGGCTCGCAGAAATGATGAAAAGTGCAGTGTCCCAAGTGGTAGCCAGATAAGGCTGCATTTTAAGCCCCATCTCCTCTATGGGCTGCAGCAGACTGTCCAGAGCTTGAAGACAGACAGTGGGAGCAATCACAGAGATGTCGCACACGCGGCTTCTCCATTCTACGGCTCTTCTGTTTGGGAGGATTGTCTCTCTGGGCAAAAGAAAGTCTAACTAGGGTAACATTTTGTTTATTCTCTGAGGAGAAGGTACTATTGGAGTAAGACCATCAACTGAGCCCCAGAAATCCCACCAGCTATTCAGCTGTGAGACTTTAGACAAGTGTGAAAGTGAAAGTCTCTCAGCTGTGTCCGACTCTTTGCGACCCCATGGACTTTACAGTCCATGGAATTCTCCAGGCCAAAATACTGGAGTGGGTAGCCTTTCCCTTCTCCAGGGGATCTTCCCAACCCAGGGATTGAACCCAGGTCTCTCACATTGCAGGTGGATTCTTTACCAGCTGAGCCACAAGGGAAGCCCAAGAATATTGGAGTGGGCAGCCTATCCCTTCTCCAGGGGATCTTCCCGACCCAGGAATTGAACTGGGGTCTCCTGCACTGCAGGCAGATTCTTTACCAACTGAGCTATTAGGGAAGCCCTAACAGACAAGTTTATCCATCTGTAAAATGGGACTGATGGGGTTGTGAAGGGGATTAAGTGAGGTAATATGTGAGTAAAGTACTTAGAATAGTGCCTGGCCCGTAGTGTTTACCATTGCTACTGTTACTGTCGGTAGTTTTTCTGGTCTTCTGTTTACACAGCTATAAAAGTGAGCCAATAACACCAATATCTCTCATGGGAATTAAAAGGGAGGATTATGAGATTATACTCGGTGGCATGGTGATTATCACAGGGTATACACTTGTCAAAACCCATCAAACTATGGATTTTATTGTGTGTAAATGACACTTTGATTTTTACATGAGTTTATATAAACAAGTGCATCAGTCACGAGTGTCTAGAACATAGGAAATATTCTTATTCCCCGATCTCTCTCCATGAAGACAGAGGCGGACAGACAGCTAATACTGGGAGAGAAGGGCTGCATAGGGAGGGGGTGCCCATATACGGGCTACATTGATTTTGGAGGTAATGGACCACCTGTGGAGACTCAGTTATTCTGGATATTTCCTGAGGCTTGAACGTCAATCTCTCAGTTACAGAGGCAACACCTGGGTAACCGAGTTTCCTTTATTAACGCAGCTCCTAATGTCATAATCTGGTACAAGACAGTGAGCTGCACTCCAGCTTGCTTCACCTGCCCCTCCAGGGCCCATCTCCCCTCCACTGCCTCTGCTGTTTGTCTCCCAGACTCCCCGGAGCTGCACTTTGGCCCCTGAGCAGGGTGGCATGGCGACGGTTGGCTTCAGGCTGTCACACCTAATGAAACATTGGCCCGGGCAGACAGCTGTCCATCAGAGCAGCCCAAGAAGGAACTGTGTGCCACATTAGAAATGCCTGAGAGAGGTTGCTACAGCCCAATTAAAGAGGCATTGTGTGTGTATATGCGTGTGTGTCTGCATGAGCATTGTGTGTAAAGGGACTGGAGGGGGTAAAAGTAGAATACAATTAAGAATCAAATAAAACTGACACCTGGAGACAGATTATAGGCCACAAGCAAACAGCTGGGCTGAAGGATAGCTGCTTGGATGACGCTGAAGAGAGAATCCCTGCTGCCAAACGGCCCCAGAATCTCCCTTGTTTGTCTGTCCTATGGCTTGGCGCCTATAAATAAACATATCCCTAATCCATAATCTGAGAATAATTTTAAACTCAATCTGTTTAAAAAACCCATTCTCAGCAAATGTTTGTGAGCACTGGCTCGTCTTGCTTCTCTGTATCGTTTGGGGATACAAGACTGAGTCAGAGACAAATGCAAAGATGATGATATGCTGAAGATGTTTCAAACGTGAAATCCTTTTAGGATTACTTCCTTCATCTCTCCAAAGATGCTTATGTCTAGGGACAGGGAAGAAAAGGGGACAAGTTGGGATCGTGACTAAGATAGCTATTAAGATCATAGCCCTAAACTGCAGTTCTGAATGTGAAACCCTAGCGATGAGAGGGTCTAATGTTTAACCCAAATCTTGCCAATGATGAAAACGGGCACTGGGTCTTTTGGCAGCGGTCTGATGTTAGGTGACGAAATAAAGCATGTTCCAATTGAAATTAGCAGGCTGGGTCCAGGTTAAAGAGCAAACAAAAGAAGGTAGCTCAGAGTCAGCTGGTGTCCTGGGATACAGATAAGTCACAAAACTGGGTTTATCTGCAGGTGTCAGGATTGACCAGCCTAGGGTCTATTTCCAGGGTTCTTCTCAACTTAGCCATCCCCTCCTCCCGAAAAAGAGGCCCAAACTGGAATATAAAAAGGTGCTGGGTGTGAAATCCTGCCTAATTTAAGCTCTGCTCACAAAGGAGGCCAGAGGGCACAGGGAGGGGTGGAAATCAAGTGAGTAAATGTCAGCTCTGCAGTTGGGAAGAAGCCATTAGGCCGGCAGAGCATCCAATTAGCAGCCATTGAATTAGAGCAGTAAAATAGGGGCCTGACATCAAGGCCCGGCGGGGAGGGACCGTCTAAGTGGGCAGGAAGGCGCGCAGGCGGCGGTCAATGGAGGATTACCGTAAGATGTGCAAATGGCAGGCGCAGACGCCTACCGACGACAGCCCCCGTCCAGACACCTTTCACAAAATGCCCGCACGATGCCTTTGTCCTTCCTCAAATCCTGTCTCAGGGAGCCCAGCCATCTCATGGGCGATTTTGGAAAACATTTCTCCCTTCTGCCTGAACCCAGAAACAAAATAGGCAGCTCTCAGCCACTCTGGGATTAGTCAGAATAGACAAAGAAGGGGAGCAAATCCCTCAGCAAATAGCGCCCCGGAGATTTCATTTTTCTGCTTTTCAGTACAAACCTACTCAGACAGATGCTGGAATACATCAGTCTGCCTGTGCAAGCAAGAAAAGAGAACTTTGTTCACATAGAGACATTTTCATTTAATGCTGTATTTATTTCATTTTGTAACCAGTGGTTTGCCAATGCTGAGTCTTCTCCCCCCCGCCCGCCCCCCACAAAACTCTCGTTTCCTTGTCCAGAGTCTTCCCCCACCTCCCACCAGCCAAACTCTATTTCCTTGTCCAGAGAAGAAAAAGATTAACATTTCTTCCCTTTATCCTAAATTGGAAGAGTTCAGTTAAGTCTCTTAAAAGCCCCATATGGCAGTGGTGCCCAGATTCTAGATTTAAAAGGGAAAATCCACTCTGAAAATGAAAATAGAAAGCAACTCTGATTTGGAACAATTGAGTCTCATTTTTTTCATTTAACAAATAGCTATGGGGCACCTCTTGAATGCAAAGCATGAGGTGGCATTTCAGGTCTGGTTTGTGGATTCAGGAAGCTTCTAGCTCCAGGGGAAATGAGGCACAGGATATACATGTCCAGAGTAGAAGCAGGTAAGTGATGCAGGATCAGTCTGCTCTGCATTTTGAGAGTGGAGAGGAAGAAGAAAGCAATGCTCTGAAGGTGCCAGAGAAGACCTCCAGAGAGAGGAGCCAGTCCTTCAAACAGGTGGCAGATTTCAGCAAAGTAGAGTGGAAGGCATCTAAGCAGAGATGGAGGAATAGGTCCAGGTTTGTGCAGACTGGGGTGTGGTTGAAAAAAGCCACTGAAGGTTGACAGGTAAGATACAGAACACTCAGCTAAATTAGAATATTTAGGTAAACTAGAAAATTTGGTCATTTATCTGAAATTCTGATTTAAGTGGGTATCCTGTATTTTCATTTACGAAATCTGGTAACCTTATGGCAGGAGCCAATGTCTAGTCTCATCCAAGTTCCTGCAATATTGCAGGTACTTAGAAGTGTTATTTGTAACCCACTGCAACTATCTCTGTAAAGTGAGTATCAGTATACCCATTTCACAGGTGAGAAAACTAAGCCTTCTAGAGTTTAAGCAACTTCTGGCTCTAGTCGAGCAGTTAATACATGACAGTGAAAGGATCCCCCCGAGGTCTAACACTGGTGATACCTTGGAGTACTGAAGGTTCAGGCGAAGGGAAGACGTTGAGATGGAATTGATGTATAACCTGTGTAAATCTAGGTGTACAGCTGAGTCGATACACGCACAAATTGCAAAATGATGAGCACAATAAGGTTAGTTAAGACTATCACCTCACACTGATTTCCTTCCTTTTTGTGAGCGTGTGTGGTAATAATATTTAAAATATACTCTTCCGTCAACTGTCAAGTGGACGGTATCGTTACTCTTAGATATGATACCAAAAGGAGGAGCATTAATAAGAAACAAATCTTCTACCTCAGAACTTCGTTTCTTTTTCCCCACATAACCTTCTATTGTATGAATGACATTTTTTTATCCATTCATTAATTGATAGACAGAGTTTCTTTTTGGACTTTCCTGATGGCTCAGACATTAAAGAATCCACCTACAGTGTAGGAGACCTGGGTTGGGAAGATTCCCTGGAGAAAGGGAATGGCTACCCACTCCAGTATTCTTGCCTGGAGAATCCCATGGACAGGGGAGCCTGGTGGGCTGTAGCCCATGAGGTCACAAAGAGTTGGACACAACTGAGCAACTAACACTTTCACTTTTCACTTTCAGGAATGTCCTAAAATTGATTGTAGTGAGGATTATGCAACTCTGTTTGGTAAATGTCATTGAATTGCATGCCTTATGTGGTTGAATTATATGGTGTGTTAATCATATCTTAATAAAGCCCTTTTTTGTAAAGAGTGAAGTCTTAAGATCAGACTTTAGTATCAGATGGGTATGGGTTTGTATCCCAGTTCTCCACTTGATCTTGAATAAATCAACTCTCTGGGTCTCAATGTCTTTAGCTGTCAAATCAGAATTGTTATAATATCATTATTTTTAATCGGTTTTTATTGGAATATAGTTACTTTACAATAATATTATAATAGTATTATGGCACAGTTGCTGAGAGGGTTAAATGAAATAATGCAAGTAAAATACCTACCACAGTTCCAAGCATCTAATAAGCATTTAATTAATGTTACTTATGCAACCAAGTTTAGATGAGTACCAACTTTTGTGGGTGACCACTGACCATCCTTAATTCCAGCATGTTAAGTGTTCTCTGAAAACTTTATGGAACTGTTCAGACATCTGAGGAAGTTACAACTGTGCGATTTCATATAGCATGACAACATTAGGAAAGATTCCTCTCAATTGCTGAAACACAATCTTCAGAATTAAAAAACTCAGAAGACACCGTGAGTTAAACTAATTTTGGTTAAAGATTTCACAGCAAACTTAGCAGGGAGTATTTATATTAACTTCACATCCTTTGAGTGGAACTCTATGAAGGTAATTTTGATGGGTATATGACTGACTAAGAGAGGGTAAAACTAGGACTAGAATGGCAAGGAAAAGTCTATCACAATTTCTGTAGCCTCCACACAGGTTTTTTTTTTTTTTTTGTCACTTAAATGAACTGTGAAAATTAATTACCTGTCATGCCATGAAAGCATAACTGCCTATGAACATATGAAAAGACTGTTAATAGTTCGACTGGAAAATAATGTAAAAAAGTATGTAGCAAAAAAGAAAGCCTAGACTATCTAGAGTATCAACTTTAACAGTTTCAAATTTTTCCTAATCCTCCTTCCCAGTTTAAATGGGGAAAGGCTTGCAAGTGTAGAAAAGACAAGGAAAGGGGGTCTCTTCAAGCATGATGTATATTCCTCACAGGATGCGGGGTTGGGGTGGTTCTGTAACTTCCCCACTCCAGGAGTTCAGTTGCTCAGTCGTGTCTGACTCTTTGTGACCCCAGGGACTGCAGCAGGCCAGGTTTCCCTGTCCATCACCAACTCCCCGAGCTTGTTCAAACCCACATCAGTTGAGGAGGTGATGCCATCCAACCATCTCATCCTCTGTCGTCCGCTTCTCCTCCTGCCTTCAATCCTTCCCAGCATAAGGGCCTTTTCCAACGAGTCAGTTCTTCGCATCAGGTGGCCAAAGTATTGGAGCTTCAGCTTCAGCATCAGTCCTTCAGGACTGATTTCCTTTCGGATTGACAAAACATGGTCCACTGGAGAAGGGAATGGCAAACCACTTCGGTATTCTTGCCTTGAGAACCCCATGTGAAAGTCATTCAGGCATGTCTGACTCTGCGACTCCATGGCTAAACAGTCCATGGAATTCTCCAGACCAGAATGCTGGAATGGGTAACCTTTCCAGGGAACTACACCAGGGAAGTAGTTTAATCTTTATTTGTGGCATTCCATTGTGTAGAATCAAAATTGAGTTATTTAGTGTCCTTTTTATTTTATTTTTAAAATTTTATTTTTTGGTCTTTTTTTGTATTTATTTCCTTTCTATATATTGTTTAAAAGATATTTATCATATCTTTATTACTTCTTTACAGTGAAGGAGCTCCAAACCTCGACCCAGAAGCAGGTTGTCGTCTGTGAATGGTTCAGCACCAGGTTCCCCACGAACGTGCGGTGCGGGACCTGCGGGGGTGGGGTGGGGAGGGCGGCCGCCTTTCCACGCAGCACCTCGTGTCTCGGGAGGAAGAACTTTGAGCACTGGCCCCGTTCCCGCGGACGGCAGGGTGCGCCTTGCACACCAGACCATGCCCAGAGGGCATTCTCCTTTTGATGGAATTTTGTTTTATTGATTTTTTTCCTATGTGTGTTATTTTAAATGAAACTGCTATTAGCTTCCTGTAAAAAAAAAAAAAAAAAAAAGACCTCAATCTGGCTAAGGAAGCACTGCCTGTGTTAATAATAACTATTAACATATATATATATATACACACATATACACATGTATATAGCCTCTTATTTAGCCTCCTTTTACTTTCAAATTCAATCTTTATTGTATATTGGAATAGTGTTGACTTACAATATTGTGTTAGTTTCGGGTATACAGCAAAGTGGTTCTGTTATACTATGTAATATTCATTTTTTTCAGGTTCTTTCCCCATACAGGTTATCACAGAATATTGAGTAGAGTTCCATGTGTTACACAATTGGTCCTTGTTGATATCTACTTTATATACAGTAGCATGTATATGTTAATCCCAAACTCCTAATTTCGCTCTCCCCTCCCACACCCTTCCTCTTTGGTAACCTTAAGTTTGCTTTCTGTGAGTCTAATAATGACTACTGTTTGAATACCTGTTACGTACTGACATTTTCCATGTATTATCTACTACACGATACCCATTTTATAAAGGAGAAAATCGAAGCCCAGAGTTCGCTTCCCAAGATCTGGAGGTAGCAGGTGGCCGGGCCAGCGCCCGAGCTCCGTGAGTCTGACGCCATGTAGAAGTTTCTTCTACTCTGTCACTGGGGCCTCCAGAAATCTTTCTGCTTACTTGTTTCTGTTTTTGGCTGCTCTGGATCTCCACTGCTGCGTGGGCTCTCTCTAGCTGCAGTGCACAGGCTTCTTTGTGGTGCTTCTCTGGTTGTGGAGCTCGGCTCTAAGGTGCATGGGCTTCAGGAGTTGCGGCGTGTGGGCTCAGTAGTTGTCGTGCGGGGGCTTTGCTGTCCTGAGGCATGTGGAATCTTCCTCAACCAGGGATCGAATCCATGTCTCCTGCATTGGCAGGCAGATTTTTAGCCACTGGACCACCAGGGAAGTCCTGCAGAAATCTTAAGGTCACACTTCCTGCTCCACTCTGAGCTCAGTCTTTGGAAATCTTTTAATCTTCTCTGCGGGCATCTTCATCCAAGGCAATTCATTTCCAACATTGGCCGCTTGTGTTCCTCCCCCAGAGATTCTGAGCTAAATGGTCTAGGGGACAGCCTGGGCACCAGACCTAGGATTATTCTGGTGGGCTACAAGGCTGAGGGCCACTGGATTCGGGGAACCTGTGTGGTAATGATTTTGAAAGGAGATGCCTCCATTCCCACTGAGCTTTGGCCAGATGAATTTTGCACACAAGTTGCTGGACCTTTAAGATAAGGAAGAAATATATTTCCCTACTAGGCCTAAAGGCAGCCCAGAAGGACTCTTGCACTGTAGGCTCCTATTAGACAGATAAGAGGACCAAACCCGGGCTCCCAGCCAGCAATCCTAGGGTCAGGCAGTGTTTAACCAGTTTAATTGTTGTGCAAACAAAATGTACCACTGCAGCACTTTGTAGAGTTTGATCTCAGAGGGGCCATTTCCCCTCCCATCCCTGCCTGGTGGCCTGAGCAGTAAAGACAGCTGATTAAGCATCCTTGCTTTCTCTCATCTGGCTCCTGTCTGACTCTCCAAAAGCAAGAGACAACTCTGCCCAAGAGCAGGCCAGGAGGATCTGTGTCATTTCGGGAAATGGACAAGGAAGACATCAAAAGAGAATGGCAGGAGGGTGATTAGGAGCCACAAGGAGCAAACACCATGTGGCTGTTCCCTGGGGTTTCTCTGTTGTTTGCAAAGCCGGTAATGTTAAGATACTCTGCCCATTGTGGGGACTGTGGAAAAGAAAAGCAGAATTTCAGCCTTCAGCACTTAGTCCTTGTATTAACATTAATTGGGAGATAAATTCACTTTCTCCTTTCCCCTTTCAGTGTCCACTTATGTAATAAAACCTTTTTTGATCACAAAATCTTTTACCCAGAAGCTTCAACCATCCAGAACAAAAAAAGTGTGGACTTGATTTTGTAGCAGAGGTTTAGGCCCTCGTTTTGAGCCTCTTTACTTACATTTTATTTTCAACCCTTAAGAGCATATTTTAACTAGCATTTATTGGATCCCTACTATCTGCTGGCCCTAGACTAGCTGTTAGAGACTGATAGATGGTTCCAGCATCATCTTCAAGCTCTACGGGGCCATGGTCTAGCTGAAAGCTGCCCAACTACAACTTACCACAATACGACTCAGACAGGCCAAGGAATCTAATAATGATGTTAATATTACTAATAATAAACCCAGTCAGAGCTAATAAGTCTGATTAGAGGGTTTCTAGAATTTGTAGAGATCTCTTCAAGAAAATTAGAGATACCAAGGGAACATTTCATGCAAAGATGGGCTCAATAAAGAACAGAAATGGTATGGACCTAACAGAAGCAGAAGATATTAAGAAGAGGTGGCAGGAATACACAGAAGAACTGTATAAAAACAATCTTCACGACCCAGATAATCTCGATGGTGTGATCACTCACCTAGAGCCAGACATCCTGGAATGTGAAGTCAAGTGGGCCTTAGAAACCATCACTACGAACAAAGCTAGTGGAGGTGATGGAATTCCAGTTGATCTATTTCAAATCCTGAAAGATGATGCTGTGAAAGTGCTGCACTCAATATGCCAGCAAATTTGGAAAAGGTCAGTTTTCATTCCAATCCCAAAGAAAGGCAATGCCAAAGCATGCTCAAACTACAGCACAATTGCACTCATCTCACATGCTAGTAAAGTAATGCTCAAAATTCTCCAAGCCAGGCTTCAGCAGCACAGGAATTGTGAACTTCCAGATGTTCAAGCTGATTTTAGAAAAGGCAGAGGAACCAGAGATCAAATTGCCAACATCTGCTAGATCATGGAAAAAGCAAGAGAGTTCCAGAAAAACATCTATTTCTGCTTTATTGACTATGCCAAAGCCTTTGACTGTGTGGATCACAATAAACTGTGGAAAATTCTGAAAGAGATGGGAATACCAGACCATCTGACCTGCCTCTTGAGAAACCTATATGCAGGCCAGGAAGCAACAGTTAGAACTGGACATGGAACAACAGCCTGGTTCCAAATAGGAAAAGGAGTACGTCAAGGCTGTATATTGTCGCCCTGCTTATTTAACTTATATGCAGAGTACATCATGAGAAACGCTGGACTGGAAGAAACACAAGCTGGAATCAAGATTGCCGGGAGAAATATGAATAACCTCAGATATGCAGATGACACCACCCTTATGGCAGAAAGTGAAGAGGAGCTAAAAAGCCTCTTGAGGAAAGTGAAAGAGGAGAGTGAAAAAGTTGGCTTAAAGCTCAACATTCAGAAAACAAAGATCATGGCATCTGGTTCCATCACTTCATGGGAAATAGATGGGGAAACAGTGGAAACAGTGTCAGACTTTATTTTGGGGGGCTCCAAAATCACTGCAGATGGTGACTGCAGCCATGAAATTAAAAGACGCTTACTCCTTGGAAGCAAAGTTATGACCAACCTAGACAGCATATTCAAAAGCAGAGACATTACTTTGCCGACTAAGGTCCGTCTAGTCAAGGCTATGGTTTATCCTGTGGTCATGTATGGATGTGAGAATTGGACTGTGAAGAAGGCTGAGCGCCGAAGAATTGATGTGTTTGAACTGTGGTGTTGGAGAAGACTCTTGAGAGTCCCTTGGACTGCAAGGAGATCCAACCAGTCCATTCTGAAGGAGATCAGCCCTGAGATTTCTTTGGAAGGAATGATGCTAAAGCTGAAACTCCAGTACTTTGGCCACCTCATGCGAAGAGTTGACTCATTGGAAAAGACTTTGATGCTGGGAGGGATTGGGGGCAGGAGGAGAAGGGGACGACAGAGGATGAGATGGCTGGATGGCATCACGGACTCGATGGACGTGAGTCTGAGTGAACTCCGGGAGTTGGTGATGGACAGGGAGGCCTGGCGTGCTGCGATTCATGGGGTCGCAAAGAGTCGGACACGACTGAGCGACTGAACTGAACTGGACAGTCTGTAGCAGATGAGTCAGAAAATTCAAATGTGGGAAAGAATTGTTCCAGATAGTTGAAAACCTGAAGGCACAGGGAGAAACAAATTCAACAACTCAAAGAGCACAGTGGCCTGGGGCCATGTGGTACAGGGCAAGCTGTCTTGTAAGCCTGTAGAGATGTTCCTGTTTTAATACAGAAGTAAGATGTTAGTATTAATAGCTATGATTTCTTGCTAGGTGCTGCACTGTGTGCTTCAGTATAGATTATTTCGTTAGTCCTCACTACAGCGCTGAGCTAGACACCACTTCCCATTCAGCAGATGAAGGAATTGCAGCTCAGCAAGACCAAACAGCTTGCAAGGACCCTCAGCTGTTAGATGCGGAATCAGAATTTGAACCCAGGTCTGTCTGTCTCCATTCCATTCCCAAAGTGATGTTCATAGTTACAAAGTCAAAGACACATAAGATTTGGCAGGGAAAATGTCTCATTCAATGCCCCTATTTCATTGAGGAGGAAGTCACTCAAAAATATGAAAATTACATTTCTATATATTTTATTGAGGTATAATTTAACATATTAATTTCATTGTACAATATAATGATTCACAAAATGACAACCACAGTAATTCTGTCCCCATATAGTTTCTTCCTGTGATTAGCACTTTTAAGAGCTATTCTCTTCAGTTCAGTTCAGTTCAGTTGCTCAGTCGTGTCTGACTCTTTGTGACCCCATGAATCGCAGCACGCCAGGCCTCCCTGTCCATCACCATCTCCCAGAGTTCACTCAGACTCACGTCCACTGAGTCAGTGATGCCATCCAGCCATCTCATCCTCTGTCATCCCCTTCTCCTCCTGCCCCCAATCCCTCCCAGAATCAGAGTCTTTTCCAATGAGTCAACTCTTCGAATGAGATGGCCAAAGTACTGGAGTTTCAGCTTCAGCATCATTCCTTCCAAAGAAATCCCAGGGCTGGTCTCCTTCAGAATGGACTGGTTGGATCTCCTTGCAGTCCAAGGGACTCTCAAGAGTCTTCTCCAGCACCACAGTTCAAAAGCATCAATTATTTGGCGCTCAGCCTTCTTCACGCAACGTTTAAAAATGCAATACTGTATTATTAACTATTGTCACCATGCCATACACTATATCCCCATGACATTTATTTCTGAAATTTCTATGTTTTGACCTTCTTCACCCATTTTGCCCACTATGCACCTCTACCTCTAGTAATGACCAATCTATTCTCTGTATCTATGAACTTGGGCAGGATTTTTGTTTTTAAAATTCTACATATAAGTGACATAAGTATCTGTCTTTCCCTGACATTTCAGTTAACATAAGCCTTCTAGCACCATCCACGTTGCTGCAAATGCTAAGATCCATTCTTTCTTGTGCTCAAATAGTACTCACTGTGTTGTGGGTACACGTTTTTTTCTCTTTATCCAGTCATCCACCAGGGGACACATAAGTTGTTTCCATATCTTGGCTATTGTAAAAATACGCTTCAGTGAACACCGTGGTTTCATGTATAATTCCAAATTAATGTTTTTGTTTCCTTCAGATAAATACCTAGAGGTATCATATGGTAGTTCTGTTTTATCAGTTATTTTTTTAAGAACCTCCACATCATTTTCCATAGTGGCTGCACTTATTTACATTCCCACCAATAGTGCACACGGATTCCCTTTCCTCCACCTCCTCACCAACACTTGTTATTGCTTGTCTTTTTGATAATAACCATTTTAACAGGTGTGATGTGATATTTCACTGTGGTTTCGGTTTGTATTTCCGTGACGATTAGTCATGCTGAGATCTTTTTATGTCTTTGTCGGCCATCTGTATGTCTTCTTTAGAAAAATGTCTATTCAGACCCTCTGCCCATTTTTTAGGCATGCTGGTTTTGTTTTTTTGCTACCGACTTCTATGAGTTCTTTATATATTTTAGATATTAAGCCCTTATCAGATATGTGATTTGCAAATATTTTCCCCTGAAAACTTATATACTCGGATTCTTTGCTTAAAAAGGCAAAGGAAAAGTATAACATTTCATGAAGATTCCTATTAAATATCTTCATAACCCTGTCACATGTTGGGTTCCCTAGAATCAGAGTCTGAGCCCTGTGGCTTATTGCAGAAGTGCTGTTCAGAAAACCTGTATGGGTCTGAAGCAGGGTAAAGGGGAAACGGCCACGCGAGACTGCGGTCCCAGGTACAGCTAAGCCTTGGCCTGATTCAGGGTGGATGGGTGGGACATGGAGACCTCTGGAGCACAATCAGTACCACAGAGGCATCCCTTCCCCTCCCCGATGCCAAGGGGCTGGCCTCTTGATTTTCCAGATTAGTCTTTGGCTCTGAACTCCCCAGGTGGGTCTCACTGATCAGGAGAAGCAGACCCCATCAACGGAAGGCAACTCTCAGGAAAGAGTGGTACCCGTGAGTCTGACAGGAACCCACACAGCAGGGAAGGGGCTCAGGGCAGAGTGGTCACTCACACAGACTCTGGACAAGTCCTCTGCTTCCCCGGCTAGAGCCTCATTACAACTGAGCTCCTAGTACAGGGTCTGGAACACAGTAAGCCCTTCATAAATGCCAACAAAATGACACCCTGTTAGGAAGGAAGTTGCTTCCTCTCAAAGAGGTAAACTGAAGTTATCTGGAAAAAAGTTTCCAGCTGAATGAAGAACCACTGAGCATAAGGCCACACTGGCCCACAGGAGCAGGCAGGCAGAAAGGCTCACTGAGTACAGAACCATGACCTTCCCATCACCAGCAGGATTTGCCGAGAATGCAGATCTGTTCATCTAAGCAATATTTCTGCCTCCCACTTTGGGAGAACATATCACCTCAAAAAGAACCTTTTGATGGTTTCTCACAAGTGGAAGTATGTGCTGTCACTGAGAATTAATTGTAGAAAGCCTTGCCTAAGGAAATGCCCCAATTTTTCCTTTTTGCTACCAGAATTGGTATAAGCAAGAAAGATACTGGCAGGTGATTAGTGGTGTATTCCTTGCACGTCTCCAAATGGCCTACTTTTGCAAGCAATATCCCACCTTTAAATAAAGCTGCTAGCAAATGCAGAAAACTGCCTACGTTCTTTTGCCAAGTTGCAGTATTGGGCTTATAAGTGAAATATAGTAAGGCAGCCTCCAGCATCTATATAGCTGTTACTACTCTGATAACATAAAATCCCTTTACCCTGGGGTCTCATATACTGGGATGTATTTTCCACACTCATCAAAAATTAAGAAAGATACATGATATCATCTGACTTTTGAATATGGTAATGAGAATGGACATCAGATGTAGCAAGGGAGTTGATTAGTTTCAAAGCAGAAATCAAGAGATGCAAGGCATCAAGTGCAATGGGAGAGTCAGGGTCTATTTCACTAGGCTTCCATTGAGGAAAGTTAAAAATAATCATAAGAGTTAGTGGAGTTTGGGGCTAGACTATGCATATAAGTACCCCCACATCTCTGATGGACTCTGTTAGAGCCGTCAGTGTTGACTCCAGCTTACCTGCTTGTTATCGGTGACATATATCCTGCCTGTTCTGGCACATTCTGGTTGGGTTTCCACGGGCTCACGGTGTGGAAAGTCAGGAGACTTACCCCGATACAGCTTGTCGTGGCCACAGTGTGTTATTGAGGGGGCAGTGGGGCTGGGACGCACAGAAGAAAGGAAGCCAGATGATACATAGGGGTCACCTACACAGGGCGAGAAAGAGTCTGCAGGCAGGATTGAAACTGTAGAAGTATTTTGTTTGGCTCACAGTTTTGAGGGTTTAAAATCTTTCTTAAATTAGTTGCCAATTTGAAGAATTCAGAGATTTCACCTAAATATCCAGAATTTTCACTCTTCTTGAAATACCGACTCACCTTCCTGCATGGTGTGTCCTGGCTGGGCTGGGGAGCTGTTGCCCCCTCCAGGGCGATGTTCACTGAGCAAGTCACAGGACTCACTCATTCACTTACACAATTTGCCTGGGCCCATGATGTTTGGGCTTCCCTTGGGGCTCAGATGGTAAAGCATCTGCCTGCCATGGAGGAGACCCAGGTTCAATCCCTGGGTCAGGAAGATCCCCTGGAGAAGAAAATGGCAACCCACTCCAGTATTCTTGCCTGGAGAATCCCATGGACAGAGGAGCCTGGTGGGCTACAGTCCATGGGATTGCAAAGAGTCAGATACGACTGAGCGATTAACACTTTCATACATAACACAAAATGTACCACTTTAACCATTTTTAGCTATGCAGTTCAGTGATCCTAAATACTGCTGTGCGACCATCACTCCCATCCATTTCTGAAACTTCTCTTATCTTCCCAAACTAAAACTCGGAACCCGTTAACCAACAGCTCTCCACTCCCCCACCCCTCAGAAACTGGCAACCACCATTCTGCGTTTGGTCTCTATGAGTCTGACTATTCTAGGTAATCATAAAAGCGGAATCATACAGCCCTCGCCCTTTTGTGGTTGGACTATTTTACTTAGCACACTGTCTTTAAGGTTCATCAATGTAGTTTCCAATTCAGAAATATATTGCTCATTTTACAGAGGCAACTGAGGCTCCAGGCAAGCATTCCATGCCCACGGGGGCACGGTGAGATTGGAACCTGGATCCCCTGAGTTCCATCTCAGCACCATCCCGCGTGTCATCCCCTTTGGGCCAGTTTCAACGTTCCAGCAGCATCAGGAAGAGAGATGTGCTCCTCCTGGCAGCAGAGCCCCCCTGACTCAGGCAGGCTGTGAACGTGCCCTTCTTGCTTGCCCCACACCAGTCTTGGGGAAAGCAGAAGAGCTGCACTCTGATCGGAACAGTAGTAGACGTCAGTGACCCATATTCCCCGAGAGGCCAACAAACCCTAGTGGCAACCACAGCAAAGCAAATCCATCCTGTCCCCTCAGCGTATTTTTAGCTAATCCCTCAGCTCCGGAGAGAATTTAACGATGGCTCTCTAGGAACTGGACTTGTCACAGCGTTCTCCCGTGGTCAGGAGACAGCGAGGCACCCTTGTCCACGCCTGCGGCGTACCTGGAATAGCCCCTTCTGGCTCTCCAGAGACTGATTCATTAGGCAGGGTTGTGTTTAGCTTATGCCCACACAGGAGAACTTGTGCGGGAGCCATCATTTTCCAGTGAACGTGAACCAGAGCTGGGTGCTCTGTATCTGCAACACCCCTGTGTATTTCTTCCTGCTCTGCACGCACCTACTTTGCCAGCAGGAAAGGGGCAGGAAGCTGTCTGTGTGCACCAACGGGAAGATGCCCTGATGGCACTTGCTTTGGCTTCCACGTACCTTCTTACTGGGTGCATTTCTTCTGGAGCAAGCTTGCTCAAAGTTAGCATGGCTTCACACAGGCTAATTGCCTTCCCTTTCATGTTCTGCCATCCAAGATTCTAGGGGAAATCTTCCTCAGAATCAAATGCTAAATTGGTTTGGCACTTTCTTATTTTAGTCTTGAGATTATTTCTTGATTTGGAAAAGAGTAATGTTTAATTTTACTTCAGAGATGAGCCTCTTCATGTCACTCTAATCAGCAAGGCTTTTCTTGGCTGGGGGGTAGTGGTGGGGTTTGAGGACAGAAGGAAAGTGTGGCGGGGAAGCAAAAAGAAAGACCTCCCAAACATCAATAATCTTTTTTCTTGCATGTTAAAATTATTATCAATACCTTAGATGTGAATAATGTGGTCTAGCACTTCTTTATTATGACTGTGGCAATGAATATAACTTGGTGCTTAACCAATTATTTTTAAGAGGTGGGAGCACAGTATTTCTTTGACTGTTGAAAGCCAGAAATAGAACCTTTAAGAATTTCTTCCATCTGCCAGCCTGAACGTTGGCTGCATAGCGATTTCAACAGCACACGTCATAGAATAGGACTTGTTGCCCCATATGCAGAATACATGCCCACAAAATCCAACGCCCCTTGGGACATGAAATTAGCTGAATCTTGTGTCGCGAGCCAGTACTCCCCTTAACTGCTTGGTGATCAGAGGGAGAACAGTCACTCTGGGTGGCATCCAAGTCTCACCCGGAAGTAAGTGACATTTAACCCATGTCACTACGCATGAGCACTACCCATGCCCAGGAAGGACAGACTGCTCAGGAATAAACACGCATAATGAAGCCTTTCAGCAGCAGTTTGCTCATTTTAGGAACTTCTCACAGGGATAAGTAGGAGGTGAAATCTAGGGTACTGGTTTTGTCGTTTCAAATGTCTGTTTGGGTTGGAAATGGCTTGAAAAGGAAGTGGGCTTGTTCTGGATGAGTCAGGACTTTTAAGAAGAGATCCAGGGACGATTAAGATACAGTCCCCAACGCAAAGAGCTCCAAGATTTGTAGGAGAGGCAGACAGGTAGTTGGAACTGGGAAAATAAAACACCCTGATGTCTTGGAGTTTGCCCTTGATGAGAGAATAAATCTCTACACCAATTCCTTTCCTATCAGTGAGACTAGTGGTTGGGGGATGGGGAGCTCTGCCTGGGAATTCAATTTGGCCTAAAGTCAAGACAATCTCAGTGTCACGGCTTCTGCCGCGGTGGTGCGTAGCTGAGAGTGGGGTGCGGCAGGTAAATGACTCGGAGTTGGGAAGGGCACCAAAGTAAGGCCCAATTCTTTCCTCTCCACATTTCAGATTCCTCATCACTTCTACACTTTCAGAAAAGCCCGCTACGCACACAGCCTTCCCTGCACCAGCTCCGTGAGGTCAGTTTGGGGGCAACAGTTTCCTGGAGACAGAGGACAGCGGTTCTGGGAGGACACAGCTCCCCTCCATATACACACTCTCCCCGGATCGCCAGGGAAATGGGAGCCTTACAGAGACGATCGTGAAGCACTTGGGTCTCATCATGAAGATTCACAGGCAGTGGTGTGCGTTCTCTCCGCAGAGGGGTTTCAGCGGCCCCCGTCACCCCTACGCTACTTGCCTGGTCAGTTGCAGCAGCTCCTTCCGCGCCTCCAGGGAGTTCCATGAAGGTGCCTCGTGTCTGCGTGCCAACAGCAGGGAGCGCCTCCTGGCCTCCCCGCTCCTGCCCCCATCCTGCAGCCTTGCGGGGCGCGGTGCCATCGCCAAGGGCGACACAGGAAGCGCATGTCAGCGTGCGCCCCACCTCCCACCGATGCAGGGCTTCCTGCTCCTGCCCCTGCCGGGGCCCAGCACCCTGGTAACTGCCCTGTGTGCCCGAAGTCTCTCAGGGGCCTGGGCAAGTGGCTCCTTCATTCTGATGCCTCTTTAGAAGCCTTTCTCTACCCAGTTCTCAGGGGAAGCCATGGAAGCGATGGAAACTGCCGAGGAAGACAGGGAGGCAGGGATGTTTCGTTCTTAGGTCCTCTTCTGTGTTAGCCCCGGGATTAAAGACCTTAATATGGTCCCTGAGACTCGCTATGATCCGAACTCTGCCTTCCTTTCCAGCCCATTCCTCACCACCCCCTTCAGTCTCATGGTGCTTCTCGCCTGCCCTGCCTCACCCACCAGTCTCTAGAAACACTGTGTCCTCCGCCTGGACACGGTCCTTTCACCTTTAGCCTCACCCACGTTCCTCCCACTTCTGTTGATCGAATCCTACTCTTGCTGGGTTCAACTATGATACCACTTGCTCCGGGAAGCTACCCGTGTCTACCCCTAACACTGGAGCAGGTCGCCCTCTTCTGTACTCCCTGTCCGCCCATCAAAAGCAGGTCAGTTAACATTGCAGTGTCTGTTGGCATCTCCTTCTCCCCTACCAGTCCCTTAAGAGTAGGGCTGTATCTTCCATTGATTTTATTTGCCTTTCTATTGAGAGGGTGCAGGAGATGATAAATTATCAGATGGATGAATAGTGACACATTTCCTGAGATCAAACTTGCCCCCCCCCCGAGTCTCTTCCTTTAAGACGTGTTTTTCCAAGGAGGAGGGATTGGGGGCAGGAGGAGAAGGGGACGACAGAGGATGAGATGGCTGGATGGCATCATTGACTCGATGGACGTGAGTCTGGGTGAACTCTGGGAGTTGGTGATGGACAGGGAGGCCTGGCATGCTGCGATTCATGGAGTCGCAGAGTCAGACACGACTGAACGACTGAACTGAACTGAGCCAGTCACCAGCATGCACAGGCCCCTGATGGACCCACCCTGCTGGTCTTCTGGCCTGACTCTTAGGGTCAGCCTGGCTGAGGCTTGAGCTAGGTTTCCTCCTACATATGCACCTGATGCTCATGAACCACAGCAGTGCTTCTCAAACTTTACTATGTGTAGAAATCTTGGGATCCTGTTAAAATGCAAATTCCAGCTTGGTACTTTGGGGTAGGGCCTGAGCTGCCAATGCTGCCGTTTGGAGACCGTACCTTGAGTGGTGAGGCACTAATTAGAGGTCTTGTTCAGTCTCCAGAGACTGATTCCAGGATTCTAATTTACAGGAAATAAATGGCAAAGATTCAAAACACTGAAGAAGGCTTTCTAGGAGAGATTTATTTATTATGCTTTATCTTATTGACAACTAAACAAGTGGCCGTCACTATAGGTTGCTTTCTCCTGTTCTTATGCTCAATCCTCTACTCCCTTGTCTAACAGAGGCTGCTAAATTTCAAATGCCCACTCTCCTAGCCTCCCTTACTGTTCTGCATGCTAAGTCGCTTCAGTCATGTCTAACTCTTTGAGACCCTATGGACCATAGCCCGCCTCTGTCTATTGGATTCTCCAGGCAGGAATACTGGAGTGTATTGCCCTCCTCCAGGGGATCTTCCTGACCCAGGGATCGAACCTGTGTCTTCTGGGTCTCCTTTAATGGCAGGCGGATTCTTTATCACTGAGCTACCTGGGAAGCCTTACTGTTAACACAAACTGGGGATAGGAGGTTGTGAGTTCCTAAGTTCTGCCTTAAAATATTAATGCAATGGGCTGAGTTTCAGAACTAATTTCAGGAGCTTAAAGACAGCAGGCCAATATCTTTGCAATTCTCTTAGCCTTCCTCTTATGCTTTTTAACTTGTAGTCACAAAATAGCTGCTGATGCTTAATAAGATCAAGCATCTCTAAATATCACCAAATATCTAGTCAGTTTCAAATTTTCATGATCATAATTTTTTCTACAGTTGGCTTAGAGTCAGGATCATATTACATTTGGTTATTTTTAATAGTATTATATGCTTTAAGCTCCAAATTTCTTTTTAAGAGATAAAAATAAATCCCTGTTTGTTTAAGCCAGCTTTACTGAGTTTTATGTTCCTTACAGCCAAACTGTAATATAGTATACATTTTTTAAAATTAAAACTTTCCTGAATTAACACAAATCAACACACTCTGCTTATAGAAATCTTTAAAAACACGGAATAGTAGAAATAAAGAAAATCAGAGTCCCATTGTTGAAGTACTATTAACATTTTGATATATTTATTCCAGTGTTGTTTGTTTAGTTGTGATAATACAATAGTAATGAACCTGCATCATTTTTGCTTACCATTAAAAAAAGCATTTTAGGGGTGATGAAAATATTCTAAAATTGATTGTGGTAATGGTTGTATACCTATGCATATTCTAAAATATGAATAGGTGATGGTTGTTCAACTATGCATACTCTAAAAATCATTAAATTGTACACATTAGGTGAACTGTATGACATGCAAATTATATCTCAATAAAGCTGCGTAAAATTTTTTAAATAAGCATTTTCTGTTATCATAAACTTTTTAATATTTTTAATTCTTATGCAGTCATCTATTGAGAGGCTAAATAAACCTCAACTTATTAAGCCTTTCCCCTATTGTTGGATATTTGAGTTGGCTCTACCTTTTGACTGCCATGAAAACTGCTGCAGCTAACTCCTTCATACTTAAGGCTTCTCTCTGTCTAGAAGTAGCACTTCCCAGAAGCTGAACTATTATGCCAAAGTGTAACAGTCCTTAAGCATTTATTGAACATTTACTGAGGGCTTCTACCAGTTAGCTGTGGACAACAATAAGTATTATATCAATACTTTATATGTGCAATTTCTTCAAATTCTTCATCACCTAAGAGTTTCAGTTCAGTTCAATTCAGTTGCTCAGTTGTGTCCGACTGTTTGTGACCCCATGGACTGCAGCAGTCCAGGCTTCCCTGTCCATCACCAACCCCTGGAACTTGCTCAAACTCGTGTCCACTGAATCGGTGATGCCATCCAACCATCTCATCCTCTCTCACCCTAAGCATCTGTTTTATCCCTGTTTTCAGAAGTTGAACTGACGCTCAGAGAAGACAACTACCTCCCCCAAGCTCACAAAGCCAGTGAATAGAGGCGCTCAGGCGCTTGCCCAGCCCTGCCCACTCCCAGGCCCGTGATCACTACACGCCTCACCAGGTCCTGATCTTTTCAAACCTTTCTAAGCTCAATGCTGAAAATGTAATCTTGTTCTGAGTGATTTTCTTTTCATTACTGGTGATGTTGGCTAGTTTTTTGGGTTTGCCAAAGCAGATACGTTCCCTTTTTTGTTTATCACCTGTTGTGGCCTTTCCCATAGTTGACTACCCAATTTGAAGAATGAATAAAATGTGATCCACAGCTTATCACCATAGTTAAAAAGAACAACTCCAGGCACAGTTTCCTGCTTAGAGGTCTGCACAAACGTGAAAGTACTTTTAATGATGGCCAACCTGACTCGGGGAACTTCCTACTATCAAGCTCTTTGACACAAATGCCTGGCTCGCTTCCTCATCCCTTCCACCTGTCTGGAGCCTGGCCTCAGACCCTTCAGCTCAGCACAGGGCAAGGGAAGACTACCCGGCTGTGGGGCTGGGTCTCCACCTTGAGAGTAGCCTCTGCTCCCTCCTGAAGCAGAGGGCTCGGAGCAGTACTCAGGCACATGCTCATCACTCTGCTTCTAAAGCACTTAACCAAACAGTGACTTGTTTTCCATAGTTATGTAGACAAATATCACGATAATGAAGATGCCAAACACAGCGAGTGTCAAGCCCGTTGGAAACACTTCTAGGCTCCTGTCTCCAGCTCCCCTGTTCACTCTGCAGCAGGCTTTCTCTTTGAGGCTCCTCAGTGCTTTGCATCTGATGTCTGATACTTTTGCAGCACATCTGTGAAAACAGTAGTGGCCTTTAGGGTTGTGTACAACTGCTACTTGAGGACCCCTTAAAATGTGCGGGGCTTCAGGCCCAAGGGAGCAACCATGGTGAGACTTCAGGAAGCAACCCTCTGCTCATTTAAAACCTAAGCTAATTTCAAAGAGTAATAGTAACAGGATATCACCAAGGTGTGAGATCTCTGAAATCCCACGGAACGTGTGTTTATCACCCTGTGTGTGGCATCTTCCAGCGGTGGTGCAAGGCCAGGCTCAGGGCCTTACATTGCCCGGGTGCCCACTGGGGATGGGCTCTCGCTGAGGGGGCGTCTGTACATTGGCCCTCTCCCTTTCCTCCACAGGTATAGGCACTGATTTTTCAGGGAGGAAATGGGAACTACTTTTGAAATCTGCTTATGTTACATTGCCAAAGGAGAGAGGGGAATTTCTGATTTGCTTGTCAAATCCTGGCAATCGGCCAAAATTTATTCAGGAGTTAGGAAGTATACCAGAAGGCTTTACTGTTTTGACCCATAAAACATCCTGTTTTGAGCTCTTATTTCAACTCCTTGCTCTTTTTTTTTTTCTTTTATTTTCCCTTCCCCACCAATAGGAATAAAGGTTTCTGAATGACTACCAATGTTTCTAAATGACTTGGGTTCTGGTTCTATGATTTATGCTATCCTCCTCAGCTTCTCCGGCCCATTTCCTTCTCTTTAAATACGAGTAGTGAAGTGCAGAGTCTGTAAGGCTCCTTAGACTTCGAAATTGTGAGAGATCACCAATCTTTCTCCTTTCTCAACACATTCCTTTCAGACTCAAACCCTTCACAGAAATCTGAATAATGAGTTTTTTTTTTTCTAGGAGTTGCATAGGACTCATATCTTATGTACATACATATTTTCTCATATGTTAAGAAAAGCATTACCTTCTTCCTTTAGTACGGTTAGAATCCGAGCAGATTTCTACGGCTTTTGGTTTACTGGTGGAAGTCTTGCATCTCTAATGAACAGAAAAAAATATATCAAAAATTTATAGTTTCCAATAATTTATACAAAGAATTTTTTTTTCTAGGAAAAGTCATATAATCTGAGAACTGATAAGTTTTTGGTGTATCAGGTAGTTTGTGTGTGTGTGTGGGTGTGTGTGCTCAGCCACTCAGTTGGGTCTGACTCTTTGCGACCCCTTGGACTGTAGCCCGCCAGGCTCCTCTGTCCATGAAATTTTCCAGGCAAGAATGCTGGAGCAGGTTGCCGTTTCCTGCTCCAAGAGACCTTCCTGACCCAGGGATTGAGTCCACGCTTCTTGCATCTCCTGTATTGGCAGGTGGATTCTTTACCCCTGTGCCACCTGGGAAGCCCATTGGGTAGTTTAGAACCTCATAACACAAACTTTAAGTTAACCTTCCTTTATTCAACAGTTAGGAAAAACATCCAAGCTCTGCAGTGGAATATTTTTTTGCAGTGACTCAGCACGAACAGCAGACGTGCCGGTGACGAGGGTCCGGTGATGCCAGCAGCACGCTGTTCCTAAACACCAGCTCTTTCTTTTCTATCTTATTTGTACTTCTTTATTGCTTGAAACTTTTTTTAATGAGCCCGCGTCATTTTTATACAAAGAATAAAGTTGTTTTAAAAGACCAGTTGGCAATGAACTTGGATTAGAAAATAATTTAGGAAAATGAAAATGTTCTGTAAGAGGGGTAGAAGGAGAGATAATCATAGCGTTTCTGTTTTTTCCTTTTCCCCCAAATTTCTTTCATACTGGTATATTTCCGATAAAGTCAAAAGGCCCTTTAGGCCTTTGTCCCCTCTCTGTGAAATAGAGTTGTAAAGATTAAATGATTTAAACTGTATGAAGTGATGAAAAGGTCTGGCACATGGTAAGCATTCAATAAACATTAGTCATAATGATTGCGAGAATGATAACTGTTATTAATTTCATGTGGTCGTTTCTCCGCATATGTCTGGTTTTCCTGGACGGTCCATTCATACTTAAGATTCGGGCCTCGTCATCCTCAAATGTCTGCAGTGTCCAGGGGGTGAGCCCCAGCAAGGTGAAGATATGGTGTCAGATGGTGTCGCTGACCACCGTTTATCAAGTTCTAGGTTCCATTTCTCGTGAACGCACTGAGCCTCCTCGACCACCCTGCCCTCCTTTGTAGACACCCATCGCTCCATGTTAGAGAGTGTATGTTTGAGGCACAGAAAGGCTAAGTTGTCTACGGTCACTCAGTATTATCAATGGAACTCTACACCAGACTCCTCTTTTCCCTCCTACAAGAAGTCTTCTTCACTGCTCTTATCCACTCAGATCACTCATCTGGTCTATATTTCTTGGACCCTCATATACATATTCTATACCTGACTTTATTGACCTGAAGTTTTATTTATTTGTTCAACAAACTTTCTACTCTTCTGCTGAGTACCAGTCCCCATGCTGGCAGTGAGGATTTTCAAAGGGACCACCACACCATCCTTGTCCTAAACAGCTGATCACTGAGTGTGGGGATTTTGTGTGTATTCTGCACTGACTTCCTTCTCCCTAGTCAGACCATCTGTTGGATCTCACAGAGCTGTCTTCTATTTCTCTCTCCCCTCCAGTTTTATTGAAATAGTTGACATACATCGCTGTATAGATTTAAAGTGTACAGCAGGATGGCTTGATTTTCTATTTCTCTTTAATCAAGCCATATTATCTACCACTGGGGGTGGATATTTGTCCCCCTCCCAGGAGCCCAGCACCCCTGAACACAACAGGAGCCTCCAACAGCTGCTGTGCCACTAGAGGCCTCAGGAGGCTGTTGGCTGAGGGTCAGGGGGTCAGGTGCCAAGAGCAAGATGGGACTTGCCTCAGACAGGGGAGGACTCACCCGCAGCTGCACAGAGCAAACAGAACAAGATCCAGAAGGGAAGTCCAAAGGAGGCGTTCTGAGAGCGGGAGTGAGATGGACTGACTCGAGGCTGATCGGGGGCGGGCAGGAGAGGGAGGCACTGGGCACTCGTGTGACTCAGAATGAGCAGGAGGCAGGAGAGCCCTGGTCTCAGCAAGTGTGTCATCAGGACACCCAACAGAACACACAGCTTAGTGACTGGACAACCACCTTCAGGCGGTGCTGTGTCAGCAGGCGTGATGGCCTCAGCCCAGCGTGGGGTGGGGAGGGCCTGGCCTGCTCTACGACCGTCTACCGGGGGTCACCCACTCCCGGCAGAGACCACCAATGGTGAGGCAGTTGTGGCCTCCACCATTCCGCTCTACCCGCTCTAACCCCACCTTCTTAAACAAGGTGTTCTCAGCAGTGGTTTAGTGGTATCCAGGCAGGGTCTCTGCAGATGGTAGGAGCTGTGCTTGGCACAATAGTTCCACATCTGAGGGAGCACTGTTCCCAGTGAGGACATCACTACAGAAAGAGTTATGTACCTGCACTATGTCAATTTCCTGGAGGAAGAAAGCAAGGCTCTGGAGGTAGAAGGACTTTGAAAACTCCCACGTGTGTGGGCTGCGGGGGCCTGCTCACCAAGAGACACTCAAACTATTTCTAAGGGGGTTGGAAAAACCTTTTATAAGCACATTCTTTTCTTTAAACCTTTTTTAATTACAGAAGTTTCAAACATATACAAAAGTAGACAATAGTATAATGAACCTCTGTGTACCCATCACATGCAATTTCTTTTTAATTCTCTTACATTTAAAAATAGATATGTTAAGTAAAGCATTGGGGTAGAAATCTGTTGCAAAATCAAATTATAGGATTTCACAGTTCTCAGGCAATCACATACTCCCCTCCTATCTTTCCTCTTGTCATAGGAGGTGTAGGTCTTTGATTTCCTTTTCTTCTATAATTTATTGCCCTTACTTGTATTCCTAGAGTTCTCTTACAGTATGTAAAAGGTGAACGTTTTGATTTTCAAAGAAAGAGTAATTATGCTTATCAACATGACTCTGCAGCCATCAATAATAATAATAAAGACTGCATAACAGGGAAAGAGTTATCAGCTAATGTTAAACACAGTAAAGTACAAAATGCTATGTGCTCATTGACGACAGCTGTGTAAATACATACTGCATGTGCAGATAAACAAAAACTGGAGGGAAATTGAAAACATTAAATCAGTTTTTGCATGTTTGTAGTTGATTTATTTTTTATCTTTGAACAATTCCTTTAATGTTGCTGTAATATGATTTTCACTGTAAACACCATTTACAATGGAACTAAAAAATATTGGTGCTCATTAAAGCCATGGCTTAGTGAGGGTAAATGGCACCCATGGGGAAATGGAATATCTCTGCTCCTTTCTCCCTCTGCCCGGAGCTAGATTCTGCAAAGGCAGCTGCTTTTGCAGAGCATTTGCAGCTGATACTGAGGGAAAGCGTGACTTCCTCTGCTGCCCCACCCTCTTCTGTACACCCCTAGCACCGAAATCAGAAAAATATCCTCATCCACATATTACTGATCAACTGTAGATATAATGTAGTAGTTCTGAGATATACCAGTACAATAAACCATGAGTATCTCACTACAATACCAGCTAACGCTTACATGGCATTTCCCGTGTGCTAGTCCCCGTTCTAAGCATTTCACAGAAATAAACTCATTTAATCCTACCACCCTATGAGGAAGATGCTTTTATAATGCCCATTTTGCAGATGAGAAAACTGAAGTACATATGGTTTAAGTAGTATGCCCATGGTCACACAGCTGGCGAGATGGTGGAGCCAGCAGCCAACCCAGGGGAAGTAGCCTCAGAGTCCCTCCTCCTCACACCATGCTATACTGCCTAATGATGGTGCTGCTCTGGAAGGGAATTAGAAATACTGCGCTTGAATGTTTAACATCTTGGGCATTGAACATGCCTCAGTTAGCTTAATCTTTCTAACAACTCTAAGAGCTAATCGTCACCATTTTATAGGTGAAGAAATAGAGACTTACAGGCTAAATTATTTACCCCAAATTATGCAATTAGTAAAAGGAATAGCTGTAATTTAAATTCAGATATTCAGGCTTCGATGCCTATGTTTTCTGGTTTTTAGTCTTGGAATCATTCTGTTGGGGAAATTCATTATTACAAATACATCAAAACATATTTCTGAAAACTGATATCGTTAACTGATAAATTGTCCAATCATCAACTAATTTCCTGAGGCAGTAACACTTGTAACCATCAGATCTCTTCTTAAATATTTCAGATAAATTGGCTTTTTAATAAGCTTTTTCCAGGTAGACTATTTTGTGCTAATTCTGGCCTACTTATCTATCAGTTCAGTTTAGTTGCTCAGTCGTGTCTGACTCTCTGCAGTCCCGTGGACTGCAGCACGCCAGGCCTCCCTGTCCACCACCAACTTTCTCAGACTCGTGTCCATCGAGTTGGTGATGCCATAGAGTCGGTGATGCTACTTATATATATGTGTGTGTACGTGGGTGTATGTATATATATATATATAGATATCATATTGAATGTGAAAGCGGAGTGTGTATGAGATATTATGTCATACTCTGTTACGGCTAACTATAAAACACTGGGCTATAATCTAGAGCCAGAAAGAACAGTAATCATTTTGTATCCTCATTAAATTATTACTCATCCAAAAATGTATTCGCTTTTGAAAATAATCTACCTTGACTAAAGCCATTCATACCTGCCCATAAAGAAATGCAATTTGTTTGCATTTCCACAAGAAGTGTATTTTACAATGGAGACCCAAACCTAGCCAGAAATGTCATAGGTTGACACCCACAGTTTTAGGCAATCAAAGGGGTGCAGCACGCTGGGTTTCCCACCCTTTTTTCCTCTTATCCTCCCATGACTTCTAACTGCTGGATTCTGGGGAGTCTAGAGGCAGTGAAGCTCCTGGGGGTGGGGACGAAATTCTCTCCTAATCACTAATGCAATTAGTGATTCACTAACTCACTAAAGCAATTTTTTGGAAAAGGCCTATATGTAGAACCAGACTTTTTACCAATGACTTGGCAAACCGGCAGTTTGCGACCCTGCTTAAAGGCAGAAAAAAACCTTTTGATTTAGAACTCTTTAAAATTGAGTTAGCCCAAATCCCTTTATTGATTAAAATGATTAAGTTAATAAAAGATTTTACAATAATCTCAGACTCTTTATTGTTTTTACCTCAACTTTGATTTAATAAAGTTCTCATCTAAAACATTGTGTTCTTTTAACCTGAGTAATGATTTTGAATTAATTTAATAATCTGCATCACATTAACAAAAGAAAGGTTAAAAACCTTGTTATCATTCGCATTCTCGATTTTTAAAACAATTCTCAGCAAACCAGGAATAGAATGGGAATTTCCTTAACTTGTTAAAAGGTTTCTTCCAACACCGACACCAAAATCATACTCAAAAGGAAAACTTCATAAACATTTTCTTCTGATCAGAATCAAATAAGAATTCTTACTATTATCCCTCTGACTTAATATTGTAATAAAGAGGTCTTAGGCAGCACCATAAAACAAAAAGAAATTAAAGGTAATCAAAACGAATTAAAGAGATTTACAGAAAAATGATTATGATTGCAAAGAGTTCATTGTTAGAAAATCAATATACCAAAGTCAACTGCATTTCTATCTACAAGCAACTAACCATTTAAAACACAATTTTTAAAAGATACTATTCCCAATATTAATTGCAAAGAGTCGGACACGACTGAATGACTAAGCACAGCACAGCACCTAACACAGCTACCTAATAAAGCTAACAAAAGATGAGCCTGACCTTCACTGAGAAAATAATAAAATCTTACTGAAGGATATTAAAGAAAATTTCAATAAATGTGAAGAACACGAACAGGAAGTGAAGATCCAGCTTTGTCTAAATTAATTTATTAAGTCAATACAATTTCAATCAAAATTCCAGTCTACATTTTTCATGGAACTTGATAAACTTATTCTAAAATTTATATAGAAGAACAAAGGGACAAGTAAAGACACCATTTAAAAACAACAAGGTGGGGAAGATACGCTAAGGGAGTTAAGACATTCTGTTCTCAGCACAGGCCAGTGAATTGATCAGAATAAAGACTCTGTTATATTAATCATAGATGTTTATTTCCTGTATTTTATGGTGCTTTGACATCTTGGGGCCTTGCTAATTCAGGAGAGAATGTAAAGCATGTTGTTTCATATGCAAACCAACCAGTCCAAACCCACCAATCCCTAATCACCTCTCACACACCAAGCTAATTTTTCTCCTGCTGTGAATCAGCCCGATCCCAATATTGGACAACTGGGGATCACCCTATACTATAGCCCAGAGCCCACTGAAGTTATTCAAACTAGCTAATCCTAAAATGCTTACCTTGCCTGACCCATTCCTTCCTGCAAATATCATACTCAAGGCATGAGACCATGCTTTCTTTCACTCCCGCCTCCTGCCTGACTCTGATACTTCTCCACGTGGCCGAGCACTGGCATGATGTGCCCATTCCTCTTGGGGACTGTAGGCAATAAACTCTTCTTTCAAAGGCAGTTGTCTCCACGTCTATCACCTTAGCATACTCGATTAAGACAAATCCTGTGTACATTTTAAAACACCCACATATGTTTAGAAATTGATGTATGATGAGAGTTAGCATTGCGGATAAGAAGAGAAAGGACAGACTGCTCCAAATGGCACTGAGGATGAGGCGGGATAGAGGTGCTCTTCCCACCTCTTAGTTAAGCGTAGCCCAAACCCTGGATGTCACATTCGTGTTCAGTCGCTCAGTCGTGTCCGACTCTGTGACCCCATGGACTGTAGCTCGCCAGGCTCCTCTGTCCATGGGATTCTCCAGGCAAGAATACTGGCGTGGGTTGCCATTTCCTTCTCCAAGATGTTATAAATAAAGCAAGCATAAAGACTCTGAGAGGTGCAGAGAAGCAGACGGGCTAGGGACCTTGGAACCCGAGGAATGACATGTGGTGAGTGCTCTGAGTTTTCTTCTCAGTTTGTAAATCCTGGACTGGGTGCTGCTGCTGCTAAGTCACTTCAGTCGTGTCCGACTCTGTGCGACCCCAGAGACGGCAGCCCACCAGGCTCCCCCGTCCCTGGGATTCTCCAGGCAAGAACACTGGAGTGGGTTGCCATTTCCTTCTCCAATGCATGAAAGTGAAAAGTGAAAGTGGAGTCGCTCAGTCGTGTCCGACTAATAGCGACCCCACGGACTGCAGCCTACCAGGCTCCTCTGTCCATGGGATTTTCCAGGCAAGAGTACTGGAGTGGGGTGCCATTGCCTTCTCTGACTGGGTGCTAGAGAAGCCATAACCTGCAATCAGACCCCAAAAAGCTCGCTCAAAAGCCAAAGGACAAAGAAAAGAAAAAGGAGCAGTCTAGTAAGACAGAAGACTTTTGACAGTAACAGCCCTACTCCACCAAACGGCACACTCCACTCTCCATACAAAGGCACATGGAAGCTTGGACTTCCACTTCCATGTGTCAGGAGCCCCCGCCCCAGCTGGGTGTGTCAGTGTAGGCCACGAGGGGCCTCTCCCCGCAGCCCAGCAATACTAAAGTGCATACACCCACCAGGGCAGCAGTGGAGGCCCAGTGGGACCCTGGGCTTCTACCTGCACCAGATGGCAAAGAGTTGGCCCTCCTCTTTCCGACCAGTGCACGAGCAAGCCCGCTAAAATAGAAGACTTAAATAGCATCCAGAGCCTCATAACTCAGGTGAGAAAAAACTAACAGAGGCCTGCACCAAGTTGACACAAATACTAAAATCATCTGACCAGGATTTTGGAGTAACTTTCACAAAGCGCTTCAATGAGACATGTTCGAAACAAATGAAAAACTTTTAATTCTCTACAGAAATGGTACAGTATATCAGAAAAATCAAGTGTAAATTTTGGAATTGAAAAAATTCAACAATTGAAAATAAAAAATTTATTTAGATGGGCTTGACAGCAGAATGAAGAAAACAGAGGGAAGAATCGATGTCCTTGGAGATAGAAGTATGTATCATCCAAAACAAACAATACAGAGAAAACAGAATTTTAAAAATGTCTCAGTCTTAATGGATTATAATGTCTAACATGTATGTAATTAGAGTCCCTAAAGCAGAGGTCCGTCTAGTCAAGGCTATGGTTTTTCCAGTAGTCATGTATGGATGTGAGAGTTGGACTGTGAAGAAGGCTGAGTGCCAAAGAATTGACGCTTTTGAACTGTGGTGTTGGAGAAGACTCTTGAGAGTCCCTTGGACTGCAAGGAGATCCAACCAGTCCATTCTGAAGGAGATCAGCCCTGGGATTTCTTTGGAAGGAATGATGTTAAAGCTGAAACTCCAGTACTTTGGCCACCTCATGCGAAGAGTTGACTCATTGGAAAAGACTCTGATGCTGGGAGGGATTGGGGGCAGGAGAAGAAGGGGACGACAGAAGATGAGATGGCTGGATGGCATCACGGACTCGATGGACGTGAGTCTGAGTGAACTCTGGGAGTTGGTGATGGACAGGGAGGCCTGGCGTGCTGCGATTCATGGGGTCGCAAAGAGTTGGACACGACTGAGCGACTGAACTGAACTGAAAGCAGAGGAAAATGAAGTCAGGCTAAAAAAGGTATTTGGAGCAATAATGACTGACAGCGTCCCAAATTTGACAAAAGGCACTAACCTACAGGACTAGAAAAGTCAGTTTTCATTCCAATTTCAAAGAAGGGCAGTGCAAAAGAATGTTCAAACTACTGGACAATTGCATTCATTTCACATGCTAGTAAGGTTATGCTCAAAATCTTTCAAGCTAAGCTTCAGCAGTATGTGAACCAAGAACTTTCAGATGTACAAGCTGGGCTTAGAAAAGACAAAGGAACCAGAGATCAAATTGCCAGCATTCACTGGATCATATAGAAAGCAAGGGAATTCTAGAAAAACATCTATTTCTGCTTCATTGACTAAGCAAAAGCCTTTGACTGTATGGATCACAACAAACTGTGGAAAATTCTTAAAGAGATGGGAATATCAGACCACCTTTCTTGTTTCCTGAGAAACCTGTATGAGGGTCAAGAAGCAATGGTTAAAACCAGACATGAAACAACTGACTAGTTCAAAATTGGGAAAGGAGTATGACAAGGCTGTATATTGTCAACCTGTTTATTTAAGTTGTATGCAAAGTACATCATGCTAAACGCCAGACTGGATGAATCACACACTGGGATCAAGACTGGTGGGAGAAACATCAACAACCTCAGATATGCAGATGATACCACTCTAATGGTAGAAAGTGAAGAGAAACTAAAGAGCCTCTTGATGACGGTGAAAGAAGAAGGTGAAAAAGCTGGCTAAAACTCAATATTCAAAAAAAACCATGTCAATATTCAAAAAAAAGATCATGCCATCTGGTCCCATCACTTCATGGCAAATAGAAGGGGGAAAAGTGGAAACAGTGACAGATTTTACATTCTTGAGCTCCAAAACCACCATGGACATTGACTGCAGCCATGAAATTAAGACTGTTGCTCCCTGGAAGGAAAGCTATGACAAATGTAGACAGCTCATTAAAAAGCAAAGACATCATTTTGCTGACAAAGGTCTGTACAGTCAAAGCTGTGGTTTTTCCAGTTGTCGTGAATGTATGCAAGAGTTGGACCATAAAGAAGGCTGAGCACCGAAGAACTGATGCTTTTGAACTGTGGTGTTGGAGAAGACTCTTGAGACTCCCTTGGACAGTAAGGAGATCAAACCAGTCCATCCTAAAGGAAATCAACCCTGAATATTCACTGGAAGGACTGATGCTAAAGCTGAAGCTCCAATACTTTGGCCACCTGATGTGAAGAGCTAACTCATTAGAAAAGACCCTGATACTGGGAAAGATTGAAGGCAGAAGGAGAAGAGGGTGGCAGAGGAAGAGATGGTTAGAAAGCATTACCGACTCAATGGACATGAATTTGAGTAAACTTTGGGAGATGGTGAAGGACAGGGAAGCCAGGCAGTGCTGCAGTCCGTAGGGTTGCAAAGAGTTGAAACACTACTCAGCGACTGAACAACAGCAACTAATCTACAGATTTAAGAAGCTGAATGAATTCCAAACAGAAGAAACCTAAAGCAAGCTATGCCAAGATATGTCATAATCAACTTTCTGAAAACTTTTGTGATGTTGAAGGGTATCATAAAGAAAGTGAAAAGGCAACCTACAGAATGGGGAAAAAATATTGGCAAATCATATATCTGATAACGGTCTAGTATTCAGAGTATATAAAGTCTTATAACAAAAAACCCCAACAAACTATCTGGTTAAAATGGCTTGTAACAGACATTTCTCCGAAGAAGATACACAAAAGGGAAATAGACACTTGAAAAGATGGTTTAGCATCACTAATCATTAAGGAAAAATGCAAATCAAAACCGCAATGAGATACTACACCCACCAGATGGCTATTAAAAAACTTGGGGTGGAATAAGGAGAGTTGACAAGGATATGAGAAATTACAACTCTCATACATAGGTAGTGGGAAAATGCTGCAGCCGTTACTACAGGTCCCAGCAATTTCACTCCGAGCTATGTACCCAAAAGAACTGAAAACAGGCACTCAACTCTTTGTATGTGAATATTCCAGGTAGAAATATCCAAATGTCCTTCAATGAACGAAGGAGTGAATAAAAAAATCGTGGTGTATCCATCCAGTGGGCTTCCCTGGTAGCTCAGTTGGTAAAGAATCCACCTGCAAAGCGGGAGACCTGGGTTTGATCCCTGGGAAGGGAAGATCCCCTGGAGAAGGGAACAGCTACCCACTCCAGTATTCTGGCCTGGAGAATTCCACGGACTGTATAGTCCATGGGGTTGCAATGAGTCGGACACGACTGAACGACTTTCACTTCACTCACATGCAGTGGGCCATTATTCAGTCATGGAAGATACAGATACATGCTACGGCGTGGAGGAGCCTTGAAACCTTACCCCAAGTGAAGGAAGCCAGTCACAAAGCATCACATAACAAATGACCCCATTCATAACAAAGACCCGGAAGTAAATTCATTGAAACAGAAAGCGCATAAAGCGTTGTTAGGAGCGAGGTGGGGAATAACTGGCCACTGGGTACTGAGTGTTATTTTGGGGTGATGAAAATGTTTTGAAATTAAATAGAGGTAGTGGTTTCACAGCATTATGAACGTTCTAAATGCCATTGTTCATTTTAAAATAGTAAATTTTGCATTATGTGAATTTAACCTCAATTTTTAAAAACGTCTGACTCCTGTCATTGTACTGTGAATGTCTCTATGCAGTGGTCCCCAGCCTTTTTGGCACCAGGGACCACTTTTGTAGAAGACTGGGGAGGCAGGGAAGTGGTTTTAGGATGAGTCAAGAGCATTATATTTATTGTGCACTTTATTTCTATTCTTATCATCACATTGTGATATATAATGGAATAATTAGACAGCTCACCATAACGCAGAATCAGCAGGCGCCCTGAGCTTGTTTTCCTGCAACTAGATGGTCCCATCAAGGGGTGATGAGAGGGCAGTGGGGAGAGGCTGTAAGTGCAGCTGCCCACCACTCAGCTTTTACTGTGCAGCCTGGTTGCTAACAGGTGGCTGGGGACTCCTGCCTTTATATCTTTAGTCTAAGAAAATACATGATAAAGTTTTGGGGAGGGAGTAAAAGGTCATAATGTCTACAGTTTAGTTTGAGAAACAGTAATATACGAACAAAGCTAGTGGAGGTGATGGAATTCCAGCTGAGCTCTTTCAAATCCTAAAAGATGATGCTGTGAAAGTGCTGCACTCAATATGTCAGCAAATTTGGAAAACTCAGCAGTGGCCACAGGACTGGAAAAGGTCAGTTTTCATTCCAATTCCAAAGAAAGGCAATGCAAAAGAATGCTCAAACTACTGCACAATTGCACTAATCTCACATGCTAGTAAAGTAATGCTCAAAATTCTCTAAGCCAGGCTTCAGCAGCACAGGAATTGTGAACTTCCAGATGTTTAAGCTGATTTTAGAAAAGGCAGAGGAACCAGAGATCAAATTGCCAACATCTGCTGGATCATGGAAAAAGCAAGAGAGTTCCAGAAAAACATCTATTTCTGATTTATTGACTATGCCAAAGCCTTTGACTGTGTGGATCACAATAAACTGTGGAAAGTTCTGAAGGAGATGGAAATACCAGACCACCTGACCCGCCTCTTGAGAAACCTGTATGCAGGTCAGGAAGCAACATTGAGAACTGGACATGGAACAACAGCCTCGTTCCAAATAGGAAAAGGAGTACGTCAAGGCTGTATATTGTCGCCCTGCTTATTTAACTTATATGCAGAGTACATCATGAGAAATGCTGGGCTGGATGAAGCACAAGTTGGAATCAAGATTGCCGGGAGAAATATCAATAACCTTAGATATGCAGATGACACCACCCTGATGGCAGAAAGTGAAGAGGAGCTAAAAAGCCTCTTGATGAGTGAAAGAGGAGAGTGAAAAAGTTGGCTTAAAGCTCAACATTCAGAAAACCAAGATCATGGCATCTGGTCCCATCACTTCATGGCAAATAGATAGGGAAACAGCGGAAACAGTGGCTGACTTTATTTGGGGGCGGGGGCTCCAAAATCACTGCAGATGGTGACTGCAGCCATGAAATGAAAAGACGCTTACTCCTTGGAAGGAAAGTTATGACCAACCTAGACAGCATATTAAAAAGCAGAGACATTACTTTGCCAACAAAGATCCATCTAGTCAAGGCTATAGTTTTTCCAGTAGTCATGTATGGATGTGAGAGTTGGACTATAAAGAAAGCTGAGTGCAGAAGAATTGATGCTTTTGAACTGTGGTGCTGGAGAAGACTCTTGAGAGTCCCTTGGACTGCAAGGAGATCCTACCAGTCCATCCTAAAGGAAATCAACCCTGGGTGTTCATTGGAAGGACTGTTGCTAAAGCTGAAACTCCAATATTTTGGCCACCTGATGTGAAGAGATGACCCATCTGAAAAGACCCTGATGCTGGGAAAGATTGAAGGCAGGAGGAGAAGGGGACGACAGAGGATGAGATGGTTGGATGGCATCACCAACTCAATGGACATGGGTTTGGGTGGACTCTGGGAGTTGGTGATGGACAGGGAGGCCTGGTGTGCTGCGGTTCGTGGGGTTGCAAAGAGTCAGACACCACTGAGTGACTGAACTGAACTGAGCTGAACTGAACAGATAAAGTTATAAAACAAATGTGGTAAAACACTGAGACTTGGTATTTCTAGGTGAAGGAACTCACCAACAAACTGAACTCTAACAAACAGGAACTCTTTGTTGGAAACTTTCTGTTAAGTTTGAAATCATTTCTTAAAAAGACACCAGGAAAAGAGTAAGAAGACAAACTTACTGGTGGGGAATGTCCCTCCCCAATGGGAGAGGCCATGCATGTCAAGGGGCAGGAGTTACGTGGGAAATCTCTATCTTTCTCTCAATTTCCCTGTGAACCTAAAGCTACTGCAAAAATACTTGTCTCACAAAAAGAGAGAGAGAAAAATCTAAAAGTACTTTAGAAGATACATTCTACACTTAATGACTGACAAAGGATTAGCATCTAAAATATACAAAGATTTCTTACAAATCAACAAGAAAAGGGTAAACAATCTAATAGAAAAAAATGGGCAAGAGCCATGAACAGGCATTTCACAGATGAGAAAACACAAATGACCAGTACACATGTGTAAAGATGCTCAACTTGCAATAAGAAAAATACAAATTACAGTCATAATGAAATACCATCTTCCACCCACTACACTGACAAAAATTAAATCTGTCCATACTACACTTTGAAGAAGATTTAGAACAATGGTGCTCTTAATATACCGCTGGTAGGAGCATAAAATGTTGCAGCTACTTTATAGAGCAACTTAGCATATTCTCTTAAGTTGAAGAGAGATCTATCCTTCGATTCCACTAATAGTGGAGCAGGTCCACTTCTCGGTATATTCATTCAATCAGAAAAAATTTCTTGTGCGTGTACACAATGGGTCACATGCCCGTGTGTTTGTGGCAGCACTGATTGTATTAGAAAAACTTGGAAATGATCTGAAAAGTCCAATAAATAAAGAATGGATAGATATGTTTTCATAATAACTATATAGGAGTAAAAATGAACTAGAGCAACAGGTATGGAGTGAAGCTCACAACATAAGACGGAATGATAAAGGAAAGTTGCAGAAGAATACTTGGCTTCCCAGGTGGTTCAACGGTAAAGAATCCACCTGCAAAGGAGACACGCTTTCAACCCCTGTGTCAGGAAGATCCTCTGGAGAAGGAAGTGGCAACCCACTCAAGTATTCTTGCCTAGGAGATCTCAGGGACAGGAGCCTGGTGGGCTACAGCCCATGGGGTCACAAAGAGTTGCACACGACTCAGGAATTAAATCACCACGACCACAGAAGGATACTTACATTGTGATATAACCTAAATAAAATCCAAAATCATGAGAAACTAAAGTTTGTGGATACTGTAAAGGAAAGGAAAAGAATGAAAGGTAGAAAATTCAGGTTAGTGGCTACCTTGGGAAAAGGCAGGAAGGGGATACAGTCAGGGAGGGATACATTGGGGTCTTCAACTGAATTAGAAATGATTTTTTTTTTTTTAAATCTCTGGAGTGGGACTCTAACTACTCATGGGATTCTCTATACCTTTTTAGATGCATAACATACGTTATAATAAAATGTCAAAAAAAGGTTTTCAGGTTTGAATTTTTTTGTCCACTTGGGAAAGTTCCGGGTGCCCATATGCATGTACGTCAGCCCATTTTAACTCTCCCGATTTCTGTAGCATGGTTTAACGAGTGAATGGAAGGATGGATGACAGGCGCCTCTCTTTACAAAGAAAGCCTTTGCTTCCATGGGTGAACTTCTGCGATACGAACAAAAGGGACACTGGGGGGAGCTGTTTCACTGTTCAGGTACCTGGTTGTTTTTCCGCCCCTTTGAAAGCTTGATATACTGGAAAGGGCAATAGAATGGAAATTGGGAGGCTGGAATTCTATTCCAACTTTTCTAACTCTGTGTGGTTTGGGCAAATCATATCCCTTCTCTGCTTGTTACTTCATCTATAAGATGAACCATATAGCCTCCTCCAAGAAGCCTTTCAGATAGGAAATTCCATAATCAATAATTTTCTCTCGTAAATCATGTCTAGACTCATGAATTGTGATGGACAGTTTCTGGTGCTCACAAAGCCCTAACAAGTCCCAAGAAGTTAAAATAACTCAGGGGTCCTCTTGTGAGTAATTCCTATCCCCCAAATGGATACATATATCTAAACTCATAAGGCAAATTATAAATTAGTTAAAGTCGGTGTGGTTATATCCTTAGATGAAAGGGAATGGAAAGATGTACATCCTAAACAAATACATATTTTTCCTTAAGAAAAAGACCACCACTGTTCATAATTCTGTTTTATGAAAATAAATGTCTACTTTTATTATCAGCTTAGAATTACTATAATCAGAGTTTGGTTTCACTATCTCTTCCTGCTGCTCTTGTATTTCAAAAACTGGGTTTTACTACATAGAAAGAACCAGCATATAACCAATAAGATAAAGGCAAAAAAAATAAGATAAAGGCACATTGATTATTAAGCATATCTACCGGGAGGTCAGTATTTTTAGAAGAACAATGTTAAATTACATTCCTTGTAAAGATGGCATTTAGCTCCCATTAGCACATGTCATAGGAAAGAACCAAGGGCTTATTAAATAGTTATAGAATATGCAATTTACTCTTCACTTTGACTCAACTGAATATACAACTATTATTGGGAATAAAGATGTTTCTCAATTAATTAAGAAACTATGGTCTCCTAAAATCTTTACATGCAACTCAAACCACACGCTTAATGGCAGTCTTAAGAGTAGCATATTCCCTCAGTATACAGGCTCTTCGGTTTGCAGCGCTTGGGGGTAGGCTCTGTGCATGATGGTTACAGGCCTACAAGGCATGTTATCAGCAACAATAGCAACTGAGACACAGACAGCAAAAAATCCTGTGAAAGTCCTGGCACAAAGACAATGAAGCCGATCTCAGAATCAGAAATGGAAAAGACATGAAGCTTTCTCTCCTTTCCTTTTCCTTCCCCGGATTGTCAGTGTGTTCTGCACTGGAAGGCAGGGAGTGGGGACAAGGACTCAGAGTGCCAGCCTGCCTGAAGGTCAAGGACATGGAGCAGGGGGCTCCATGTGTGTACGGCGGTCGGGGGGGCCTTTGGGGGTGCCTGATGGGTGATGAACAGGAACCGAAGGGGAGAGAACAGCTTGGAGGCTTTGTGTGTCCTCTGTCCCAGGACAGAAAGACAGCAAGGGGAGGGCCACATGGAGGTGCTGGCATGTCCAGGGGTCAAGGAAGTAGTGATGGGGGCTGTGCAGACAAGGAGCTGGCTATTATGATTGAGAAACTGCTTATGCTGAGAGCATTAAAAAATTGAACAAAAATGTAAATACACAGAGGGTAATGGAAGGCAGGTTTTTCCCTGTCAGAGAAGTGACTTACAAACACAGAAAGGGGAAAGGTTAGAAAGAATACTGCAATGCTGGATTGTAATTGAAAGCCAATATGGACTCACACTCTTAAAATGTATATATAGAGAGATATAAAAATGGTGGTAGATGCCTAAGTCTATGTGTACATAGAAACAAACATTTTCTACCTCTGTCCACTGAGAGAGCCTAGAGGCAATGATTCCCCAATAACAGCAAGCTCACTGAAGATCTTGGTTTCTGAATATCATTCTGCAGTAAAAGGAGCCAGCACTCCTGGGGCAGAAAAAGCACAAGATGGGTCTGAAACATCTTGTTATGTTTCAGAAATTAAGGAAATGCTCAAGGAATGATGAGCACATGTCTTTTTCTCTTTGTTTTGTTTTGCATTGTTCTCACTGCACTGCGTGGGATATTAGTCACCTCTTGTTGTTATTTAGACACTAAGTCATGTCTGACTCTTTGCAACCCCATGGGCCGTAACCCACTGGGCTCCTCTGTCCACTGGATTTCCCAAACAAGAATACTGGAGTGGGTTGCCATTTCCTTCTCCAAGGGACCTTCCCAACCCAGGGATCGAACCCACGCTTCCTGCAAAGGGAGGCAGATTCTTTACCGTCTGGGCCACCAGGGAAACCAAACCAACCAACCAACAAATAAATGAGGGTGAAGGGAAAGTCTTCCTTATAGTAAAATACCAACTAATAAATGTAGAAGAAATAATAGAAATAGAAGCTTTCAATGGGCCATCCTGATGATGGAAGTTGAATTAGGCAGTCATTTCTGAGTACTGGGCTAATGACTACTGGGTTTGATGAGGTATCGTTTCAGAATATTTTCCCTCAAAACTCTGTTCAATTCCAAAGAGAGAAATGTGGAGGGGCCTGACAGACACTGACTTCTCCAGGTGATTAAGGCTAGCATTTACCAGCAGGGGGACAGAAGGACAAGAGCACACCATTCTGAGGAATTCCTGCCTGGATCCATGGCCTGAATGAAGTCAAGAGAAGAATCACCCTGCAAAATGAAAGGCCTATCCTCCTGAAAAAGGTCCAGGACATTTGACAGGGAAAGACTGAGGCCCTGTGGGTTCAGATTGAAGGAAGCTGCGGGCAACACGTGTTCCCAGATTGGCCTTGGGCCAGAAACCGAAAGACATAATCAGAACAGTTGGTGAAGTCTGAATGGGGTCTGAACACTGGATGGTAGCGTTGAATTAATGTGCATTTCCATGTTACACAGTGGTTATGTGGGAAAGAATCCCTTAGGGGCAGGCAGGATACATGCTGGAGAACTGAGGGGCTGTATGACTGCGGTTTGCTCTTAGTGGTTCAGAAAGATGTAATGGTGGGACAGACGCATGCGCGTGTGTGTGCACATATGCTCACACACACACACAGTAAGGACCGACTGTATAGCACAGGGAGCTAACTCAATATTTTGTAGTAACCTATAAGGAGAAGGAACATATATGTATATACACAAAACCTAAATCACTAAAACTAACCAACATTGTAAATTAACTATAGTTCAATTTTTTTTACCGTGGTGAAAGGTAACCATTGGATTTTCTGGGATATGGGAACTCTATTGAGTTGGTCAGAAAGTTCTTTTGGGTCTTTCTGTAAGATGTAATGGAAAAATCCAAATGAACTTTTTGGCTGACTCAATACTATTCTTGCAACTTTCCCCAAGTTTGAACTTATCTCAAAATAAATTATTCAAAAAATGTTTCAAGAGGCAGGGGATAGATTTAAATCTACGATTGAGAAGAAGGAATCCTATATACTGAGAGAGCACATATAACATTTTTTTTTAAGTTTGATCTGCCTCATTCAACACACAGCACTCACGGAGAGCAATCTTTAATTATATCTGTATATTTAACTATATAAATACATTTGTATGTGATGTGATAAGTCACTTCAGTCATGCCCGCTCTTTGCGACCCTGTAGACTGACGAGCCTGCCAGGCTCCTCTGTCCGTGGGATTCTCCAGGCAAGAATACCGGAGTGGGTTGCCTTGTTCTCCATACCCAGGGGAGGGTCTGGAGACCCAGGGATACAACCCATGACTCCTGAGTCTCCCGCATCGGCAGGTGGGTTCTTTACCACTAGCGTCACCTGTAGGCAACTGTAAATCACATTCTATGGCACTTGGGAGTTCAATACTGAAGATTCCGTTTCCATTATATTATTTTTCACTAAGTATATTGCTTTGTATCACAGATAATTAAATATCATGCTTTTTATATAATATTAATGATAAGAATATTTTTATTTGTACTTATATAACTCATTATACACTCCATCACTTCTCTATTTTACCCATTCCAACTTAATCCTTACAAAATTATATGAAGTTGAGATTATTATCATCCATATTTATGGGTGGAAAAAATGAAGACACAGAGAGGGCAAGTGTCTTGTCCAAGTTAGCAGCAGAACTGGGATATAAACCCAGGCAGTAGAGTCCATACTTTTTCTATACGTGTTCTTTGTTTCCGCAGCTCTACTTAAATTTCTGCAAGACAGAAACAATGGCTTCTTTTGCACATATTTTCTTCCTAAAGAAGGTCTAGCACAACACCCTATATACAGGGAGCATAACTGTATATGCCCTACATACAGTTAAGAACTATAAGTAGTCGCTAACTCACACTCTGAGACCCGGTGGAAGCTCTGCGGTCATGACCCCCCGGACGGTCATTACTTTGCTCTGACCCAAGCACTGTCTCTCGAGAGACTGCTAGGAGACGGCACAGACGAGGAGGCCAGAGAGCCAGATCTTTATTGTCAGCGCAGGCGAAGCTTCCCTGCAGGTCAGCAGCAGGGACTGTGTAACTGCCCCAACCCACACATGCCTAGCGTTGAACTAAACAGAGGACTCAGATACAGTTTTTCACCCTCAAAAGTTGACAGCCTGGAACACTCCTGGGCAGAGGGTGGAAGTAGGGGTTGATTGAAAAGGCAGATTCCTAGAACCAGCCCCACAGAGCACATGAGGAGAAACTCCTGGTGGAATGTAGTATAGGAGAGGCGGCAAGATGAGAAGGCATTCTAGGCTGGGAGAGCAGAATGAACGGGGTTTCTGGCCGAAAAGAGCCCGCTCTGTTGGGGAGAGGATAAGGAGACACCCAGATGGGACCAGGAGCACACACCTTCCTGGGCCAGCTGCCCTCTGGGTGTTGCACACGGCAGCTCCCTGCCCACCTAGACATGTGCCAGCACAAACACGTCACCCTTTGGAACCACTCCCAAACCCAGGGTGACCATATGCCCTGTTTTGCCAGACTAGCCCTGTTTTTACTCTTGCTATTTCAGCATCCCTTCTGGTTTCATTTTCAAAAGCATCCTGTCAGGGATAATAAATTATATGGTCACCCTACTCAAACCCCACTTTACGCAACCTCAGTGCTTAGATTGTGTTGCCTCCCTACTTCCACCTGAACACTATTTTTCCCTCTTTGGGAGAAGGGGACTTAGAGCCTGAGTTATACACATTGGCCTAACTCCTTCCTCCATCAGTGGAAGCACAAACTGTGTCTAGAGTCTATCTGATGGAAAAAACTCAATAAAAAATGTTTACCTGGCTTTGTTGGTAGTCTTAATCACCAAATCAAATGGGCCATATATGTGACTTGATAAAACACACACACATATAATATTAAAAAGTGTCCAGAAATTGACACAATCCAAATCTCAAAGTGGTTTGTATTCCCTTAGAAATCTGCTAAAGTAAGAGGGAAATGTGTGTTCACTGGTGTTTCAGAGAAATGTAAACATTACCTTTGCAGGTACTTAGAGGACTATTAGGTACAGACCAATGCTTTTAAGTAATTAAAGTCTATGGTGTTCGACAAGTGTCTCAATAAACACACTTTCTACCACATTTTACATGGAAATTTAAGTGCTTATTTACATTTACTTTCAGACTTAAAGTTGAAAAGATGTCTTGCAGCCCTTCTGAGAATCAAAATGGCTTATATAAATCCTTCAGATCAAAACATCTTATGCCATCACAAACTTTCTATTAAATTCTATTGCTAATTCAAAATATTGACGTGTTTTATTTCAGGTTTCCGTAAAGCAAAGCATGAAGGACATTGGTCCCACCTGGTGCCTTAAATACTCAGGCTGCTATTATTTCTGTAAATGTCTTTGCAGGAACTATACAAAAGGCTTTTTCTGTGGAAATGAGGTTTACTGAATGGAAAGGATTCCTTTAATGAGCCATTTAGAAGAATTTAAAAATCCATTTAGAAAATTTGTAAGATATCAGAATTCCTTCATCAGATTTGAATTATGTTTCAGTGGGAAGCTAAAGCTACAGTGTACCGCAGGAATGTTTACGTGGGGGCTCCTTTTCACTCGGTATTTAAACACAGCAAGTAGTATGTAGACTAGATACACATACTAGATCACATTGGTAAACTTACCCATTTGCCAACAGAACTGTCTGGTAGATTTGATGAGGTGAGCTTTGTGCTCCTACTATGTGCAAGAGCCTGTGGCAGCCACTGAAGGGGACACAAGGCACCTGCAAAGGGATGCATTGCATTGGCCTTTGAGATGCGCGTTAAGTCATCACAGGATTTTAACAGGAAGGAAAACGGGGAACAGGTGGGAAAATGAAAGGAATTCCACGCAAAAAGAACAGCTGAGGCAAAGGCCTGTGGAAAGAAAGTGTGCGAGGTGCAGAAACAAGTAATTACGGTTAAGTCTGATAAAAATCCCAGGGATGGAGGAGCCTGGTGGGCTGCAGTCCATGGGGTCGCCGAGTCGGACACGCCTGAGCGACTTCACTTTCACTTTTCACTTTCATGCATTGGAGAAGGAAATGGCAACCCACTCCAGTGTTCTTGCCTGGAGAATCCCAGGGACGGGGGAGCCTGGTGGGCTGCCGTCTCTGGGGTCGCACAGTCGGACACGACTGAAGCGACTCAGCAGCAGCAGCAGCAGCAGCAGCTGATGGTGAGGGAGATATAGTTCCTGGAGACACTGATGTCTCCTCATGGTGTAGAATAAGCGTGCATCTTGTTCTAAAGCCTCCAGGCAAATTAGTAATATGATTTAATCTCTACTGGTAGATTGAACCCGACTTGGGTAAAGTTGGAGGAAGCGGCCAGTTAGCAAGATTTTGCAATTGTTCAATGTTTTTTTAAAAAGTAGATGAATGCAAACCAACATAGCAGCAGTGGAAAGATAAGGAGGGATAATTAAAAACAAAACAAAATTCTAATTCTAATTCTAACTCAGAATTCTAATCCACGGGACTTGGCAATGATGTATGTGTAGGAAGTGAGGACTGTGGACATCCCACAATAACTCAGAGGTTTTGAGCTGGAACAAGTAGGAAGGCAGTGAAGCCATCAGAATGAGCAGAGGCCACAGATGGAGTTTGGGGTGAGTGAAAATGAGCTGCTGGGATATAACCGAAGTGGGGAGTATAAACCCATCTACCTAATCTGTGAAATGTCCATGATTACAAGCATTTGTTGGGTGAATGTGAGAAAAGGGGAAGGAAGGATGGGGAGGAGAAGGAGAAGGAAGGAGCTCTCCAGGACAGCAGGCAGTTGGATATGCAGACCCAAGCCTAGGAGAGGGTTCTCTGTGCAGGCCATGTAGAGACACCCCAGAGAGAGGCCGGAGGGGAAGAGACAGAGAAGGAAAAGACACGGAGTGAGAGGGAAGCGGCTGAAGACAGACTCGGGCACCAGCGCCCGTAGGGGCCAACAGACAAAGACCCAGCTCGGAACAGGAAGAGGGCAGACCCAAGAGCTGCCAAAGTCTAAGGAAACAGGTGTCTCAGCAAGGAGGGACAGAGGTCAGAAGGCTGAGAAAGCGCCTCTAGAGTTGATGGCCCGGAGATCATGGGCTAATGGTGGGCTAACGGTGCTCCAGGTCCGAGGCTAAGAGCTTTCCCCTTCCCAGTCGCCCTGTGTCCCCAGCACAGTGATCCAGCTGCACTCCGGGAGGCCTAGGTCTGTTCAAGTCGCATAACCAGCAAGTGGAAAGGCAGGGCTGCTAAACCAGCAGGGCTTGCCCAAACCTGTGACTCCCACCAACTGGCTGTTTGTCTCAGCGGTGGTGAGGGTGGAGGGCAGACCTTGGCGTCCAGGAGACAGAGAGAAGGGCACGGGAACTCACACTTACCCCACGCTCACTGTGGGTGTGCGTGTGACCGCGGGCGAGAGGAGAGACAGGGGACGACAGCCGGAGAGGGCGAGGGTGGCTATTCAGGGAGGGGCGGGAGACACTGTCACTCTGCGCCCTGTGCTGGGATGTGGAAATAGTTTCATAAAACAGAAACTGCATTAACAGGGGCTTTTTAAAACACTAGGATTTTACCATTATAACTGAGTGTAGCGGACTAGCTCTTCCCTTTGCTAATACACATGAAAAGTACTATTTCCCATATTTAATATATGTGTAAAAGTATTCATGCATTAGAATCGTACATACATTTTTGGGTCCCTTGCTTTTTTCTGATGAGGGTGTGATATTTCTTTTCAAAATGATAGTGGCATTAAACTCTGGATCATGGGAAACAAAAGGAAAATCAGCCATGAGAACATACAAGCTAGCAAAGGGAATATACACCAATCACAGGAGTGAATCCTCTCAATCACAGGGCAAGAGATTCTTGTGAGGGGAAGAAAATTCACTTCACCTTCTGAGGGCAGATTCTTTCTGCACTGGCCTTTGTGGAACACACAAGCACGCTGCAGGCTCCTCCCTGGGAGGCTGAGGTCATCTTTGTGTGCCTCTGAGAGAAACACGCTGCAGAGCCGGAGCTGGCTGCTCATCTGGGCGTGTTTTTGGTCTCATCATTGCCCCTTCAAAGCGGCTGTAAGCCTCATGCATCTCTGATCGTCAAGACAGGGCAGAATTTGTCCTGTATTCCAAGGAGCACCCAGGGGAGGGAAGCCCGGTCTGTGCTAAAAAGGCTTTAAAATCAGGGGAACCGCCACGAGCAGAAAAGGTAGTTGTTAACTCTCGGCTTCAGTTGGTGGAGAACTGTTTTGATCAGCTTGGAGCAGCTGTGTGCTGTTGGACATGCAGCAGAGGTTTTCTTGCAGAGGATTTTACATGAGTCCTCCGAGTCAAAAATATTTGGGACGTTTGAAGAGGTTGTGAAAACTGAAAGTGAAGTCGCTCAGTCTTGTCTTTGCGACTCCATGGACTGTAGCCTACCAGGCTCCTCCGTCCATGGGGTTTTCCAGGTAAGAGTACTAGAGTGGGTTGCCATTTCCTTCTCCAGAGGATCTTCCCCATTCAGGGATCAAACCCAGGTCTCCTGCACTGCAGGCAGACGCTTTAGCCTCTGAGCCGCCACGGAGGCCGCTGAAGAGGTTAGATCCACCGAATGCCAGCACAGTGAGTGAGAACAAGAAAAACCGAACCCACTCATTGTTTGGACGACCTAATGCTCAGGCTCAGGTCTGGTGCTGACCTGCCCCCTCCACCACAACCCCACCCCAAGGCTGCGTGCCTCTGCGAAACGCCCAGGGCTGAATGCCCACAAGACCTCATGAATTCCATGACAACCCTGCATTCTAACCGCACCAGGGTCTATGAAACTCCTTCAATGGGCGGATTCAAGCGTCTGATTCAGACCTGACCTTGAGAGGCAGGTTTTCTGCTTGTACTACCCACCAGCCATCGACTCTTGCATTACGAGAGTAGGACTGAAGCAGAGCTTCCACTCTGACCTGATTGCCTGCAGTTGGCTAGTGTTGGGTGGGCAGTAAAGCAATAGCAGAGCTTGCAAACCAAAGGTCCAGCTCCTTCCTAGACCTCGCATAAATGCACCTCTGGGGAGAACCTGCCTGCTGAGAACCAGGATGGCTTGGCTTGAGAACACAGCAGCTTGGTTGTGTAGCTCTGACCTGCAGTCCTGGGCAGTCACGAGCAGTGAGCGTACAAGCCTTCCTCTCTGGAATCTTCTAGGCTGACACTGCATTTCATCAGAAGGCTGGTCAGGTCCCTTCAGCTCCTGTCTCTGGCAGGGTACAGAGGTAGCCCCAGATCTGGATCAAGACTCTGAACACATCCCACCTCCAGAAAAACTCTGCAGTAGCCATTTGTCCTGAGGGACCCCCATGCTAACTACTCTGCTCAGAGGCCAGTGAGGTCTGTCCCCAAACTCTGCTGCTATTTCCATGAGGTCATGCTGGGCTCAGGGAAAGCCTCAGGGTCTGCGCCACCACCCACACTAGGTATTCCAGGGGATTCTTTGGGGGCCCCAGGCATTTACATTGTTTCCCAAGTTCTTAATTTGAACTATATGAAATTGCCATTTTTCGTAGGTCAGACATGGATAAAAATGTCATATGCTCATCCTCATAATGGAAATTACGAGAAAGGTGTAGAGTGACTGCCTGCTGTGTGCACAGCATTGTTCCAGGACCTGGACACATAGTGATGATGAAGACGGACGGGCCTCACCCTTCATGGCACGTGCTACTGGGAGCTGATTTTCTGGGGCCACTTCCTAGCTCTATGTTAAGCCAGTTACTTGGCCTCTCTGAACTTCACCTAAGTATTGTGAAGGTTAAATGAGATAATGTATATTAGGCCAGAAATGCATTGATGGCCTTCAATGAATGATAGTTCCTTTTATTTTCCTGTGGTTCACATAGGACTCCTAATAAATGTCTAGTGAACCAAAAAAGCCTCAGAATGCATTGTGGGAATCTTAAAGCCCACCCGCTCAGAGCCTAAACTAGACACTCCTGCAGGAGAACTCTACACATGGGGCAGGGGCCCCTGAAAAGAAAAACTACGGATCCCAGAGTTCACCACTCCCTATGCACCCTGGGGCCTGGAAGAGACCAGCTGTGGTCCACCCCACAAAGTCAGGAAGCCAGGAGGCTCAGGAGGGCTTTGGGGAGGCACACTCTGGTTCATGTGTCTGAAAGGACCTGTCATCATTTAGTCTGAAGAAAATAATTGTCAAATTTATTGCTTGAGGCAAAGCAGAGGGTGAGACCTGAAAGGAGACTAGGAAATTACCTGTTGGAACTTCTGGTTTTAGAAATCAAATACAGAGTTGGCTCTGATTAGTAACAGAATGTGCAAATTGACCAGTCCTTTCTCCAACAGTCCACCCGCTGAGTCACTGGCATGACTGTAGATGTGGAGTTAATAGATTCCCTTTGCAGCCCAGGGGCCTATTTTTTGGCTCTGTGTGCAAACAGGCCACAGGGGTATTTCGCAGGTCACCTGGCATGTCATTTAAGGCTGCACAAATCGTAGCGTGCAAGGCGTGAATGATTGCACAGCTGCTACCTACAGGTCAGCTTCTGATGGTACCTTCACTGCCATCATTGTCCCGAGCTCTGCTCAGTTCTCCGGGTCGATTCTTCTTGGGTGGTGCACGCGGAGTTGAGACCAACAATTGCACTAGCTTCTTTTCATACACTTTTCTGGTGGAAGCTGAGAAAGAATGTGGGGAGCAGTTAAGTCACTCTGTGTATGTGATCTCACTGGATTCAAAATATTATACAACCTAGATTTTTATTCTTACATTATTGGGAAATTGTGGCTCTTACAGTGAGGTGGACCCCATACCTACTGGACTCACTCCTCGCCTTCCACCAACACTTATGGTGGGCTTCCACAGTTAGGTGTCATGGACATTGGAGAACAAGACTGACAAAGTAGTACATCCTATTTATGGGAAATACAGACAAGGACATAAACAGTTAACATGGTGCACATTCTAGAAATGTAAAAAGAGCCCAGGGTGATATAATCAAGAGTAACTAGCGTCTCACGGTTGTAAAATACCAATACTTTCTCTTCACTAATCTGTGAATAAGAACTGGGTTACTTATGGTCTCTTCCTTCCATATGGTTTTCTGGGTTTTAAACTTTTTTCCTATTTCTATTTTAATGTTTTTTATTGCATATGTTCCTTCCACTACAAATAATTTTCAGCCTTTGGAGTCAGCTCACAAGTGATCATCGAGTAGTGTCTAATAATTGCCGCATACATACGTAGTATTGGGCCAGGTGAAAATCCCAGTTTGTTGAGCTTATTCTGTAACTCGTCATCACTCAGACACGTCACCTCCACCATGGTGACAAAAGTTTGGTCTCTCTTCTGACAGTGGAATCCTTGAGACAGCAAAACATTAAGTTATAAATGAGACTTGTAAAAGAGAACTAAAACTTTACCAGTCCACAGAAGTGTTTACAGCCCCAGCTCCCCAGTTGCGGGGGTGCATAGTAAATAAAGCAAAACCCACCATTTTCTGCTGTTTTTCTGTGGTCAATCTCTTCCAGGTTTAGTGGCCTCAATGCAAAGCTTTGACAGAGTGTCACTTTCCCCAGTGTCTTTGGGGTTAATTATTTCTAACTTTTCTACTCAACTAATGTAAGAAAAATCTTCTACACAAAATGAACAAAAATATTTCGATCACTGCTTAGGAGCTCTGAGTAAGACACAAGCTCTGAGAAGATAAGTTAATTAAATATGAAAGAGCTGAGAGAGATTTTTTAGTGAGTTAAATAAAAGTTATTTATCCCCGCCCTCCTTTTAATGAGAGCACAGAGAGTGCAGAGCACTAAGCTACTGCGGACAGTATCTTTTCACACTCGTAATTCAACTCTGAACATAACGGGATGGCAGTTTTTAATTAGCTGCCAGCAGACTTTGTAATTGCTGAATTGGCATTTGAAAAAAAGTCAGCTATTCATTCTCTGGCACACAAATTGATTTATATAGACTTAGGCAATTCTTGATATGGCTTTCCAAATCTACACAACCTCAGGTTCGATCAGTTTTATTTCGTTGACCCCTGTATCCCCTAAAACGGACCTTCTACCTACTTAATAAAACTCTGAAAAGACAGATGCATTTGTCAAATCTTTATTTATTATACCTCATCTCTATCATGTTTCCAGTCTTCTTAACATTGCAGTAAAAATGACTTCAAGACAATCACTCAGCATATCAGGATTTGGACCAATTTTAAGTAAGGACTTTGAACTTTATTGGTTCCATAAAGCTATACTTTGACCAGAGTCACATTCTGGCACATAGTAGGTACTTGGTAGATGTAAGTTTCCTTCTTTCCTATGTGTTTGGAAAGCTGAGTTGACACTTTTAAGGGCCACTAGTAAATGACCTAATGGTGTGAAGGAAAAGGAGGAGGTGCCTCAGATAATTTTTAAACTGGAAGCCAGCTTAGGCAGATCCCATGACACTTGTTCCCAAGAACAGCTGTCTGTTGTTTCACCACCTTCCCAAAAATAACCTCCAAAAGAGCCCTCACCAATTTCAAGTGACAGTAGACAATTGCTTAAAGGGAACACACATATGGAAGAAAAATTCAAAGGGAATCCAGTTGAATGATTAATTCACTTACCCGTTTACATGGTTGTCTAAAGTCTCTGCAATTGGGGTGGTTACTAAAGCTGGGTGAGTTTCACCCAAGGATTTCCACTAGTAACCAATCCCTTTTTTGTCTGTTAAGTATTATGGTAATCATAATACTGACATGTGACCTCAGAAATCCCCCTGGCAACAAACTGATGTGAAAGTCAGATGATGAATTTAACCTGACTTTAAACAGAAGGAGGCACTGGTCAACTTCAGAGGCCAACCGCCATGGTAAAATGTCAAGGGATGCAGAGAGACTGCCATGCATAGGAAGTGAGAAGGGTCTGTTACCAAACCAAATGGTGCTAAGAGATTGGGAAGATAAAGGAGAAGTCAGACAGACTCAAGTGTCCAGGCCATCATTAAAAGACTCACAGTAGTAGATGGGTGATTTGGCCATATGCTCTAGGGAAAATGGGAAGGTAGAAGGAACTCATATTAACTTGTTAACGAACAGCTCACATAGGGAAATGAGTATTTTGGTAAACAGTGTTTCAGAACTTTGATGGTTTTGGCCTATTCAAAGCACTCTCATATCATCTCATTTCATCCTCTGCACACTCCTGAAAGACCTCTGGCACAGATATTATTCATTATCCGTATTGCAGCGGCTAGTTTTTGTTGTTGTTGCTTAATTTTGTTTAAGAAAGAATCCTCAGACTATTAGCTTGGGTGTTTCAAAAAATACTGCTGAGACTTTTAAAAACAATTATGCAAGACAAAATATAGCTTTGTGAAAACACAATGCTTTCATTAAATACCAGGGGTAGAAGGAAATCACTGGGAGGGCTTAAGAGGACAGTGGAGCTAGCCTGGCTAGAGTCAAATTCCAGTTCTGTGTCTTACCAGCTGAGTGCCCCGGATGGGGTAAGTTACTAACCTTACTGCGTCTCCTTTTCTTCATCTGTAATGCGGATGACAGTGGTACCTACCTCACAGGGCTGTTACGTGGATTCACTGAGTGCTTGGCCTATGAGGTGTTTGGCACGTGAAGTGCTTGGCACATAGTAAGTAGTATATAAATGTTTTCTGTTGTTTTGATTTTTCATGAGCTCTATCGCAGAAAGTTGCTACAACCAGTGTCTGTCTTAGAAGTCTCCACCCCACTTACACTTGCCCATGGGACTCTGTCATGTCAACAATTTGCAGGTTCTGGGAGAGGACTGAACATCTCTGTGTGCACGGTGAGGGAGTCTCACTGAGGGATCCCAGACTGCGGTTCCAAGGGCTCTGGCTCCCGAGTCTGTGAATAGAGCATCAGTTTCCAAACAAACATACAATGCAAACATTTGCCAACATCTGAACACTGGGTTTACCAAACAAAGACTTTGAAAATTGACACATTTGTTTCAAATCAAAGCAAATAAATGATAGGCTTGGGTTATTAGGATGCACAAGCATTTTATTTACATTTCCCAGAATTGCTTTGAACAAAGAAAGCAGCCAGCAGGTGGAACCGCTTCCATTTAAACAGACTCTTGGGATGACAAGAGCATTTCTAAAATATTTTCTTGGCCAGACTTCTGGAACTTAAAACAAGCTAGGCTGACAAAGAATTTAATCAGATGGTGTGATTGTGTTGACCCCCCTATTATTCGCAAACCATTCTGTCTGAAGCACATGCATGATTCTGTTCTCAGTGTGATTCTGTTTAAAAATTTCTGTACTCTGCGATATCCTGAAATATTTGATTTTTATGTTTACATCACCCATTTCCCTTGGTTATATCTGTGAAGTCCTGGTCATTAGCTTGTTTTTTTCTGTTATTCTCTCCATAGCTGCAAAGATGTTTTATTCCATTTCTCCAGGGAAACAAGTTTTAATTGCCAATCGACTAGGTATTCAACATGATAAGGTATCTAAACCCTGAGAGCTTCCTCCTTTCATTAAAATGTAGATCCAATTTCTTTTCCCTTAATGCCACATGCTGTTATTAAACTGAAATAACGGAAATACTAAAAGCCAGATGTCACTTCAGTCTCAGGTTTGACACAGGGCACAATTTCCTCTCCTCAAGCTTAATCTGATGTTATTTACTAACCCCATCCTTTGGAAGAATGCACAATTTAAATGTAAATGCAATTTACATAGGGGAGCAGAGAGTAGATGTGCAGTTTCAATTGCCAATAACCATTTGCAAAGGGGGAAGTCAACTAAAGCAAGGATCAGCAGCTGTCAGGCTGAAGTATGCATCACTTGCTATTCTCTCCCAACTTTCCTCCCAAAGCCACCTGCCTCTGAGCCTCAGCTAGGCAGGTACAAGGAAGTGGAGAACTGAGGCATTTTCTCAGATATTTCAAGCGGCACTTACTATTTACTGAGGGACAAAGGAGGAAGTTTGTTTCAGTGAGCTAATCCGGTTGGCATCACTATTGAAATTATGAACTGACCAATTTCTTTCAACAAATATGTATTGGTCATCTCCTATGGGATAGACTTTATGCTTGGCCTAAATTAGGGAGACAGAGAAGAGAAAATACAAAGATGCAAAACCCACAGTCCTTTTAAGGAGCTCATTCCCTTAAAGAGAAAAGAAAGCAAATAATATCAAGAAAAATAAGAGAAACTGTTAACAGAGTGCCCCAGGAGCCCAGAATTGGAAGTTTCTAAGGGCTGAAAGTTTCATTTGGGCTGAGGCTTCTAGAATAAGACATAGTTTGCCCTATAAAAAGAGAGCTGGGGACTGTCATTCTGGGGTGTGGTGAGCAAGAAGGAAATGAGCCTGGTGGACAGGCTGGGCCAACTTATGAAGACTTCTGTGGCCCATGCCAAGGAGTTAACCCTTCACCTCTATGCACATGTGGAAGTTCATGAGCAGCGCATGGCATGACTGTGTCTGACACTGGGTTGAGGACAATGCCTTTATGCATTTGATACAATTTCAGTTTGAGTCTGAGTAGAGAATGAATTCGTAGAGCAGAGTCTGGAGGCCTCTTGGGGAAGTTATTAAAACAGTCCAGAAAAGAGTTGACTCAGACTGGACCAGGCCAGTTTGCGGGAGTACTAGAGAGAAAGACATGTGGTTTGCGAATGGTTTAGGAGCTGGAACAGACTGGACAGGATGTCTGATTGGAGGATTCCTCTTTGCCTCCCTTGCACGGGGACTACTTCAGCCTAAGTCTTTGGTCTCAGCCATGAGCCTGCTTCACAAGGAGCCATCTGGAGTTTGGTCTATGCAGCACTGACACTTAAATGATTATTCTCTGCTCATCTAGTCAACCCTTGATTCTGCACATCGCTTGAATGCAGCAGCAAAGCAGATAATCCGTAACTCTCCTCTATTTGGCTTTGGAATTAATTACACTTGTAAGAGCAAATTTGCCTTCCTAATTAATCTTTCTTAGGCTAATATTAAAATTAACTAATATTCCTGGAGCCCGTGACAGTTGGGCAGGGGAAGAGGGGAGCAGGGGAGGGGAGGGCAGGGTAGGTGGTCAGCCTTAGGCTGTGAAGCAGGAGAAAGATACGCCACACCCACAGTCCACGTGGATCAGCCACAGAGGCCACGAGCTGGGCCTGGCTCATGGAGAGAGGGCTGAGTAGCTAGAGACTCAAGTCCCTTGGGACATCAGTTACTGAATACCTACTGCACACCAGACAGCCTGCTAAGACTGAAGATGAGAAGGTGGGTAAGGCAGACTGTCTGCTTTCAAAGAGCTGCCTCTTTAATGGGGACAACAGAGGAATGAACAATTGTTTAACCAAATGCATTGAGGGCTCTGGCAGAAGCATCTTCTCCTCAGGAGAATAAGGCATGAACAAGGCTAATGGAAAAAAACAAAACCAAATTTGTGTGAAACAAAGAGCAGAAAGTTGCTTAATTGCCATTTTATAAACACAAAGCAAATACATTTTCAATAAGATCGAGTGCATACAGTCTCTTCTTTCAGCAGCCAAGTTAGTAAATGCTGCTTATGTGAAGTAAGACAAGATGGATCGTTCCCAGGGGTTTTCAAAATATCATACTCCATCCCCAAGGTTCCTTCCAAGCTGCTGTGGAGGCGGGTGGTGAGCACAGAGCAGCCACACTCCAGGGCAGTCAGAAGAGTCTGTCTCTGCCAGCTTCACACACTGGGCTCCTATGAAGATTGCTTTTAAAGGCAGAATTTCACTGCTGTGCGAAGTTAGGAAGCTACCCATCTACCCTGTTCTCTGTGCTGATTCTTAAAACCGAAATGAATCTATCCTCTAGTTCTCTTATGACGACAAAGCAGCCCTTAGATGCTGACAAATTATTATCTTAAGCACTCCCTTTCCGGTATCCTGTAGGTCTTGTATACGAGATTTATTGTGCATACTGCTAAGTCACTTCAGTCGTGTCCGACTCTGTGCGACCCCATAGACGGCAGCCCACCAGGCTCCCCCGTCCCTGGGATTCTGCAGGCAAGAACACTGGAGTGGGTTGCCGTTTCCTTCTCCAATGCATGAAAGTGAAAAGAGAAAGTGAAGTCGCTCAGTTGTGTCCGACCCTCAGCGACCCCATGGACTACAGCCTACCAGGCTGCTCCATCCATGGGATTTTCCAGGCAGGAGTACTGGAGTGGGGTGCCATTGCCTTCTCCTATTGTGCATAACTAATGTACAAAAAATGTTGGATAATCTGTGGACAATAGAAAGAGATCTAAAATGTGATTTTTGTCTTCAAAGAGATTATGTCTACATGAAGAAACAAACTCTAAACACATAAGATTAAAAGTAAGAAGTCAAAGTTCATAATTGGATACCAACATAGTACCAAAAATGTTGCAGAAGTTCAGAAGCAGAGGGGAAAAAAATCACCCCTGGTTAGGAGCGGGAGGTGTTCAGGGAGAGCTTCCTGGGGAAGGTGAAACTCTGACTCTGTGTGTGTGTGTGTGTGTGTGTGTGTGTGTGTGTGTGTGTGTGTGTGAGTCGCTCAGTCGTGTCTAACTCTGCGACCCCATGGACTGTAGCCCACCAGACTCCTCTGTCCAAGAGATTCTGAAGGCAAGAGTACTGGAGTGGGTTGCTGGAACCTACCAAACAAGTAAGGTGTGGATAGGCAGAAGAAAAGGTTGGACATTCCAGGCAAGGACAGACACATTACGAACAAAGACTTAGAGTAGGAATGGGGATTAGAGCAGACCAGCTTCAGCAAAGGATTTGCTTCACATAGGGATGGACACGGTTGAACAAGAGAGCCCTAGGATTCCGTCCCTTCTGCCTCCAGGATCCTCCCATTCTGGGGCTCTCTGATGACAGTGATGGGTTGTCCCTGGAGGTCCCTGACTGTCAGAAAGACTAATCTGACCGTGCAGGACAAGATGCACCGCAGGGGAAGAGCGGCTGTAGGGAGGGAGACGTGGGGTCCTTCACCCTAGACTCCCCGTGAAATGATAATAAACAGTAGCAAAGGCAACGGAGGGAGGCTGCAGACTGCCAGAGTCTCAGCCGGGAGATCGGGACCCTCCGGAGGAACTTAGAGGCAAACGCAGAGCAATCAGGAGCGGGCTCGGGCCAGGATGCCTCTGCTTCTATCCTGGACCCGCCACCTACTCTAAGCTCTGGGATTCTGTGCCCTGGCTTTCACATCTGTGAAATGGAAATACAATAAAATTACCTTCTCCACAGAATGCCACAGGACTGAGGTAATGAACTTCAAGTGCTTAATGCACTGTTTTCAGTAGTGCCCGTGGTAAGGACTCAAAAATGTGAGCTGTGAGTGAAGCCCCGTAACTCTGCAGGGGCAGCAGGGTCCTGTCGCAGGGCTCTTGGTGGGGTGAGGACACGGTGTGATGGGGCATCAGCCCACCTCTCCCTGTGAGTTAGGGGAAACTGAAGGTAGCTTGTCCTCCTTTAAAGACCTGCTTGTATATTTTGGAGATTAATCCTTTATCTGTTGTTTCACTTCTTATCTTCTCCCATTCTGAGGGTTGTCTTTTCACCTTGTTTCCAGTTTCCTTTGCACTGCAGAAGCTTTGAATTAGGTCCCACTCGTTTATTTTTGTTTTAGCTTCCACTCCTCTAGAGGGTGGGTCATAGAGGAACTTGCTGTGATTTATGCCATCGAGTATTCTGCCTATGTTTTCCTCTAAAAGTTTTATATTTTCTGGTCTTATATTTACGTCTCTAATCCATTTTGAGTTTATCTGTGTGTACGGTGTCAGGAAGTGTTCTAATTTCATTCTTTTACACGTAGCTGTCCAGTTTTCCCGGCACCACTTATTGAAGCGTCTGTCTTTTCTCCCTTATATATTCTCGCCTCCTTTGTCAAAGACAAGGTACACATAGGTGCATGGGTTTATCTCTGGGCTTCCTGTTTTGTCCCATTGGTCTATATTTCTGTTTTTGTGCCAGTACCGTACTGTCTTGATGGCTGTAGCTTTGTAGTATAGTCTTAACCCTCTTGCACTATTGGTGGGAGTGTAAATTGATACAGCCACTATGGAGAACAATATGGAGATTCCTTAAGAAATGAAGAGTAAAACTACTATTTGACCCAACAATCCCACTGCTGGGCATATACCCTGAGAAAACCATAACTGAAAAAGACACATGTACCCCAGTGTTCATGGTAGCACTATTTGCAATAGCTAGGACACGGAAGCAACCTAGATGTCCATCAGCAGATGATTGGATAAAGAAGCTGTGAGATATATATATATATATACTACAGAATATCACTCAGTCATAAACAGGAACACATTTGATTCAGTTCTAATGAGGCAGACGAACCTAGAGTCTATTATACAGAGTGAGGTAAGTCAGAGGAAAAATATCAGATACTAACGCATGTATATGGAATCTAGAAAGATGGTGCTGATGTACCTGTTTGCAGGGCAGCAATGGAAATGTCAGCATAGACAGCAGACTTGTGGACACAGTGGGGGAAGGGGAGGATGGGATGAACTGAGCAAGCAGCACAGAAGCACAGGCGTTACTATGCGTGAGACAGCCAGCCAGCAGGGATCTTCTCTATGATGCAGGGCACTCAAGCCTGTGCTCTGTGACAGCTTAGAAGAGTGGGATGGGGTGGGAGGTGGGAGGGAGGGTCCAGAGGGAGGGGATTTGTATATTTATGGATGATAATGAATTTAAATTAAAAGACCAGTCAGGGATCGGCTTTTACGCTAAGGGACATTTGAGAGAGAGAGAATGCACTGGAGGGAATGGGCTCACATCACAGGGAGAGAGTGTTGTTCAGCGGAAGGAACAACTTGCAAAAGAGAGACCAAATTTAATAAAAGGTGAGACAAACCAAGATGAAGAGGGCATGGTGGGACAGCCATTCCTGCCCCTAAAACCAAGGAGAGGTGAATTCCCACAGCTTAAAGGAGACTGTATCAGCAAGGGTTTGAAGACAGGCATAGAAAGATAATCAAGGTAGAAGCAAAGGAGAAAATGTGCAAGCAGGAGCATAAAATGGAACCAAGAATGAGGCTAAGAGGGACGGAAACCCTAATGGCCTAAATATACATTTACAGTCCTTGCAGGAGAAGCTCTAAGCCGACCCTACTTTCCAGCAGACACACACACAGACACACAGACACACACATCTACAATTCTATACCGGTAAAATGAAAACAGAAAACTGTTCCAGCGCATTCTGAGTTTTCCTGATGCTAACAAGTGTGGCTGTTTCACAGGGATCCTCTCAGCGTGCAAAGCAATGAGGTGACTGCTGAGGGTGAGGCCGGAAGCCTGGCAGAGGCTGGAGAGTGAAGGGCATGAGAAAGAGGAGCACCAAGGCTTTACCCTGAGGACAGTGGGAGCCACTGGAGGTTTTATAATTTTTTTTTTTTTTTGCTTCCACAGTTTTCAAATTCAGTTTACTTTAAAGGGTCTCAAACAGTAGTAAATTACAAGGAAGTAAAGTGAAAGTATGATAAAATCCACACATACCCTTCACACTGCTTCAACAGTTGCCAATGTTTTGCCTGTCACCAAAGGGCTCCGAGCAGAAGAATGACACGGTGACACCGCTGTTGGGGGGAGATGCCTCTAAATGTGACGGAAAGAGAAGAGCGGGGCAGGGCTGGGCTGCCATGAGGTGGTGGCCAACTGGCCACTCACTGATTCATTCATTCCTTCCACAAACATCTCCTGAGTTCCTCCACATGCCTGCACTGTTCTTGGAGCTGAGGATTTAAAGGTAAATAAAGCAGACAGGGTTCCTGCCCTGCTAGAGCGTATGCCCCTAGAGGGGAAAGCAGAAAAACAAGCAAATGGAGTGCAGGAGGGGATTCAAGAGTGTGATGATGAGACTGACACGAGACAGAGAAGGACTTGGGAGGGGAGGGCCTAACGGCTAGAACGCGCAACCAGGGATGGTCGCATGCACCTGGGGCACCGAGAAGGTCAGGGCGGCTGGAGAAGCACCAGTGGAAGGGCGGTAGAGACAAGATCCGAGGGCAAAGTGAGAAGAGATGACAGCTTGCACCAAGTTGCTGGCCGTAGAGATGGAATCCGGTAGTTTCGAGGGAGATTTAAGAAGAAGAGCCCAAAGGCATGGTGATGGAGCGAATGTGGGGGCGGGGATGGAGAGTGGGGGGACGTCGAGATGACACTCTGGCTTGAGTTGAAGGAGCAGTTCCGGCTTGAACAAGGGTGCCCGTCATGGGGTCATGGAGGAGCGATGGGAAAAGTCCAGGTAGCCCCTTCACAGCCTCTCAAAATGAGGGCCTGGTAAGGTGAAGCCTGTCCCACCACTAGACCCAGTCAGGAAATCAACTGTCCGTGTAGCTTTTGGATGGGACAGTTCCTCACGCAATTCTGAGTGATCATAACCGGCACTCCTAACCCTCCAAAGTAGGACCACCCTGCCTTCATCCCCAACCACTGACAAGTACGGAAGGACACCTCCGAGTCCAGCTTAGCTGGCTCGGCCTGTGGAGAAGGCTAAGGCGATGCCGCAGCCTGGGGGAGGGGCAGGCACCGAGAGCCCCCAGGCGTGGGGTGGTCGGCAGCCCGGCTAAGCTTTTGTCGCAGTAGCAGTGGTCCTCTGAAGCCATGTCACGGTCTCATGCCCCTTGAGGCTTCACTCATCTCAGCGTCCCTTCCTTGTCTCAGGCAGGGATGAGGGCTTAGATTTACAGGGAGCAAGATTTTGCTGGGAGGCAATATACAGGCCTGGCTGGAGGGAAGTCTGGAATTAGAACACAGTTATACCCTTATCCCGGAGAAGGCGATGGCACCCCACTCCAGTACTCTTGCCTGGAAAGTCCCATGGACAGAGGGGCCTGGTGGGCTGCAGTCCATGGGGTCGCCAAGAGTCAGACACGACTGAGAGACTTTACTTTCACTTTTCACTTTCATGCACTGGAGAAGGAAATGGCAACCCACTCCAGTGTTCTTGCCTGGAGAATCCCAGGGACGGGGGAGCCTGGTGGGCTGCCATCTCTGGGGTCACACAGAGTCGGACACGACTGAAGCGATTTAGCAGCAGCAGCAGCAGCATACCCTCATCCAGTGACTTGAGCATGATGAACAGATAAGAAAGGACATAAAAGGCAGCCTCTGAAGACAGCTGGGCAGGGGAGGGGAAGACCCGAAAGAGCAGTCTAGACAGGAGACCACAGTAGTTAGGGCAGGCGTGTTCTTGGAAATGACTCCACTCTCTTGTGCTGATTTCTGGCTATCCTCTGTCCTTGCAGCACTTGTCCTAGAAGGGCCTCTCTTTCCAGCTGTCTATCAGGGGAGGGGGGTCGGCAGGGACGGCGGTGGGGTCATGGTCTGGGAATAAATCCTGGACAGCAGGAGGCTGCTGCCCTGACTCCTCGTCGCCCTCATCCGTCACCCAGCGAGGGCGGCGGGCAGCCAGGCTGCGGGCTGCCTAATGAAGACGGAGAGGCGGCTCCGGCTGTGCACAGGGCCGCCTTCCCATCAGCAGAGGTGACATTCCCAAACAGCACTCATTACAGAGCAGACGTTGGATGGGGCTGGGACACGTATTGATGGCAGCGGAGCCAGCCAGCGTCTGTCTCAAATCCCACTGCCCCTGAGAGAGCCAGCAAGGAAAAAAGCGTCACGAGCGTCAAAACCGCAGGCCCCTCACTTTGCCCAGAAAAAATTCATTCTTGCCATTGCTGACATTTAAGGCAAAGTCACTCTCTCCACTGCTTGCAGATCCAAGGGGCCTTAGCTTCAGCCCGTCCAAACGTTGACCAGCACCTTCCTTCCCGGGAGTGGCTGTGCTGTGGATGGGCGTATGTGTGTGTGTGTGTGTGGGGGGGGTCCTCAAAATGACACCTGGATCTGGAGGCCCAGAGGTCCTGCTTTAGAGCTCTGTGGATCCAAGATGCAGCTAGGAGGGATGATGGTTGCTGAGTTGGGGGCTGAGGTTATCAGGGGCTGGGGCAAGGGGACGCTCATTCCCAGGGGCACAGGACAGACCTCCATCCTGGCTGCGGCGGGGCGGGGATGCGCGGTCACCCGGTCCGCTCTGGGAAGGCAGGCGTGGCGGGTTTGGGTGTCCGCGCCTCCCGAAGGTCGAAGCTCGGGGCAAAGTGTCTGGAGGATGAGGCTGCGGCCACACGCACCAGCACCAGACACACACAGCCGCCCGGAGCCCCCGCACCGGAGCTGCTCCGCGCGCCCGCCGCCCGCGCTACCCAGCAGGGCGCCCCGCCCCCGCCCTGCTCGATTTTAAACCGCAGCAGACGGAGCTCGACTTAAAAATAACTATTTTGACAGTTCGGATGTAAATATGTGAGCTGCGCGTGGGGCTGTTTTCCCTGCACACTCCCCCTCACCCGTCGCTATCTACCCCAGCCCCAACTCGACCGGCGCGCCAGCGACCGGAGAGCGCCGCCTGCGGGACGCTCCCCGACGTGCGGCGGAGGGAGCGCCGGTCCTCGGTCTCCAGCCTGGGGAGGGGGAGGGGAGGGGAGGG
>NW_024070205.1:75742403-75826390 GCF_014754425.2 Oryx dammah | reverse complement strand
GGGGGGGGGGGGGGGGGGGGGGGGGAGGGGAGGGGGAGGGGAGGGGCGGGCAGGGGGTGTCGGAAGGCGAGAATAAGTTAGAGGAACCGCGGCTGACTTTTCAGCACACCACCCCACTGTGCTAAAGGCAGTACATGTGTGAGTTAAGGGCAAAATCTCCTGCTCACCCTCTCAGTTAACTCATTGAACTCGTGCTTTATGCCAGGCAGTGAGCTAAGTAAGCATTTCAGCACATGCTATCTTTTGTTTGATCCTCAAAAAACATGCGGTGGGCATTATTATCCGCATTTTACATATGGAAAACAGAGAAGTGGCGTGACTGAGTTCTCTGGGCTGCCACAGCTAGTCAAGAGAACTGACATCAGAACCCAAGTCTTACGTTCTTGCCACCATAGCCAGCTGAGAGGAAGGGAACTGGAGGCAGAGATCCACCCGTTCCATAAGGAGGGAAACTGGAATTCAGACAGATGAAGTCACGCGTCTTCCTGGCCACCAACAAGCATCTTAGCTGGGGCAGGGCAGGACAAAAACACAGCAGCTTTAGGACAGGCAACCCACGCCTCTCTCCCCAGTCTCCTGGACCCTGGCAGTGTGCTGGGACATGATGGACATCTTTTGGAAGGAAGCTGGGGGGAGAGTTCTTGGAGAGAGAAAACAAGAGGGAGGAGAAAGGAGGGAGGCCGTCTAGAGAGTGAAGGAGCTTAAGTGTGTATGGGCTGCACACCTCGGCGCAGAGCCATGCCGCGGGGGGAGCTCGTTGTCAGAGCTCCCAGCCACCCTTTGCTTTGTCCCTCTTCCCCACCAGGTACCCCACCACTACCACCAACCCATGCCACCCTGGGATCAGATGTCCACCGACGCTCCCATGCTTTTCTCCTATCTGAGTGAAACCCGCTCTGGAAGAGAGCCCGATGTGTTCTCTGATGCTGTGGGGCAAACGCCTGATAACTGCTCAGGGTTCCCCTTCCTCCTGAAGGACAAGCCTCAGGGAGTCAAAGCCTGAAGAGGAAGAAATGTCAGACTCCTGGAAAGGAAAGGAATTTGGGAGCAACAGGGCCCACCTGCGACAGGAGAGGCTCTGTATGGCGCTTGTTTGCAAGGTCACTGCATGTGTAAATAACCATGAGCAAATGTTCTAGATGCTGGCAAAGAGAGAGGGGTCCTGGCATCTGTGCTTTGAGCATGCCTTCGTCTCCATCTTTCAAATCTCAGCTGGAAGTCCACTTGCACTGTGAAACCTTGCCTGATCCCTCCTCACTCTCCGAACGGTTGAGTGTTTGGAGGCCCCTCTCAGGCCCCTGAAGCCTCAGAGCACTTTGCTTGTGCCCTGCATCTTGAATCCTTCAAGTCTTTTCGTTTTATTAAATTGTGAGTTCCTCAAGGGCCCAGACAGTGTGTGATTTCCCCGTGTTTCTCCCACGGCTCTTTGTCGAGGGCCTCGCACAGTCAGGACTCAAGTCTGATGGGACAGATTAATAGACAGCAGTATGCTGCACACATTTCCCCACACGAGGGGCGAGGGGATTCTGACAGCAGAAGCTGACACTCCAGCTGACTCCTGAAGGCTGAGAGGCATGGGGCGTTTATTTATCCCAGACCCTCAGCAACCACCTTTGCGAGAGCCTGTTACTAGCTCTGCGCTGGCTGCACCAGGAGAAGGGGCGGGCCGCCCCAGGGCATTCACTCCGCTCTCCAAGCTGCAGCAGCCTGAGACACTTCAGCACCCCCCTGGCCCAGCTACCCTGGGCCTCACAGGAGGCTGGCTCTGGGTAAGACCTGATGGCCCTAGCTCTCTGGCCCCCTCAGAGCCTCTTCAGTGATGATTTGAAATCGCTGGCCTTCTAATCAAAGTGGAGTTATGATATAATAATCCTTTTAAAAGACAGTTTTATTGATATATAATTCACATACCATATGATATAATCATTCTTGTTCTTAATATTATGGCATCTTTTTTCCCTTGTAAGTCTGAAAATTCCCATTTGTCCTGTCAATAGTCCTGAGAAGTATGCCTAAAGGGCTTTATTTCTCTTGTAAAAAATAAAAGCACCTTCATAGCCGTGTGTTCACACTGTTAGTCCCAAAGCACTCTTCCTGTTCCCCACATCATCTCCTCCAGCCAGCTTTATCCCACGGTTTCTCTGAGATGCTCGGAGGGAGAAGGCCTGCCTTCCTCCAATTTCTAGATAGCACAAGTAAGGTCCACGGCCCAGGGCTCTGTGTGTCTCCCAAAGCCTCCTCCAGGACCCCATCACTTCGCTTTATGTTCATACTCCTCTTTTTCCCAGTCTCCCTTCTCCCCAACAGAGCTGGTGGAAATAAATGCTTAGCTTTTGCTGCTGCAGTGTATTACAGTGTGAAATAAACACGGATGCCCCATCTACCCTGACAACATAATTCATTTACTGCAAAGGGATACAATAAAAGTCTGTTTATTACAGCAATTAACAGAGCAGCATTTGCCAGCATGCTTTTCAGAGGCAACCAGAAAAGTGCTTACTCCAGGTGCATAGATTGTGGAAACCGTGCGTCTTGAGCCAAAATGAAACCCATTAGAGGCTGAGTGAGTGGGTCCCAGCCACCCTAGAAAAATTAGCCATCCAGGAGTCAGTTCACCTCAGGGCAGGAGTCTGACACAATATGATTGTACTTTACTGGGTTCAGACCTGGGACCTGTCTCCAGGATCATGATCTTAAGGACATGCAAGAAATGTGCGCTCTGAACCCAACTACCCCAGCTGGAGGGCTCAAATCTCACTGGCCTTCAAAGCGTATCGGTGGGGAAGGTTAGCACCATTGGTCTCAAGGGTACCTTGCCACAGGAGTGGGTGGGGTGTAGGGAGAGGACCAGAGGCTGGGCCAGGGAAGAGAGGCTAAAAAAGCTTTTCATTAAACCCAGCCTTCAAGAGCATCATCAAAGTTTAAGACTTCAAGCCTTTGGAGAGAGACAGCTATTGAGGGGTTAAGGGGAGAGAAGGCGACAAACCCAGACTAGAGAATATATGCTAACAGGCTTTGGGCATGAAAACTGGACAAAGGTACGATGCCCAGTTGGCCCAGTTCTTCGGTGGAGGGGCAGAGGAAAGGGAGGAACCGTTAGGTTCCCTAGTGATGTCCAGTACATCCGATTGCTAATTAACCAAACTTAGCTCTCCAGCCCCTTTCAGGGGGGCAGGGGTTGGCTTGTACCAACTGGACATTCTTCAGAACCAGCTCTGGTTGTCCCAAGAAGGGCAGCAACCTCAGTGTCATAGCTTTGTGGGGAAAACTGATTGCAAGCAGCAGCTCTTCCTTTTTTCTCCGGAGCAGCCTCTCAGGGAGACCATGGGGGAGTTTTGATCTCACTGAAAACATAAAACTGAGTGCCCAAGCCAGCTAGAAAACAAAGGCTCGCAGGTGCAGAGGCAAACTGCTGTCAGGCAGTCCCCCTGGCTGAGGGGTGGCCCAGCGGGTTTCGTTCCCTCCACTCCGCTTTCCCCTGCCAGGCCTCTGGGAGAAGGTGCCGCAGTAAAGGATGAGGGCAGAAGCCAGCCTGGCCTCTCTCTGGAACAGAGTCAGAGCTTTGAGCAGCATGAACAATGGGATAAAAATAGCAGCGTTGCCATGGCAACGAAGGCTGGGAGAGTCCTGAGGATCTCTGGGTCCTGCCATCTCCCCCTCCAGCCTGCCTCCCACCTCTCGCGTGGAACTCAGGGATGGCCAGAGGGAAAACGGAAGGCTGCCCAAGGGGAGGGAGACAGGAGAGTCACATACTAGAAACCCCTGAGCTCCAGAGCCTGAGGTTTCCGCCAGAGCCTGGACTGCCCAGTTTGGGGGCTCTTGGATTTTTTTTTATTTCTTCCTCACTATAATAAGTCCAGGGTAGCCCCCACACTCCACTCTCCTGGTGGACGGTCCTGACCTTCTGGGCTCCCCTTTGAACAGCCAAGGTTACTGTTAAGTCTTCACGGTCTGTGGTTCTGATCCCAGGCAGGACTGGCCACATAGCCAGCACAGCGCGCACTGACCTGGGGGTAGAGGGTTAACTCCCCTGTTCCTTCGTTGCTCAGTGCCTTGGCCTTAGGGAGCTGTGTGTCTGGAGAAGGGTGAGGGCAGGACCACCCCCTCTTGCTCTTGCTTCTGTGTCTGAGGGATTGAGTTTGCTCTTTGGAACAGATTCTGGTTCTTGGTTCTGGTGATGGTGTCAGCTTCATCACCTGCTGGATACAGCGGCCACCTTCACAGTGAACACCATGCTTTCTGGACCAGCATGCCAAGGAGTCCACCATACCCAGCAGCCTGAGATTTCCTTCTCTGGTGAAAGCCCATCTTCATGGCTGTGAACCAAATGTCTGTCTGCAAAAGTTCAAGCCACCCTTGGGCACATCTGATACAATGTACGCCTTCCTATGAGGTAGGGAGGAAATAGGTCTTGTCACCACCTTTCTTGGAGGCCCGGAGAGCGGAAGCAGGCTGCCGAGGTCAGGAGTCAGCCATGTGAAGCGTGGGGAGATGCAGGCCACAGCTCTCCATCCAAGGACAGTCAACGACCCATCCCAGAGCGCTGGGCAAAATGCATGTTCAAGTCTGTGGACAGCAGCTTGCAGCCTGAGGCACTTCCCCTTGCAGAAGGCAAGGTAATAACGTGGGGCGGGTCAGTCAGCTTGGAGATGGGCTCACCAGCAGCTGTGCAGGGGTTACATAAAGTGCGGCAGGGAGCAGACCCTTGAGACCCATCTGCAAGGTGTGTGTGTATGAGAGAACGTGCACAACAGTGGCACTTGGGATAGCCCCGACCGGGCCTGGATTTGGGGTCCTGGCTACAGGAAGGAGACAGAACTGCAGGGCGTCCTGGCTCTGAGCAGGGGGTGCTGGGGGCCGGGGCGGGCGGGATTCTAGCAGAGGCTCTGGGTGCCTTGGCTTTTCCTCAGTCCTCCCACCTTTTCTTAGATCCACCTTATCACTCCCATCCCCCTTCCCCATATTTGCTACACAGACAAAGCACAGCAGCGCGGGCACAGGAATCTGCAAGCCCTCTGGTTCCACAGCCCTGGGCCCCACTGACCTCCCAGACCCACAGGACCCTGGACTCGGGAGGGGACTCAGAGGACATTAGTGCAGTTCTCTCTTTACAGCTGAGGAAACGGAATCCCAGAAACACAACATAATGAGCCTAAGGCCACACCACTGTCCGTGACCGAGCAGGGCTGGAACCCAGGAGTCCTGGTTCCCAGCTCAATGTTCTTCGCATCCCACTGTGCTACCTTGTACATACCGCACTTAGTTAAATGACTGCTTTTTTCCTCAAAAAATAATAATCTCCCTGTACTGGCCCGTTGACTCATGTGCTCCGGAGAAGGAAACGATACTCTAAAAAAAAAAAGACCTGAGAGAAGAAAAATGACCCCTGGGGGCCTCTGGCCAGTCAAGTCGTGGGAGCCTCGAGCACCCTTCACAGCTCTTTATCCTGCCACTCAATAGCCCACACGGAGGAGAAGTGCGCCTGGGGAGGTCTCCCTCTTACAGACGGGAAACTAAGGTCTCCCACGTGTCTCCAAGGACTCATGCCACACGGCGAGACCGGGAGGCCCGACCCCGCCTCAGAACCATCACCTCCTCAAGGTGGGGTCTGGAGAGAACGCTGGGCTGGAGGGAATTAGAAACGGGGAGGACACAACAGTACCACCTGATAGGGCTGGAAGCAAGGTGGCCAGACCACCCCCCCCACACACACACAAGGAACAGGAGGAAGTAGAGTCTGGACTCCAAGTCCGCTGCCTGGGGAGCATGGTCTGTGGATGCCGGCACTGCTCCTGCCTTTTGGGGTGAAGCCTGTGCCCTGGGCTCACCTTCGAGACTCTGAGAGGAGCGAAGGCCCCGTTTCCCTGAGGCAGAAACTAAGGGACAGCAGATTGGGGTGAGCTGCCAGGAAGCTGCCGCCGCCTCCTACTCAGCTGCGGTGTTGCCCTCAACCTCAGCGTGGGACGAAAAAGGGGCCACGGCTTGGAGGCGAGGCCAAGGGCAGCTGTCTGCAGGCACAGCTGGGCTGTGACCTTGGGATCTCTCCATGTTTCCAGAGCGGGGGCTCAAGGTATCCAGTATCCCTCCAGAGCCAAGGGAGTTCCCCTGGGGGAAGCAGCTCTCCCCGAACCGGCACATGGCCAAACCCCTGCAGCTGAACTCCCTGCCGGGCCTGAGAGCAGAGAAGCTCTCGTTCACCACCCCTCCTGCGTGTTCCGCACTCTCCTGACCTTTCCTCCAGGTCAACCTGTGTGGTCAGGACAGGACACCCAACACCTCGGTCTCTAGGGATACAATTTCATCCTCCACCACAGAAGTGACTTCGCTGGGGCTGCAGCCTCGCAGGCAACTGCCAGAGCTGTCCCCAGCCACCAGGAGGGCTCTGTGGGCTCATACAGGACCCTGGGAAGCTTTTCTGACCATCTCTTTGCCTCATCTGAGGCCGCTACTGTTCAGGAGGCCGAAGAACCAGGGAGGTTTTCTTCTGTCCCTTGTGACCTCAGTGGCCATTATTGCTCCTTCCTCGAGGGAAGGATTTGTTTATAATTCTTTGGATATAAAAGGAAATAACAGACTGTAGAGGGCTGGGGCTCGGTGGTGAGGGCAAAGGAGGGTGCTGGAGGCTGGGAGGAAAGCGGTCTTAAGCTGTGCTCTGGCCTTGCAAAAAGGACCTGGAATCCACCAAATCTGCTCAAAGCTTAGGAAATGCCCCTGAGCGTGGGGGTGGTGGGACAGACAAAGGCTGCCAGGATGGCACGTGCCCTTGCTTCCAGAAGAGACAGCAGAGCTCTCCTGCCCTCCCCCACTACCCAGAGATGGGCACATTCCCAGCAGAGGGTGTACAGCCCCTTCTGTGCTGACCCTGACCTCCTCCACCCAGGTCACTTGTTACGTGTCAGCAAGGTTATTTTGTCCCTGGATGCAGACTGTGTTCCTGGGCTGAGTTGTTCCAGTGACGAAGTAGACGGCAGACTCGCTCAAGACGCAGAATCTGCTTAGCGTACCTCAGCTGTTGGCTTCGCTGTGTGTGACCCTCTAGCACCTGAGAGGTCCAGACACAGTGACAGAAGGCCAGGTTTCATCAAAATGAGAGGACAGAGGAAGGGAGGCAGAGAAGGAAGGAAACGGTTTTTCGTTTGCTTCCCACCTCCTGGAAACAGGCTGGGAGTGGGGATAGATTCTGACCCTGAAGATAGGATTAGAGGGCACGTCCAGGAGGGTATCAGAGTGTCCCCTAAAGGCACCACATGCAAGCATTCCCCGCTATGGCTTCTGAGAAGAGAAGAAAGGGGCAGGTGAGTGAGGCAAGAAGATGGGAGAGCAAAGGAAGGGCTCGGTTTAGTGCAGGAAAGGGCTCCCTCGGTCTGGGCCCAGAGGGCAGTCCCTGAGGAGGCCCCGCCACATCTGAGCTGCCGTTGAGGAGCCCCAGTGGAGGCGAGTAGGCCAGGCTGGGTGGAGGTGAGCTGGGCTGGAGGGAAGGCTGCTCTCCGCGGTGAAGGAGAGTAGGGCAGAGGACAGGCGGCCCGCTGAGCTGAGGACAGACATCTGCTCCGCGTTCCTGTCCTTCCACCGCGCTCAGGGGCCCTCCCTGCGGCTGGGCCCAGCGGGACTTCGGGAGGGGCTGGAGGGCAGGGGACTCAGCTCCTGGCCGCACTCCTGCAGACGTGGCTCCAGGCTCACGTCCTGGGATCCCAGGGCAGACTCCATCCTGGGCTTGGAGGGGTCTGCCTCACACTTCCACCTGCTTGAGGCTTCCCCGGGGTCAAGGCTGCAGGAGCTTCTCTGGCAGAGCGGCAGGTTTCCTATTTTGCAGCAGCTCTCCTGGCTCCAGGCAGCATGTTCCTCATGGGAGTGGTTGCTCTGGGCAGAAGCCTCCAGGGCAGGAAGGTGCTTCACTCTTGGGGCCTTCCTGGGGCTTCTCTGACTCTGGAAGGCCCACAGCAGATCCTGGGCTTCCCCTGGTGTGACCAGGGTCTCTCTTCAGGGAGCTCTTGGGACTGGAAACTCAGGGGCAGGAGGCCAGGCCACACGGAGGAGGCTGCTGAGAAGAGCCCCAGTTAGGGGGAGGCTTCCTGCTCCAAGCCTCAGCCAGGGGCGGGGGCTGAAGGGCCCCTGGTTCCACTCACACAGCTGTTTCCCGCTGCCTGTGAGCTTCCTCCTTCTTCCTCTTCATCTTGCAGAAACCGTGGAGGCCACAGAAGCAAGCGAAAGTGAACTGGGGCATGCCCGGGGCCAGGCCGGGGACTGCTCACCAGAGATCTGCAGGGAAAGGCAGAGGAGGAAGGGGGTGGGAGAAAGGCAGGAGAGAGAAGCAAGCTGGGGTTCACCCCGGGGACCCCCGAGGCTGCAGAGGCCCCGTGAGGCCTCTCCGGGCGCTGAGGGTGGGGCCGCATCGCTGACAGAGGTCTCTGACAGCTCCTTGCTTCCTGGTCTCTGTGGAGCTGAGTCCGGCCTCGGATGGAGCCGGGTGAGCCCAGGGAGAGGGGGCCCTGGCTGCAGCTGCCTCGTCCCCGCCCTGCCCTCGGCCTCCCTGTCCCCGCACACCTGCGGCTGCCTCATCCCTGCACACCTGCAGCTGGGGGCAGGCAGCATGCCAGCTCAAAATGAGCTCTGCGCTGTGCCACCGTGGGCGTCAGGCGTCCACTGGGTCCTCGGGAACCACACAGTCCCGCGAACCAAAGGTGGACTTCGGGGGCCTTGAGGGCAGCCCCTCAGCCAGCACCACCCGACACCTGGCACAGAGTCTCGGATTCCTCGCGCCCCCTCATAGCCCTGATTTGTCTGAGGCCCTTTGGGAAACCTACGGGGAACAAGAGGCACTTCTCCTGACCAGCTCAAGTCCACACCCTCCTCAGCAGAGAGCAGACAGAGTTATTTCAGCGCCCTGGGCTATTTTATTGAGCACTAGGAAGGGAAGAGGGGTTGGGGGTAAGAACATGGCTTCTTCCCTGGTGCAAAAGTCTCAGCCCGAAGTACAGGCTGAGGCTGGATCTACCCCACTGTACCCGTTCCAGCTGACACGATCCTCATCACAGGAGGCAGGGGCCCCTCTGGGGTCTGTGGAACTCGGGCTGGGTCACGGGAGGGGTCGTGGCTCCCCAAGGCCAGCTCTCAGTCTGTGAAAGTACCCCTTTCTCCAAACACCGAGGCCTCCCTGGCCGCGGCCACCCACAGACGCCTGCAGCTCGCTTCTCTGGCCTTCCTCTGCCCCTGGAGGGAGCAGAAGGGACAAAGGAAAGCCCCCTGCATGGAGGTCAGGCCCACACCCTGGGCCTGCTGCGGTCACTTCTCTTTCTGGGAGGAACGCCAAGGACGCGGCTGAGAACAAGCAAGCAGGCCCGCGTCCCTGCCCCGGCCGCTCCAGCTGTAGACAGTGCCCGGCATGGCCAGCCCTGAGTGCTGGGCGCGAGGACTGGCTCCATTGTCTTTGAGGAACCTGGCAGGGCCCAGGTGGTGGCTCTCCGGAGAGTTCCACGGGTCCTGCCAACCTTGCTCCTCTGAACAAACTTCCTTCACGCTTCTCCGGGCAGAGCAGAGTGCCCAGCTGGCTGGCAGGTCCTCCCTAAGCCCAGCACCCACAGTGGTCTGAGTCCTGTCAGGATTCTCTCCTCCCTCCTGCGCTCAGGATCCCGGTAATACGGATAATGGCTGTAATTAATAGGTGCAGCACACTTCCAGTGGCCAGCTGGGTGGGCAGGAAGCCCAGCTTGAGTCAGCATGGGTAGGTAGACTGGTTATTTAATCAGCCGCTTTCCAGCACCAGCCACACACCCACTCTTCTGGAGTATATATAGGGAGCAGAGCACAATCTCCAGGATATATATAGTCAGAGCCGAGACACAACTACTATATCTATCTCCGGATTCCTCCCGTGACAAACCTAGAGAGAGACAGGGATCTTAATGGGGGCTTCGGTGGCCTGGGTTCTATTCTTGGCTATAACGCTGGTATGTGTATTACCCTAAGCAAGTACGTGTACCTCTCTGGGCCTTCATTTCCTCATTGCAGTGTTCCAGGAGATTAATCAAGGTTTAACAAATTAGACCCCAAAGCTAAGGGGCTGAAAGGGCACTGGGAATCCTAGCCTGATTGGGAAGAGGGCCAGAGTCCTTGTAGCCAGTCACTGTTAATGCACACACTTTCTTTGCTGCAGGAGGTGGAGTGTATCCAGGGTGCTATCAACAAAGTTCAGGAGAAAGTATCGGGGGAGGAATCAGCAGGCGCAACAGACTTGACCCGGGGAAGGAATTCGCAACAGAAACAAGTTGGAAGTCCCTTTGACCCTGGCTCCCTCACCTCCAAGCTCACAGTCTCTGATCCCAGGGTTCAGAGATCCTCTTCCATCCCCACCCTACTTCCCTTCCAGTGCCTGCTTTCTTAGAAACAGCAAAAGGCACACAGCCACCCCAGCACCCACACACCCTCCTGGCAAGGCCTGTGACTGTGCCTCCCAGGGGTCTTCTGGGGAAGGTGAGAACAAGCTGAACTTTCTGCCCGCTGTAAGCAAGGTGGGGGATGGGGGAAGGAGCCAGGAGCTACACGTTAGAGGAAAGGAGGGTTGAAAAAGCCACTCAGAGCTGGGCAAGGGCTGCAACCTGGCTCCTCCGGTGTGGATCTGGGAACCGCCTCCCTGGGAGAGCCGGGTCCTTCTTTCTAAGGGCGGAAGGTGTATGGGGAGCCTGGTTATTCTGCTCAGGGCTTTGACTGGAAGTGCCTGGCTGGCCTGCCATTCTCTCCTAGGGCATGCAGGGTCTTCACTCCAGGCCCTTTCGGCAGCAAGTCCCTGGGCAGCCCCAGTGCCCACTCAGTGTCTGGCCTACTGAGAGCCCCTTTCCTCCTCCCCGAGTCCCTCTGCCCCGCCACTAGGAATCTGGGTGCCCTCTGTGCCCAGGCTGTGGTCTCTGCTTTGTGCCCCTTCCTTCTTCTCTTCACAGTAGCTGGAGAGCTCCCCAGAGAAGCCAGACCTTGAAGAACCTCCTCTTACTGTTTCTAGGGGGAAAGGGTCTGAACGTTTGAAATGAATGGAGTCTGAGCCAATGAAGCCAATGAAGCCAGCGGATGACAAGGGGTGGGGCGCACTCCCCGCTCATGTGTGTGATGGAAACTTCCCTTTCCACTCTGCAGCCTTCCCCTCCAGCCTCAATTCCCCTGCCCAGGAAGGGCACGGAGTTGAAAAACAGCTCCCAAAACCCAGAATAGGAAGGAAAGGGACGTGAACACTGGACAGACGCCTGCTCTCCCATGCTAGGCTGCATCTGACTGCAAGCTTGGTTTCCTTCCCATCCTCCTCCCTGGCCGGACCCCAGCTCAGGTCCAAGATGGTCTGGGGTATGGGGCAGACCCATACCAGTCAGATTCTCTGCCAGTCAGCTTTGTGGGGGCTAAGCAGAAGCGCTGCCCACCCCCAGAGCATCAGCTCCAGCCAGGAGCGTCCCCGCCTCCCTGCCGACCCCTTCCCAAGCCCTCACTCCCCTTCACTCCAAGAGGACCCTGCAGACAACCTTCAGGGTCTTCCAATTCCAGCACCTTCAGCAGAAACGGGGCAGTGGGTCAGAGACGGCTTGAATGGTGGAAGAACCAAGAGGTAGACGGGAGTCAGAGCTGCCCAGAGACTAAGATGAGGAGAAAGCCAGGGTTCCAGCTTGCAGACCACAAATTCTTAGGTGTCCCAAATTTTGGTAATGCCCTTCACCAAGGTGGGCCGGAGTGGGGGTTGGAAGGACAGGAACATATTTACAAGTGTTGAGACAAGCCTGGAATTCTCTGACAGGCTATAAAGGGATATATCCCTCCCCCCAACTCCCCACCCCTCACGGCCCCCACCTCCTGAAGCAGGGTAGCTTCCAGCAAGGCCCTCCCATCTGCACTCTGGCCCAGCCCCACCCCAGGTAAAGGGCAGAAGGGGAATGACCCAGAGAGGAGGGGTGCCCTCAGCCTCCAGAGCACTGCGGAGCCCCCGCCCCTCCCCAGCTCCCCTCAGCTCCGCGCCTTTGTAATTAAAATATGGATTCACCTTCCCTCCCCGAGCCATTCATCACAGGGAAGCAGCTGCGACTTAGCAGACCGGATTTGGGGGATTAGATCGGGAAAGGAGCAGACACACCAGGAGAGAGAATTAAAGGGGAGTGAACTGGGATTTCTCTCCACCTCCTCCCCTGCTTCTCCCTCCTGCCACCCCAGAGCCTCACACCCCACCCCTTCCGCCCCCGCCCCCCCCCAGTCTGGCCTCTGTAGGTTTCTGGGAACTGTAGTCTCCAGCCTGTGCTGATAAACAAGGCAAGCCAAGGGTAGGTGGTGGCACAAACTACAGATCCCAGGCCTTCTTCCCAGAGTCGGCAGCAGCAGAGCTGGGCACTGGCCTCCTGTCTCGGAGAAGTCCAGGCCTCCTTGGAGATTCATTCCTTCTTGGCCTGCTTGAGACCGTGTTCCAGCCTCTGGCTCACTGAGCGCCTGGAATCTGAAGCCAAGGTCCCCTCTGCCTTTGCTGGCTTGTCCAGGCCAGCCCCCACCCCTTGTATCTCGCTCGCCTGCTTACGGAGAAAGAGGAGAAACTCCGTCAGCTTTCAAAACTACAAGGGCAGCCCCTCATTTACCAGTAGTTCTGGGGAACTTGGGGGCCTTAGGAGCTCAAGTGGCCAAACACGAACAGTCTTGAAATGTCTTTATTCCCTGGCTTCCAGGCCTGCTTGTCTGAGGCTGGCCCACCCCCAGCGTCATCACAAGAGCGACTGGGGTCATCAGCTTGACATGATGACATGGGCCCCCAAATGTCAAACTTTAACGCCACCCCCTGCTAAAGATGGGACAGAGACTTTTTTTTTTGACAGTCTTTGCATTCAGAAAACAGAGTTTTAGAAGTCCAACTCCATTTCCACTAAAAATGGGCCAGAGAGATTCACTTGAATCTCAGCAGCATTAAGCACAGGCCCACTGTCCCAAGGGAGGCCTTATGCTGGGTAGCTCTGAAGACTGTGAAAAAGACTTGGACTGCTCAGAATATTTTAGGTCTCAGCAGTCTGCAGGCAGAGGACAGGATAGACGCAGACTCCTGATCTGCGGGTCGTCCAGGAGAGGGCAGGAGGCCAGCTTGCCTGTTCAGGTCAGTTGAACGATTATGTGAAATATTTAACTGCCTATCTCTTCCAGGCCTGCCCCACTGGCAGGGGCCAAGAGACAAAGAAGAGAAAGGAGCTGCAGTTTTGTAACCCCAGAAGCACCCAGGCCCAGGCTCTGCAAGGGGGGACTCTCCGGTGAGTGGTGGGCTTGCTCCTGTGCCCCTGTTAGTGGCTTTGACCCCTCCCTCCTGCTCTCCCGGTTCAGGATTTATTCAGCAAACATTTACCCAGCAACCCCTGCTGAGAGTCTGCCTTGCTGGAGCGTCACAGAGGGATAATAATCCTTGAAGGGGTCATCTGTCCCCTTCTTCCCAGACCCAGCCCAGTGTCCGGGGCCTTCCTGGCAAATTGTGCAACAGGATTCCTGGGAGAGACTCAGTGTAGGCCGGAAGGGGACACTGCTCCAACCCCTGTTAATTTAGGAGACAAGGAACTAGAGAGAGCAAATCAGGTGCCTGGATGTCCTAGAGGAACAGCACAGGCTCAGGGGAGGGAGGCGGGGGAAGGAGATGCCAGCCCCCTCTGATCTCTGGCCAAAGGAACTCAGGGGGAAAGTGGGAAACCCTGGCAAATTCTCATCCCTGTTCTTGCACCATCTACGCTGGGGCAAGAGGGGAAGTGGCTTGGACGAGCCCCAGCAAAAACCCAGCTGCCTTGGGCTTTCTCTCGCTTCTCCCACTGTTTTCATTTCCCCCCTCACTTCTGATGGAAAAGGAAAACCCAGGATAGACAAAGGGTGATTAGAGCTGCACCTCGGGGCCACTTGTGAACGCACCTCCTACAGACGCCTGGTGAGGAGAGGCCCCGGTGTGAGGCAGGGCGTGGCAAGAACATCCATTTGAATCCCAGCCCTGCCTCTTTCCAACCACATGAGCTTGGGCCAGTTCCTCAGCATCCTTGTGCCTTGGATTTCCCGGAAGTAAAATGGGATAGTAACAGTATCCTTTTCATGGGTTGTTTCCAGAATTAAATGAGTTAGTCCAGGTAAGTTAGAATCCTGTGCGGTACATGGCAGGTAAATGCTGGCCGAGGAAATTAAGGGCTCTGAGACATTATAAGTAGCTTGCCTTCTGATTTTCAATACCAAACAGAGGACCCTCTGATCCTTCAGTGGTCTTAGACAGACCGGAGGCTGGAAGGGGGACAGAGAGAAAGTGGTTCCTCTGCTCTCTAGCCAGGCTGCCGTATTTCCATCTGTTGGCGTCTTTCAGGATGGAGTCAGGCATGTTAAACACAAAAGCGGAAAGAGCCCTGGGAAGCCCGGCAAGAGGGATGACAGGCAGGAGGGCGGAGGGAGAGCAGGCACCATCCAGAGACCCAGAAGGAGGGCGGTAAGTGCCTGGACTGGGCAGGAGCCCGGGGCTGGGCACCAACTCGCAGCCTTCCCAGCTTCATTCTGCTGCCTAAGCTCCCTCAGTTCAGCCCCTGAGAAGTCCTGAGGTCTCTCTCACACAGATAAAGGCTGAGGATCCCGAGCTGACAGGAGGCGTCAGCAAGGCCAAGAAGCAGAGGCCAGAGGGCTACGTGGCCCAGCGCCCTGATTCCAGCCCCTCGATCTCTGAGAGCACATTAGGCTTCAGAAACTTGGCAAAGGGAGAGGCACCGGCCCAGAGACCCCCGCACCCCTGGACGTTTCCCTCTGTGCTGAGGGAGCCTCCCCGGGGAATCCCTCGCCCAGCCTCTTCTTATCAGAGTGAGAGACCAAGTCCAGAGAGGGGAAGTGACTTGGCTAAGGTCACACAGCCTCCCGATCCCAGGTTACCAGGGCCCCCACATGCACAGCCCCCCCGTGGAGCCCCCGCGGTACCTGCTTTGTGGCTGCCCCCAGCCTGGCCCTGGGGGGAGACGCAGGTGGTGCAGGAGTAGGTGCGTGCCCCTCACTGTAACCCATGGCTTTTAGCCCTACATGAGTTTGGAGCAGTGATCACATAGGAATGAAAAGCCATAGGCCACAGCAGAGCTGGCGGGGAGGGGGCGTTCCAGCGGCAGCATTCTCAAAAGGGAGCTGGGGGTTTCTGGGGAGCACTCACTCATCTTCCCACCGACCCACCCACACCGCCTCCGGGACAGGATGTACAAGGGCCCCCCAAGTTACATTCTCTTACCATCCCCCACCACCTGCCTGGGCCTCAGCAGCTTTAAAGCCATCCCGGTAATGAGTTTCCAGTTCTTGCCCTACAAAGGCCCCACACAATGGGTCTCACTCTGGGGTATGAGGAGGGGTGGCTTCCTGGCCATAAAGGACCTCCTCAAATGTTCTTAATGAGCCTCCAGCCCCCTGCCCAGCGTCCTTAACTACGTCCTCCGGATCTTTCATCGGGCCACTGCTGCCTGCGGACCAGTCCCATACTGGGCTCTTTCCTTACAAAGCTTAACCCTTTCTAGTCCAGCCACGGGAAGCAGAGAGGGCAGAGGAGGGCCTGGGTTTACAGGAGTGAGCAAGTTTCTTAAGCAACCCCAAGGCTGGGGTCAGCCCACACTTCCTAGACTAGTGCGGGTGGCTAGCAACTGCATCCATTCTTGGGTGGCCCCAGAGTTGGGGAAAGGGATCTGTCTTCAGAGCTCAGTGGAGGCAGGGAAAGGCCTGACCTCGAAACTGCAGCCGAGGGCAGCTAGCTTTGGAGCGAGCCATCCCTGGGCAATGGTGGGGGAGAGGGCTCCTGGTGCTCTGCCTCTCTCACTGGAAGGATGTGTGGTTGGCCAGGCACCTCTATAACTAGGGTGAAGAGCTCAGCTGAGATGAACCAAGGTCTCAGGACCCCAGAAAAGATGCTCTCGAAGCCCAAGGACTGTGTCTTCACTCCCTTCCCCGTGATGGGTCAGTTGTAGGCATGCATCAGCCTTGGAGGGCATGACTGCAGGGAAGCCCCAAGGGGTTCAGATCCTTGAGCTGGCCTTGACCTCGCTCAGGGACGCCCAACAGGACAGGAAGAGGCCTCAGGACCAGATCCGGCCCTGTGTCTGCAGGGAGCAGTGGCACCCCCACGGCAGCCCCCCACCCAGCCTCGGGGCCGACTCATTGGCTCTCTCCTGCAGGACCCAGGCCAGGGCAGCCTCCTCCAGCTGGGCCACCTGCACGCCCCAGCAACCCCACACAGAGCACCCCAGCCTTGCCCAAACTTGGGGCCAACCTCTCACCTGAACTTGGGTCATCGGCCGCAACCTCAGAAGCCTTTGGTTTCCCTGCCCTTCCTCTCCCACAGGGCCCCAAACCCCAGACTTGGGACCTGTAAACACCTGTGGGCACCAAGTGGTGTGCCCACAGCTCCCTCCCAAGGGTCTCTGGGCCCTGGGCTGGGGTCCAAGGGGCTGCTCACCTGGTGGGCCCAGTGGAGCGCCTTGTCCGAGGAGGTCTCCCTCACATCCCTGCAGAGCCACTTCCTGCCTTCCAGCAGACTCTGACTCTCCTCTTGCCCCCAGAAGCTCCAGGCCCAGCCCCTGGGGGCAGGTCTGCTCCCTCTGCCCGCCCACCGGGGCTGCTGAGCAGTGCCCAGCTAAACTTGACTTGTGAGTGAAGACCCATCCCCGCTGGGGCCAGGATGGGGGCAGGACCGGGAGGTCAGGTATTCCTTCAACCCTGACTCGGGCCTGGGTAACAAAGGTCTCATTGAGCCTCTGGCTGTCTGGTTGGTGAAGCACAAACCTCTTGTATCTGCTCGCTTTTGATCTCACTGCCTGTGAACCAGCCATGTATTACTCACGTCCCCCCGCCGGGCTATTGGTGTGGAGGGGCTGTTTGGTCTCCTCCCTCCCTCTCCACCTCTTTTCTCTCCGTCCTCCCCCTGTTGCTCCCCTCCAGCTTTTTTATGGTTTAATTTTTGGCAGGAGACCTGAGGCGGCTCCCTGGGGGCCCCCTCTCCCGCCTGCCTGCCCCTCCCCGTCTCTGCAGCCGAGCTCCTCTCTACACTCACTCCTCCTCCCTGGGGCCCCCCACATCCTCTGCCCGACACTGCCTGGCAGCCTTCTGTCTCAGAGAGCCTCAGACCCGCTCAGGGTGGGTCCTGCCCTTGGGTTCCTGGGCCACAGCTGGGACCCAGGGCTGGCTTGCCCACTCTGGGCACGGGACAGGATGAGTCCCGGGCCTGCCAGCCCCAGCCCACCTGGCAAGCCCCTGGTAAGCTCTGGAAGCGGGCAGCCCCTCTCCACTGGTGTTTCTGGGGCCAGAAAGATTGGAGGGAGGGGGAGGGGAAAGAACAGGTATCAAGTCTCAGGTACTGGCCTGTCCAGAGCTCCTTGGAATGTGCAGGTAGGGAAAGAGGTCACCAGGCCTCACCTGCTTTTCTGCTTCCTCCAGGCTTGAGAACCTGCTTTCCACTGAAAGACCACCACTTGCTGAGAGCCCCAGGGATTCACCCTCTCAAGCTAGGACCACACCCCCTCTATTCCCATCTCCTTTGTGGCTGCCTCTGAACCATCTGAAGCTCTGTGTGGGAGGGTGAAGACTGGGTAGGGCCCAGGAAACTCAAGGAGAAATACACAGAAACCACCCCACAGGCCACGGGCCTCCTTGGTCCTGTTCCCCAGGACAGGCCACTCCAGGGGAAAACAGTCACCTTTGCAGTCTGAGCTCTCCCCAGAAACGTCAACAGACCCTAGCAACACCGGGGAGCCCTGTGGGTCCCCCCTGCCTACACCCGTGGGGGTTTCCCCCATCCCAGCCCCCGGAATTCCCATTCAGCCGAGCTGAGGATGTGGGAACCTTCTCTTGCCCAACAGAGGCGCCATCTTTCCTGCTGCTGGCTCCCCTTGTCCCTCATGACTCCACACATTCCTGGGCCTCCAGTGAGAAGCCAAGCCTGCCACCCGGCCACCCAGCCTTGCTCCTGTCAGCACAGCCTGGGCCCGGAGGAGGGCAGGGGCCGGAAATAAGAGGGAGTGAATGGAGGTCGGAGACAGAACAGAGGAGGGGAGGAGACAGCAACGGGAGAGACAGAACCGAGACACTGAGAGAAACCGTGAAAGAAAAGGAACGACGTAGGAGAAAAGAGAAAAGGAACTCGTATTATATTGAGTGAAAGCTACGTGTCATGCCAGTGCTAGGCCCCTGTTAATTACAACCATTTGGTTCATGCAAGCTCTATCATTCTTCTTCCCATTTGGTAGATAAGGAAACTGAGGCTTGCAGAAGCTGGGTGGGCATTCTGCTCTTAGAAAAGAGGGCAGCAGAAGGCTGAGAGAGACAAAAGGAGCAGGCAGCAAAAGGAAAAATGCTGACCACGAGCGAAGTGGAGGGCTGCAGTGGGAAACAGGCAGAACAGGAGGAAGCAGAGAGGGATGGGGGAACTGGCTGCGGGCTAACGCTCGGCTCGTGGGAGCAGACCTGAGGTATTCCTGACCTCCTGCCCTTCCCCTCAGGGCCGTCTGACCGACCAAGCGCAGACACCCTGAGGGCCCTGCAGGTGTGCCATCCCCTCACCAGTAACAGTCCCCTGATGGTCACACACGCAGCTGATGTCCAGCCTGGAGACTGAGGCCAGTCTCACGGGGGAACAGGCCACCGCAGTTCCACACTCCCTTCAAGAGCACACAGCAACACTTAGCCTCAGCCTACACTGGGGCCCTGGGGCTGGAGACGGTTCCAGCTGAACTAAAAGCAAGGGGCATGGGGTGCAGACTGGGCTCCGCCAGAGAAACTAGAACTCCAGCGGGGCCAGTGTGCTGCCTGCCCCCAGCGGAAGCCAGACACAGGGTGCAGAACCAGTTCTCAAACCAGGTGCAAGGCAGGCGCTCAGGACCAGCACGCTGGTGGGGAAGCAATGTTTGCACCTGGAAGTAAGTTAGAGCAAAACTTACTTCCCATCAATTCCAAGACAGTGAACCCACACCAGAGCTGACTTCTAACTTTTCATAGACTTTTGTACTTTGGGGCGGAGTTGGAGGGGGGAGCGGTTTGGATCCAAGCTGCATTGGAGAAGGAAATGGCAACCCACTCCAGTGTTCTTGCCTGGAGAATCCCAGGGACGGGGGAGCCTGGTGGGCTGCCGTCTATGGGGTCGCACAGAGTCGGAAACGACTGAAGTGACTTAGTAGTAGTAGCCTTGCCTCTTTGCCCATGGTAGCAACAAACCGGGACATTAGGAATTCTGATGGAGGTACTGAATGGGAGGTGGTCACTCTCATGTGGAGAAGAGTTCACTGGAAGCACATTCACCACAAGGATGTTGGCTGAATGACGTCAGTACGGATTTGTTGAATGAAGGAAGAAGTTTGGAAGCAAGGGCAAGAGATCTAGGTTGTCCCACAGTTTAGGCGTGGTGTGTGTGTGATGCTCCCTCATGCCTGTATTTTCTGGGGGGAGGGTCCCTGTACGGGAGCAGGTTGTGGGTGGGGAACTCCACCCACCACAGGGGAGGGAGGGTCAAAGTACTCAGAGAATGCATAGGGATTTGATTCTACTGCCTCTGTCCCAAATGGGCCTCCAGATTTGGAGCTGCAATCGGACGGCTGCAGTCCCGAACCAGAACTGGCCCACAGGACCTGGCAGTCTCCTATGCCTCGCCCTCCTGAGCCAGCCAGCAGCAAGCTTGCTACTATAGCAGCATGGCCATCCTATTATTACCCCAGCTTTCCCCATGGCTCAAATTTCCTGTTTCCCAGCTCCGCCTCTACTTCAAAGTGTGACCAGCTCAGTTCCCACTCAGTCACTGACTTGGGAGCCCCTGCCCAAGGGTTGGGGGGAGGCGGGTGCTGCTCCACCGAGCAAGAAAGTAGAGAGGTCAGGCACGAACTTTCTTGTTCCCAAAGGCTTCCTCTAGTTGTCTCAGGAGCCCCAGTTCTGAGCCTTCTTGGGCAAAGACAGGAAGCTCCCCACCTGGTGGCAGGGTCCCTGGGCAAGAAGAAGCCAGAGCTGGTGACAGCCTCAGGCAACAAAAGCACAGTGCAATTAGAGAAGTAGAGAACACAGGCAGAGGCTGGGGGGCAGGGGGTGGTCCCTACAGGCTTGACACCTCTGGCCCCTGCATCTGATCTCTAATAAGCTCCAAGGCTGGGCTTGTGAGAGACAGAACGCTGTTAAAGAAAAATACAATAGCAGGTCATTGGCAAACACAGGCACTTCGACCTGAGCAGTTGGTGAACATCAAAAGGTTCCAGGGCCTTGCCCAGGCCCTATTCCCCCCTGACTCCTTTCTTCCCACGCCTTCCTCAACTCACATAAGGCAACAGTGGTTCAACCTAAAGAACAACAGGGCTAGGCTCTTCCAAACCGCAGTGGACCACCTCTCAGAGAAGGAGGCAAGCAGAGAGAAAGGATGGGAGAAGGTCTGTGGTGCACGTTTAGCTCACGCGCACCAAGCACAGAAGAGGGGACAGGCACTGTGCTGGGTTCAGGGAGACAGCACTCACCACTGCACGGCCGAGCAGGCAGTCCAGGGGCGAGGCAGGCCCCAGTGTGTATGCACACGACTGCATTCAGTCCTGCAGCCCCACCCTGCTCCTCCCCACCACTCAGAGTCCTCACGCTCCCTTTTGGGGGTTAAACTGAACTTAAGCCTTCCCCGATTTGAGGGTCGGTCCTGCCTCTTCATACCTTTAGGAGAGTGGCCTCAGCTGGATATCCTGTGTGTGTGTGTGTGTGTGTGTGTGTGTTCAGGTGTATGGGCCCAGTGAGGTGTTCTGAGTCTCAGAGGGTGCCCAGCACCACCTGGAGGAAGTTCTCCCCGGTGTGTCTGGTGTGTGTGTGTGTGTGTGTGTGGGTGGGTGGGTGTGGGTGTGTAAGGGAGCTCCTCCTCTCTCTCCTGTGACAGGCCCCGTGGGGTGATGGGAAGGTGGAAATGAGTGACAGAAGCTGTTCCCAGCCCCAAGCCCCAGCTGTGTCCTCCTGGAGGCTGGAAACAGGGTTTGCAGGCCACCAAAACTGCTCCCCAAGGGGGCTTCTTAAAGGACAATCGTTTCCGAGCTCTCTGGTCCTGGGGCTCCAGTATCAGACTCAAAAGGGCCAAATTTCTCTCTAAAGTCAGCTTCTTATAGGCTTGCTTATGTTAGGCTAAGTTGTTCACTGGCAGATGAAGATACATTGAAAAACCACCAGCAAAAAAAGTAAATTCAAACCTGAAGAAGAATCTGTTAACGAGAGCTGAGAGGAGAGCAGGATACTAGAGCTTCGGAAAGGCGGCTATGGAATGTCCGTCAGGAAGGGAGGGTTCTCCCTCCGGCCCCCAGGCGCCCTCTCCTGACCAGTTCGGCAGAGGCCGGGGCTAGGGGCCCGCCGGGTTCCCAGAAGCACCCCGTCGCGGACCCTCTCTCAGCAAAGAGAGCCGCTCTCCCTTGCGTCGCGGCCTCCCCCGGCCCCACCCAGCCCAGCGTTCCTGCTCCTCTCGGGATGCGAGGTTGAGGACCCAGGCAGGAGAAGGATCCAGGGCCAAGAGTTGGTGGTTTTGCCCAAGGAAATGGCCTCTCCAGCCTACCGAGCTGGCTCTTGAGGACTTCTGCCCCAGAGTTCCGGACACCTCTGCTTTTCATGTCTTGGCCCCAAACAAATGCACCGGGGTCACAAAGTCCTGATCCTGGCCTTGTTCACAGCCCCTTCCCCCATCCTACCCTACAGCGAGGGGAAAGCAAAGCGCGGAGGCACCCAGGTCTCTCCCAGCCGGGAGAGGGAGACTCGGCTCCCTCCAGAACCCGGGCTCCAGCTCCCCCTCACACTCCCCACTGAATCCCACCGGCAGCAAAATCCTTTAAAAGGAACAAAGACAATGCGGGCGGAGCGGGGGGCTTCTCTTCTGCGGACCAGGGGCGGCAGGTTGACGCAGCCGCGGCTGGTCAGCGCCGGGTTTTCAGGTGAGTGCCTGAGCCCGCAACCTGGGGTCCGCCCAAAGCTCAAGAAGCCCTCATCGCTCAGCCAAACCCCCCCCGCCGCACCCCCACCCCCACCCCTAGCCAAGAAGAGGGTCCCCCTCAGTCTCTTAGCCCTCACCCGGTCCAGGGGTTTGCAGCACTTTCTGCCTATTTGTTTTCGCTCAGTACTCACAGTTCGGATGCTAAGCCGTGTCCTCTCTCGCACTCACTTCCTTTGTGTCTTTCTCTCTCTCTCTCTCCCCCTCCTATCTCTCTCTCTCTCTCTCTTCACTCCTTGTCTTATTCTCTGCTGTAGCTTCCAGTGGAGAAAAATAATTATTCTTCTCAATGGGTTCGCACGGGGCTCACGCACACACGAGCGCGCGCGCACACACACACACACACACACACACTCACACCGCCAAGGAACCCAATCAATGCACAAATCTTCAGGGTCCCTTTAACCTCTGCGGATGCTCCGGGAGTTAATTATGAAGCCTATTCCGGCGCAGCATAAATATGCATTAATGTATGAAATGACAACCGATGCGCTGAACTTCGGGGAATTGGCATTTAGACAGACTGAGTCTCGCCGCCTCCCATGCCCTCCGCAACCCCACCAGCCACCCCCGCAGCCGCGCCCCTTCCCCGGGCTCGCAGGTGCCGTCGTGATCTCCCGCCCCCGGGCGGGGAGGCCCAGTGGCGGCGGCGGCGGCGCTGCTCTGGAAGCCCAGAGACACCCCCAGGTGCGCCCCCTGTGGTCAGGGCAGACCCTCTGCAGGAGGTTCCACTCCCCCAATACCCGCAGGCCGGGCCCAGGCCGGCGCGCCCCGTCTCCCCCGCGCAGCGCTCGTCTGTGAACAAACTCCGAGCTCAGTCCTTCGAGAAGCCGGCGAGAGCGGGACGGCTACCTGCTTGCTCGCCCGAGTTCGGCGCAGAGTGAGAAAGACCCGGCACGCGGTGCAATTCCCCTGCCCGCCAGGCCGCCCAGCGCCCTCGGGCCCCGCCGCCCCCGGCCGGCCCTGACCCGCACACGCAGGCATGCGTTTTCACACGCGCGCGCATATCGGCACGCACACACTCGCGCACAGGCACTCCCGCGCGCGCTCACACTCAGGGTTATAACAAAGGAAGAGGGGGCAGCGCTGCCTTACTTTTTCCTGTCTTTTCTCCTCTTTGGGGCAGCCCCCCAGCCCCGGGGCCGGCGCGCCGGGCCCCCCACCCTGCCCTCCGCGCCCTACGACCGCAGCCGGCGGCCGGCATTCCGGGGCGGCGGGTCCGCAACTTCGCGCACTGGCGCCCGCGCCTCGCAGCCCGGCGGGCGGGAGACAAAAGCTGCGGCGCCGCCGGAGGCCGCGCGGCCAAGGTGTGCTCGCTAATTGTCAGGAAATGTGTGTGTGCGCGCCGGGCGCCGGCGGGGGCGGGGAGGGGGCGGCCGGCGGGGGCGGGCGGGGAGGAGAGGAACCCCCTCCCGGCCCCCGCCACTCGCCAGCGCCCGGCACCCGGACCGGGATTAGAGAATAAATTATCTGCTCTCTTTTCATTGGGCTGCGGCCGAGGACGCCGTCGGCTGCGCGGCGCTGGGCGCTCGCCTGGCTCTTTGCATTCACCGCACAGCCCCGGCTCGCCTCGCGTCGTGGGAGCCGAGAGCCTGGGCCTTGGCTCCAGCCGCCGGAGGACACTGGCCGGCTTGGCGCGCCGCCCTTCCCCCGCCGCCCGGCCCGAGCCACCCCCCTCTCATCCCAGCTCTGGCTGGTGCTTCAAGGACTGAGGGACGGGGGAGGAAGCCCAGAGGGCGGCGGTCTCAATCACCCCCACCCCGCACCCCGCCCCAGCTCTTTCCACCTCCCCTGCCAGAAGGAGACCGGCGAGGGCAGCCGGGGTCGGTACCCTGAGCCAGGCCCACCCCAATGAGAGACGGGGCTTCGAGAGCCCTCGGATAGGATCCCTCCGGGGACCAGGGCTCCTCCCTCGGGGCCATCTCCTACCCTCCACACCGCAGCAGTAACAGCAGGGAGATGGCACTCAGGCTCTCTGCTTTCTCCTCTCTCCAGCCCAGTCAGCTCCCCCCTAATCCTGTTCCCCATTTCCTGGGCCCACCTGAGAAGACTGCTCCTTAACCGTCTGCAAAGGAAATGCCCTGCGGTTCAGAGGAGCTCCTTGCCAGGAATTACCTCCTTTATTCCTTCAGCAAGGAGTCGGTGTGCAGGAACACCCCTGTGCCATGATGCCGGCTGGGCACCAGAAATATCAAGGGACAAGATTCAGATGAGACAGTCGTGTTAAAAAAAATAGAACTCCAACTGTGTGAGAAGTGCTTTAACAAGGTAGAAACAAGGTTTGAACCCAGAGGTAGGAGGGACTAACTTCAGATGTTCATTCAACAAATACTTTAGCATGTCTTAAGCTCTGTGCTGGGCGTTGGGGATACACAGGCAAATGATGGGCTTGGTGCCCACTCTCCCGGAGCTGACAGTCTGGTGCACAAGATGGGTACGACTGGTGAGATGAGCTAATCAGGAGAGATGGGGGTGGGGTGGGGGTGGTGAATAGCAGGGGCTCCAAATCTACCCTGGGGAGTCCAGGGAAAAAAGCTTCTCTGAGGAAATGGGATCTAAGTGGAGGCCTGCAGGCTGAAAAAGGGATAGCCAGGTGAAGATGGGCTGGGAGGGACACCCCGAGAATCCTGGCAGAAGGAACTTGTAGGAAGGCCCTTGATCTGCTGGTAACATGCCCTTGAAGGCAGTTGAATATCCATCATGCAGAGAGCGGGGTGGGCCTGGGAAGCCTCAGAGCCTGCAGGCTAATGTTTTGGAAGAGACTCAGTTGTGTGTTGTTCTTTCTTATTCTAGGCCAGCCCCGCACGCTGCCCACATTTTACTTCTAGTCACAGTCTGTTGCATCCTACCTTGCATGCTAAAGACAACCCTGAAATAAAGAGCATCATGATGGTAACCCTGTTTCAGTTTATCGCATCCCAGCTCCTTGTTCTGTGCTGCTGACTTCATCTGTCAGTGACCCTTGGCCCTCACACAGGGAAGCCATCCATAGGAACACCCTGGACTCCTTCCCATGTGCTGGGATTGTATGCTTCCCAAGAACTTCTGCATTTATTATCCCTAGATTCTGACAGCAGCCCCTTGAATCAAGTTCATCAGATGGTTAAGCTTTCTTCATCAGATAGGGAAACTGAGACTCAGAAAGAGAGAGTGGCCTGCTTAAGTGCCATTTACAAATCCTGTGGCCAAGCCATGTTTGTGAAATTTCGACCTCCCCAGCTCCTCCATGAGCCTGGTGAGTGTAGAGGCCAAAGTGATCCCCGGTGTCTGTGAGAGTCTTCAGCACCTAGGACAGGGCCCTGCACACCCAGGCTCTCGAGCCAACCCTGCTGAGTGAATGACTGTGGAAGGGAAGGGCAGAGTGGGCTGGCTGAATGCAAACCTGTTAGAGCAGAAGCTGTGTGGGCTTTGGAACACGTAACACAAGTGGAATAGCCACTGCTACTAACACACTTTGTGCACTTTACCTAGCCTTTCTGAACCAAAGGGGATTCACAGAACCCACCTGAGAAGGCTGTCGTGAACATGAAGTGAGACTAGATGTGTGTGGAACAGCTACAGGAAAATACACAAGACAAGCTAACAGTCGGTTCTGGGAAGGGGATCTGAGTGGGTGGGGCACAGGAGTAAGTAGGAAAATTCAGTTTTCATGGTTTACCCTCCAGTAGTTCTGATATTGTACCCTGTATGGGTATTACCATACCATACCAAATGAGTAATGAAATAGCTTAATGAGATAATAGGTGAAGCAATGTAACAATGACAATTTTAAAAGTCACTCTGTATACATTGATTGAACTGAATTGACTTTTGCAGTTTGAAGCACCAGGATGTGTTACCAAGGAAAATCACAGAGTCTCTTTCAGAAAGTGATTCTGGTCTGAAGGTTTACACGCTGTTCTGTCTACAGCCAAAGGCAAGGATGTCTAATAGGATGAGCTGTTTTCCAGCCCAGAAATTCTGTAGTTCAACTCTCAGTCACAGAGGGGAACAACCTCCCAGCAGGCTCATTGTTCTACTGAAAGAATCCAAATCCCTGCAAGAAACATGAGCTGGATGGGGATGGAGTGGGGGAGATGGGGAGGAAAGGCTGTGGGGTCTGGGCAGCCTTTCTGCAGGCCCCGTTCTGTCTGGAGAGGACAGGGCAGGAAGGGCTCCTGGACCTGCTTCTTAGGGTTGCTCTTCTAAGGCTTAGTGAGTGAGCTGCCTGCCTGGGCACCCTGTGGCCCCCGAGGAAAGTTGAGAGCAGCAGGTGCAGAGCCTAAGGAGGGGAGTGGGCTTTCTCCTGTTACCTGCCCGGTATTGAGGTCCTAGACAGGACAGGGCAGCCTTTCATCAGCCAGCACAAAGGGGTGCTCTCTCAGCCACACGGGGACCAGGCCAGGTCACCTCAGACACTGGGGCATAACATCAGCGGGAACCTTAGAGGCCTCTTAGAGAAAGATCTGGACTCATAGCTAATGGTGTGGGGGAGGGGTGGGGACAGGAGGGAAGCATTATTCTGGGGAAGAAAAGACAGAGATTGAGCCCCGGCTTCAATGAAGCAAAGAGGAGGCAAACGAAATCCGAAAGGCTAGAAAAAATAAGAGTTAAAAAGTTAGAAATCATTTATTCCGGGGGAAAAGCAGCTACGGGGAAAAGGAAGGGATGCCAAAGGCCCAGGGCAGGAAGCAGACTGCTTCCTCAGTCTGACCAAGGAATGCAACTTCTCTGTGTCTCCAGAGCAGGGCCTGCAAGGAGGGTGCTGGGTTTTAGTCGGCAGAGGTTGGGGGACAGGGTGTCTTGCAACTCCAACCTTGGACGGGTCACCTTCCTATCCCAACCTTTGCCTCAGCCGTCCACATCTTGCCAATTAAGGCAGAACACAACCGCACTCTAGCCCCTGGTGAGTCTCGAATGCAGGAGCGGACTTTCATCAGAAGGGCCAAAATGCAAACTAGTTCCATATTAAGCATCAAAGGTAGTGAGAGATCATCACTATCTGCAGGATTCTGGGCGCCTATTGTATGCAATGCTCTGGGTTCTGACCCTCTTCTGTTACAGTCACCAGAGCATCAGATACACGGAGTTTTAATCAATGAATATGCCATGTGCCTGGCAGGGCACTGGACATCTCAAGGATACAAGGGCTCATTTCATTCATCCTTTCTTCTCATACTTGGCAGCTAAATATTCTGGACTGGATGTAGCTTTAACTGATGATGCTACGGCCAGAACACACCCATCACACCTCCTATCACAAGTCCTTGCTTCCCACGTTATCCATAATCCCAGACCAGAATCCCCAAACCACTCTGTATAACTACGAATTGAATCCCATCTCCCACTTTTCCCAGCCTTCCTAGCCCTTTCCCTGTATCCCCTGGAGGGCAATCTGTCACCAGCCCAAGCCTCTCTATCCTGAAACCCATCCGTGAGCGTTCCCTTCCTGTCTTGCGTTACTGGCACCTGGATGTCTCTGAAGATACTGCCTCCTCCACAGCCCCGCCTACAGGCAAGGATGAAGGGAAAAGACAACAGTGAAGGGTGTTTTTTTCTCTTGCACCTCACACATCTCGGGGTCCAGGGAGGTGCTTCCAAGCTACTTCTTCCTCCTGGAAAAACTCCAGCATCTTTGGTAATGAAGAGGTTAGACCCCACCCCTTGCTACCTTTTTGCTATCTTCTCTACGCACTTGTATTCTCATACCTAAATGTTGCCTTCGCCGATATCTGCACCTCTAATAGTCTCATTTCAGGCATCTCAGTCTCTGATGCCTATCTTTCCAATTAACTTTTTTGTGGAACCCCCATTCCAACTATTCTTTGCTCTCATAGTGACCTAATCCATGAAATAAGTTTTCTATTGTACACCATGCTCTACATGTGAGCACCTCTTCCTCATCTAGCTTGAATTCCAAGGTTCATTACATGATCTGTCTCTTACAAACACTCATTTTCCTTGCCTCTCTCCATTCGGGAACTCGCCAAACTCCAAAACTCTGGTTAAATCCAGCTAGCCACCCACCCTTCTGTACCCAAGCAGTTGAATATTACTGAAGAAAATTGCACAACCTGGCCTATTGACTGGTCTCAGTGGAAACTTAGCACTTATTATTTTTTTTTAGTTCTTATTAAATTTTGTACTATACTACTTGTGTTTTGTGTTTTTTTGGCCACAAGTCATGAGGGATCTTAGCTGCCTGACCAGGGGTCGAGCCCACACCTCCTGCCTTGGAAGGTGAAGTCTTAACCACTGGGCCACCAGGGAAGCCCTGAAACTTAGGACTTTAAGTCTCAAAAGAGCACCCTGTCTAGCAACCAGATACATTTCCAAGGTGTGTTCGTTTTCCTCTCAAAGGACTGTTTCATACCTCTTTCTCCTCTCCTATATATATATCCTGCTGCTGCTAAGTCGCTTCAGTCATGTCCGACTCTGTGTGATCCCCTAGACGGCAGCCCACCAGGCTCCCCCATCTCTGGGATTCTCCAGGCAAGAACACTGGAGTGGGTTGCCATTTCCTTCTCCAATGCAAGAAAGTGAAAAGTGAAAGTGAAGTCGCTCAGTCGTGTCCGACTCTTAGCGACCCCATGGACTGCAGCCTACCAGGCTCGTCCATCCATGGGATTTTCCAGGCAAGAGTACTGGAGTGGGGTGCCATTGCCTTCCCTGATATATATATCCTATATATAATATATTCACTAATATAATAAATACAAAGAAATGCAAACAAATAAGAAGTACTTCATCTGCCCACCACCAAATCTGCCAACCCGCCAGCACGATATCGACTCCGTTTTCTGCCATCCCTGCAGTTAGAATAGAGGGGAAGGCTGTTTTCATCCAGGGCCAGTTACCTCCTGATTGCACTGGCCTGTCCACTCCTCCCAGGACTCTGCTCCTAGCGGTTGTCCCGTCTTTCTTCTGAACCATTCGTCACTCACTAACACAAGAATATGCCTTAATAATGCGTGCCTTAAAAGAAAACCTTCCCTTGAGCCCTATACCTTTTTTCAGGAAAGGCCCATTTATTTGTTATTTCATAACAAAATTCAAAGCAGTTTTCTGTAATCACTCTAGACTTTTAAACTTACATCCTCTCCTCAGCTCGCTCCAGCTTGGCTTCTGTCTCCACCACCTGCCGACATCTCTCTTGTCAAGGTCATATGCAGCTTCCCTCGTTTATTTTATTTTTCAGCCTCTCTCTTCCTGAGTCTGAAGTACAAACAAAGCTGTCTGACTTGCTCTATCATCAGTCTTTGACACCACTGACCAGGCTCTCCTCCTTGAAACGCTCTCTTCCTCCTTGAAACACCTCCGCACCCCCCACCCCAACCCACTGGCCACTCTCTCATCTCTCAGAAGCCTCCTTTCTGTCAACTCCCTCTCATTCGCACTCAAGGCAGACTCAGTTAGACATATGACTGAAAACATAGCCTCTCCCCTGAGCTCCAGGTGTGCATACCCAGATGCCCACTCGACCTCTCCACTTAGATGCTGTGTTGACTTCCTAGGGCTGCTGTAAGAAAGCACCACACACTGGTTGGCTTAAAAAACCGAATTCTATTTTCTCACAGCCCTGGAGTCTGGAAGTCCAAGACCAAGGTGTCGCAGGGCCCTGCTTCCTTCCTTCCTCTAAGGGGAGGATCCTTCCTTGCCATTTCTAGTAGCCCCGCTGGTAACACCATCACTCCAGTCTCTGCCTCCATCGTCACATGGCTATGTTCCCTCCAAATCTGTGTCTTTACATGGTGTTTCCCTCTGTGCTTGTTTGTCCCCCAAATTTCTCTTCTTAAAAGAACACTAGTTATTTTAGGGCTACCCCAGTGGTTTCCTCTTACCTTATATCTGCAAAGATGCTTTTTCCAAATAAGATTATGGGCATAAGGGATTAGGATTTCAGTTTATCTTTGGGGAAGAAACACAGTTCAAATCATAACAGATGTCTATCAGATATCTCAAATTTAACAGTCCACAGTGGAATTCTTGATTTCTATACCTCTTGCCCCTAACCTGTTGCTGCTCCATTTTTCCCATCTCAGTTAACAGCACCATCAACTCTGTCCAAAAGCCTAGAGAATATCTCTGATTCCTCTTTTCCTCAGCCTGCGCATCTAATCCATCAGCAAGACCCAGCGCCCAAACCCAGTTCCCTCTCCCGTCTCCTTGTTAGCACTTGAGTCCCGTGAGACTGGTCGGGGGCAGGGTTCACCCCTTTTCCTGGACCACTGCACCAGCCTTCTGCCTGCTTCCAGCCCTCCTTCCCACCCGAGTCTACTTTCTGTCTAAACACCAGAGTGATTGTTTTAATGCGTAAATCAGATCACATCCCTCCCACTGCTTAAAACCTTCCAAAGACTTCTTACTGGAATTAGAATAAAACCCAAGCTTCTTAGCTTGGCTTATGGGGGTTTATACGATCTGACCCCTCTTCTCTCCTTTCCTACAGCTCTCCCCACACTTGCCTCCTTCTGTCTCCCTCCAACATTCCGAGCTTGTTCCTGCCTCACGGTTTTGCACTTGCTGTTCCCTTTGTCTGAAACACCTCTCCCCCATCTTGTCAATGAAGAGCTTTTTCCTCATTCCAGTCAGATTTTCAGACGTTACCTCTTGAGAAAAATGCCGCACTGCAACAGACACACTCTCTCCCTTTACTCTGTTTCTTTAAATTCAGAAATTTATTTCCATCTGAGACTGTTTTATTTGCTGGTTTCTGTGTTTGCTAGCTGATTCTCCTGTTAGACTGCAGTTGTCAGAAGGGCAGGTGTCTAACCTGCTTTCGTCACTGCTGAAACCCCAGAACCCACAACAGAGCCAGTGCAGAGTACATGCTCTGCATTATTAAATAAATGTACCTCTGTATGCCAGGCACTGTACTAAGATCTAGGTATTCGGTGATGAATGAAAAACAAAATCTATTCCTTTTGCATGAACTGGACAGTGACTGTCCCCCCAAGGAGCATATTGCAGAGACAAGGAGCTCGTGACCAACGTCTTAGCAGCAGATCTGTGACGCTGGGTACACACCCTCTAGCCAAAGAAGCTTTGCCAAAGCTCCACTGCCTCCTCATCTCAGTGGAGGATGAGGCCGAGAGCAGGAACTCCAGCCTCTCCTACCTTTGCCTGCCTGCCCTCTGGAAAGAATGTGGCTTTGCAGTCAGGCAGCTGGGTGCCAGCCCTGGGTCTGTGAATGCAGGAGCCTCAGTTTGCCCCTCTGTAAAGTGGCCGCGATGGCCCCAGCCTCGTTAGCTTCCCCGGAGAATCAGACACCTGTGTCACACGCCTACTCACTGATGCTCAGTAGACATCGCCTTCCCTTCCCGACTCCTCTCCCTGCTCCCACCATGAGGTAAATGTTATCGTTCGACGGTGAGGAGACTGAAGGCAAGACAGCGTGTGCTTGTGCTGAACCAGCTCGATCGTGTCCGACTCTGCGTGATGCCACGGCAGCAGCCGCCAGGCTCCTCTGTCCATGGGGTTCTCCAGCAAGAGCACTGGAGGGGGCTGCCATGCCCACCTCCAGGGGATCTTCCCTGCCCAGGGATCGACCCCGAGTCCCTTATGTCTCCTGCATGGGCAGGTGGGTTCTTTACCACTAGTGCCACCTGGGAAGGCAAGTCCACTGGTGTTCACGCATGCCCGATACCCAAAGTCACACTCGGCTCAGTGGCCGGCCCCGAATGCAATCCTGAATCTCTGAATCCAGACCCAGAGCTTCTCGCTGTATTGCAAGGAGCAGACATAAAGACAATCAGGTATCTTTTTAATAAAGCCAAATTGATTCAGTCTAAAGGATAGTCCTTCAATCTGACATTTTGTCCTCTCTCTTTCCTTCAGTGTTAAAATGTCCTTTATCTTAAGAAATTACTGTATTTTTCTCATCACTTGGGAAGAAAGCTAGCTCCCACACCATCCAACCCCACTATTACAAAACTGCCCCAGATATGCATGCAGGCTGCCACTCACTCCCTCCGGCAGAGGCATTTGACCGGGCTGAGAGGGATTTTGGGGTTGGAGGGAGGGGGTTTAGGAGTTGAGTCGAAGCTGGTTGCTATTAACTTTGGTTTGGAAAGATTAATGGAGATTTCAAAGAAATCGGAGTCTCTCCCCGGCCACCCTCTGTGACTGCAGCGTCCTGCTTACACAGGCGCAGACCCATCCAAGAAGGAACATCCAGCCGCTGGACACGCTGCACCCTCCCGGGAGGCCTCCTTCCCTGGCTGATCCTAGAATGATCTCTGCCTTTTTCCTCTGAATATTTTCCAGCAGGCCCCATGGGGAAAATTTTGGATTTGAATGGGGAGCATAAAAATGTAGTCAGCATATTGGCCCCAGTATTTTATTATCTTTATTCCAAGCAACCCACCCCGGGAGGTGACTGACAAGTTGGGCCAAGTGCGCGGAACCAGTCTCTGTGCGTCCATAACTCCTGAGCCGCACAGACCCCTGAGGACCCCACAAGGCAGTGGAGAGCCATAAATTCAGCAAGCAGGAGGCTGGGCGCTCACTGATTGCACTGCACTCTCTGAGTGCTACGTGCGCTGGAGAGAGAGAAGCTGGTGAACGGAGTGCTGGAAACACAACCGCTTTGGAACAAAATGAAGCAACAGAGAAATGGGAGGAGGGACTGTGGTTTTTTTCATCTGGACAACAAAGGGGCTGGATTAGACTGCATCTGAGGCCCTTTCATCACAGACATTCTGGGTTCCACTTTGTAAACAAGGGCAAGCATGATCCCGCAGACATGGGAGGGGTCAGTGCAAGAAAGCAGATTAGGGGACCCAGAGAGACCAGAGGAAGCAAGGAGGGAGAGGAGACCTTTATTAACCAATTACTAGGTGGTGATAATAAAGAGCCTGCCTGCCAATGCAGGAGACATAAGAGATGTGGGTTTGATCCCTGGGTCGAGAAAGACCCCCTGGAGGAGGGCATGGCAACGCTGGCCACTCCAGTGTTCTTGCCTGGAGAATCCCATGGACAGAGGAGCCTGGAGGGGTACAGTCCATAGGGTCACAGGGAGTGAGACACAACTGAAGCAACTTCGCACACATGTATGGACATCACATTTAATCCCCCAACTAATCCTAATTATCCCCATTTTACAGGGAAGAATGCTGAGGCACAGAAGCTAAATTAATTTTCTAGGGTCACACTGCCAAGTGCTCAGGCTGGGATTCTGATGCAGAGCCTCCCGTCTTGGGCATGGGGCTGTCTTGTCTGAGTATGCGGTGTGACTTGGAGAATGCCAGAAGAAGCACGGCCTAACCCTGCTTCTCCACTCTGCAAAAGAGAAGTGGAAAGCAGAGGTCATCAAGGAGTGGACTATCCAGAATGTGTGCTTGTTGTCTGGAGGAGATGAGTGTGTGCGTGTATGTCTGTCTGTCTACAGGGGGTATGGCAAACAGAACCACAAAGAGCGTAGGTGAAAACATGCAAAGAAGCGAATGTAAACTCCTGTCCCTGGGCACAGCATTCCTATTCTGTAAAAATAGGGTGGGGGCGTTAGGACCAAAAAACATCAAGTTCCTGGTTTCATCTGACAGCAAGCTCAAACTGAGCCACCAGTGTGGCGAGGTTTCCACCATGGGGCTGCATCGACAGAAGGGCAGTGTCTTGAACCAGAGGTGGGGGCCCTGAAAGCACCCTTGCAGGGGCTGAGTCCCAGGCCCTCTGCTCTGAGAAAGGTGGGCAGGGCTCCGCAGGACGCAGAAGAGGACACCTGGGACCCAGACGGGTGCTAGGGGAGCGGTGAAACACTCACCAACTGAAAGAAGTAAGTGACCTTGTGTAAGCTCTGCAATATGTGACTGACTGTTTTCTCATCTGTGAAAGGGGTTTAATATTAATGGTAGGGGTGGCATAAAGAATAAGTGAGATAATATATGTAATACAGGAACGGTTATTAAGCCCTGGGTATGCTCCTCTCAGAAAAGGGGAACTATCAGAGACATGCTGGAGGGCCAAGGACAGGGGTCTCCCTGCCATTGGTGTGCCCAGAGACGCTAGCTTTGGGGAGCAGATGAGGGCGTCCAAAGGCCTGGGGGCTGGCTTCTCATCCTACAACATCTGCTCTATCAGACCTCAACAGCCTGTTTCTCCATGGCCTGATGAGCCCCCTTGGTGATCAAAGCTGAAATGGTCCCTCCTTCCCAGCAGGCTGGTTGGGTGGGCAGGGCACCAGCAGAGACCCAGTGGCTGCCAGGGTCTGAATGTCCCTCCTGTTTGCTTACTCAGCCCTTCCCGCCCTGCTGTCTCCCCATCCCCAGCCCACTGCCCCCTCTCACCCTCGCCTCGCCTTCCCTACTATTCTGCTGGGAGCAGGGACAGTGATGCTAGTCTGCTCTTTAGCTATTCCCCTAAGCCCTGACTGAGCTTCAGTCTCCTACACGGGCAAGAGCGAGGCACACAGGAAGCTCATAACGACAAGTGGGTGGAGACGGAATGCTTAGATGATGGAGAAGTATGTCACAGGCTGTCAGATTGGAAAGTGCCTACCAGATGACCTAGCTTGATCCTTGGTCTGGGTGGTTTCCTGACTTTACTAAGCATAGGATTGTTGGTGGTGGTGTTCAATCGCTCAGTCGTGTCCAACTCTGTGACCCCATGAACTGCAGCACGCCAGGCTTCCCTGTCCATCACCATCTCCCAGAGCTTGCTCAGACTCCTGTCCATTGAGCTGGTGATGCCATTCAACCACCTTATCCTCTGTCATCCCCTTCTCCTCCTGCCTTCAATTTTTCCCAGCATCAGGGTCTTTTCTAATGAGTCAGCTCTTCTCATCAGGTGGCCAAAGTATTGGGGCTGCAGCTTCAGCATCAGTCCTTCCAATGAATATTCAGGGTATTAGTGACTTTACTAAGCATAGGATTACTTGGGAACGTTGTTAAGATGCAGATTAATGGCCGCCAACCACCTTCCCTATTGAAATACAATCTCTTGGGTGGCTCCCTGGCAATGTCATTTGTAACCAGCTCTAGCAGGAGGTAGTTCATGCAGGTGGCCTGGGGGGACACTTTGAGAACCACTGCTCTGATTCATGACCCCTCTCTATATTCCTACTATATCCCTGGACCCATGGGAAAACCATAGCAGCTACAAAAGGCACCATCCTCAAATGGTTCACAGTCCAGTTGTGTAAAGGAGAGTCCCAGGGGCATCAGTGCTAAGATCCTGACTGCTGGTTCGTGCTCTGAGAGCTTAGAGGAGGCAGAGCTTGAGTGGGGTGAGGACGACCAGGCACAGTTTCCTTCCCCAGGGAGCTAAGACGAGTTCTCCCATGGAGGTGCTCAGCTAGCCACTTAGGAATTCCGCAAGTCTAGTCTAACGGACTTCCATCCACTCCCCGTCCTTCCTTTCAGAGGGAGCCTTCTGTGCTCGGGGACATAATTACAAATGTCTGGCCTATTTCAATGAAGGCAGACGTGTACAGTCCCTGTATGTGGCTTCTCCTATGTTGGAGATGGTTCGGGGGGCAGGGGTGGGGGCAGGCAGTCCTTTGGGGGAATGAGAGCGTGATATAACCCCACTTCACACTTCATGCAGCGTCTCAGCTCTCAAGGCCCATTCACATATATCTTCTCATCCACTCTGCCACCCTGTCGCAGCGGCCGCGCATTTCAGAGCCGTCTGTGCCACCAGGGTGTGCCCACATGGCTTTTACAATGATGTCTATGTTATGTCAGCTGAAGTAAATCAGTATTTCCATCTCAATGAACACATTTAGCCGGGCATTCACACACCAGGATACGGGTTAACTCATTACTATAGAACTACTGGTTATATGATGTGCGTCAATCCCAAAGATGCTAAAATCTGAAAAAACAGTGCACGTTAAAACCAGAGAAATGAATGACAGAGATCCCGAGAGTATACATCAGTCCACTCGGTCTTGGCAATAGATCTTTTTATTGAACATTTATCCCAAATTCAAAAACAAATGGATAGTGGGTACAGGAAAAGAGAGATGAGAGGCAGGTTTCCAGTTGTTCAGCCTAGAGGACCAGCTCATTTTTCTTATTCTCTGGAAGGGAATGAGAGATTTAAATTTTTACAGTTCCATTTTACAGGTGAGATCGTCAAGACTCAAAGACATTACATGGCTGCTTAATGCCACACAGGTAAGAGTGGTGTGAGGCTCAGTGTGGGGGTGTTTGTTGCAAAATTCAGTGCCTGACAACCCAAGTGTCCATCAGCTGATGGGCAAGCAGATGAACAAATGATATAACTGTATCGTGGAATATTATGCAACCAGAGACGATGATGTACTGGTACACACTAAAACATGGAGGAACCTAGGAAACATGCTGAGTAAAAGAATTCAGACAGAAAACGGCACACATTGTATGATTTCATCCATATGAAATGCCAGAATAGCAAATCCATAGACACAGAAAGCAGGTTAATCATTGCTTGCTGCCAGGGGCAGAGGGGAGGGGTGAGAGACCGGTGATGAGCGCTGGGTCCTTTTGGGGTGATGAACTGTCCTGTAGCTAAATACTGGTGATGGCACACAAGTTTGTGAGTGCACTAGAGGTCTGTAATGATAAATTTTATCTTATGCATATTTTTCCACTTTAAGAAAAAAGGAAAAAGAGAGAGAGGAAGGAAGGGAGAAAGAAAGGAAGAGAGATGCAACCAGGACACCCACAAATAAAGCTGCTCCTTTCTTCCCTGGAACTGCCGTAGCCACGGCCTACAGGCTATCTTGGAAAGTGCCGACGGAATGGGGGGGGTGTGACTGCCGTCAGAGAGCTACCTGGGGACAGGAAAGCCCAGAGAGGAGAGTGCACGCTGTTCCCAGGGTGCTGGGGACACCCCTGGGTGTGGACGGGGGCCAAAGAGGGAGAGAAGGGAGGTGGGAGAGCTGCAGAGAGATGGGCCAAGGGAGAAACCAAGTGGAGAAGGAGAAAGGGACTCATCCCAAGGCGGGGGCAGGAAGGAAGACTAAGGTGGGGGGCGGGGGGCTAGGAGAGGGGAGGGCGGGCAGCTGCCAGCCACAGTGCCGGACTAGCAGGGAGCTCTCCCACCCCCGCCCCCTCCCTCCTCCAGCAGGAGGATGGGCAGGGCTGGCCTGGGATCATCTGTCTTCATTACACCATCCCCACCAGCTCCGTCACTTCTTGCCAGAAAGCTCATCAATATTCCCCTGTGCCCAGGCAGACTCAGCCCCCCTGCCCTGCCCCCAGGCTGGCCCCTCCCCCCACCAGGCTGTGTGCCGACCCGCTGACGGGCACACCTCCGTCCTCCACCCTGGCGGCCCTTTTGCCGCCTCGGACGTCCAGCCGTGCCCACTGTCCAGCGGCAGGTTTTCTGGATGTGTTCCCTGCAGGTGGGGACAAAGCCTTGGGGAATCAGCCAGGCTGAGAGCGCTGTCCTGGCGTCATCAGCCCCTTCAGGAGTCATCCGGACACTTCTGTTTGAAACGCCTAAGCCCCGACCCCCCTAGTCCACACTCTATTCCCGTGTCCCCTTCATTTTTCTGTACTCTAAAGCCATGATCATTTTCTAATGAGTCATATGTTTAGAATGCATTTGACATATTTACATTACTTGCCTGTTAGAATGTATGCTTGGTGAGAGCAGAGCTTAGGTCAGATGCTCACTGCTGCACGCTCAGCGCCTAGACCAGTGCCTGGCAGTAATAAATGGAACGAGTGAATGTTTAGGGGGTGGTTGGATGCCCAGTAGTGAGCTGTTAGCACGTCTGGCAGCCTAACGGGCTCATTAAGCGTTGGGTTAGGGATTTTCAATACTTCTAGAACCCAATGGCTTTGATAGCAAGAAACCAAAGCATAAGTTGATAGGAAATTTCCCCGCTCTCACCATTCTGTGGCCTCTGTTTTACCTCTTTCCAACGCTGTTTCCCAGCCTGGCCCCTGGCTGCATTTCTAGGGGTTCCCACTGCTCTTTGCCTTTTTCGCTCCTGAGCTCTCGCAGTTCCTCCAGGACACCAGCAGTATTCCCTGCTCGGGCTTTGAGCACGTGCTGACCCCAGAGCCCAGATTCCAGTGCTGCTTCCATCAGACACCTGACTGGCCTTCAGATGGCCTGTCCTTGGCTTCGTTCAGGCGTCTGCTGAAAGCTCGCGTCCTCCAAGAAGCCGCCCTGCCCCCTGAGCTGACGCAGCTCTCCTAACCTCCCTTCGTCCCCTCCCCTGCTTTATTTCCCTGATGGGGCTACCTGACTGCGCACTACTTGTACTTGTCTGTGTCTCTCACTGGAGGGCAACCCCACGAGGGAAGGATCGTGGTGTACCCCGGGTAGCAGGTGCTGCTGATGAGGCTCACTTCCTCTTCCCTACCACCGTCGTTGACCACCAGGCTTGGCTTCAGCTGCCAGCATCTGCATTTCTTTGCCTGACAGATTTTTCTTGCTGCACTTGCTTTGCTTGCTTCTGCATCAAGCAAAAGAGAATTGGCAGGAGGTTCACACACAGGAGTGCTCAGCCAAGGCTGTTAGGGATCGGCAGGCCACCCCCCACGCTCCTCGGGTGGGACGGCTGGTTCTGATTCTATGCTGACTCCCAGACGGACTCGCAGTGGCCTTCGGCTTCAGTTACTTTCACTGCTGACTTGCTTGATAATGGTCTTCTCTTGGCCGCTTTCCCTTCTTTTTCTCCCTTCCGTGTTTCCTACTGGTGTTTCCTGGGATCACTTTCCAAATAAAATCTTATCTCAGGTTGGAATGCTCACGCATTGCTGGTGGGGATGTAAAATGGTACAGCTGCTTTAGAAAACAGTTTGGCAGTTCCTCAAAATGTTAAACAGAGTTACCATATGACCCAGCAATTCTACTTCTAGTTATGTACTCAGTGGAACTGAAAACATATGACCACACAAAAATTTGTATACAAATGTCCAGAGCAGCATAATTTGCAATCGCCAAAAAACAGGAACAATTGTCTGTCAACTGATGAATAGACAAGCAACTGCTGTACAGCCAGTGTATAAAATGGACTAATATTTAGCCATAAAAAGAATGAAAAACCTACATACGTTGCAACATGGGTGAGCCTTCGAAACGTTATGTCAGGTGAAGGAAGCCAGTTTCAGAGGGTCGCACACTGCATGATTCCATTCATCTGAATATCCAGGGTAGGTAAGTCTATAGAGAGAAAGTAGATTCACGGCTGCCATGGAGCAGGGAGGAGGAAACGGGGAATGACTGCTGCTGGGTATAGGGTTTCTTTACGGGATGGTGAAGATGTTCTAAAATTGATTGTGGTGAGGGTTGCACAGTTCTGTGCATACACTAAAAATCATCAAATCATTCCCTTTAAATGTGTATTATCTCCATAAAGCTTTTTAAAAATTATCTTTTAAAGCCCTTATCTCGAGACCAACCTCTTGGGAAACCCAACTGAGATCCCCAGAACCTAGAATTGTGCCTGGCACATGGTAGGCATTCAGCCAATGTGGAAACACATCTTGCAAGATTAAATGAATGGAAAACAAGCGCAAACAGCCTGGACGACAGTCACACAAACAACGTCAGCAGAACCACAGCTGCTGGGACTCCTCTGGAGGTCCAGGGGTTAAGGCTCCGCGCTGCTTCCTCTGCACCAGCGATCCCTGGACAGGGAGCTAAGGTTCCCCATGCACAGAGCAACAACAGCAGCAAAAAACAGCTAGGACCACAGCCACCACCCCCTCAAGCTTGCCATTCACCATCACCTTATTCCCCACTGGAAACAAACTCAGATCTCACAGGCATGTCTGGAATTGCCTAAACCAGTGAAGGGGGCAGAGTGGTGTGTGTCTGTGTGTCAACGATTTGGTAAGGGTGGGAAAGGGGTGTGTTTATGTGACTGGGGCTGTATGTATGTGTGAACATCCGTGACTGTGTAAGGCTGCATGTGTGCTTGCATAACGGTGAGTGGGGTGTGTATATGTGTATCCGTGTGTGAGTGCGTGTGTGAGGTGACGCAGGAGTCGTCATCGTAATGTGCCTGCGTCTCTGCTCAGCCGTTTCAGTCGTGGCCGACTCTTTGCGACCCTAGGGACGGCACTGCGCCGGGCTCCTCTGTCCATGAGATTCTCCAGGCAAGGACCCTGGGATGGACTGCCATTTCCTCCTCTGGGGCAACTTCCCAAGCCAGGGATCAAACCCTGTTTCCTAAGCCTCCTGCATTGCAGGCTGATTCTTCACTGCTGAGTCAACAGGTAGGAGTTGCCCACAGAACCTCGAGGGAGGTCTCTGAGCCGCGGGAGACCACTTCCTGATGCCTGAAGGACAACCAGCTCCCTCCCAGCGCCCTTCGTGTCTCCTTTCGACCCACGAAGCCCTATCAGAGTCCCTGTCCACTGGGGTCTTTGCAGCAGGTCGCCGTCATTTCTGCAGGATGTTCCAGCCGAGTGGGGCTTGGCCATCACGCCCAGCTGTTCATTCTTCACTGGTCCCATCTCTAGGGATCAAGGACTAAGAGAAGGAAAAGAGCCCAACTCTGAGCAGGTTCAGAGAGGAGAGGGTACCACCGCATGCATAATCCAACAGTCCAGGCCCTTCTCCTGGTAATAGAACTAGTTCTTCGTCGATAGAACACGGTCCCCCCTAGAATGCGCTTCTGATCACCTGGGACTCCTCAGCCCACTCAGCTGAGTGAATTCCTGAGTGACGTCAGCATCCCCTGCTCTGCCCGTCCAGGCTCTGCCGGGCTTTAAAGACTGAGGTCCACGCGGCCGTGAGCGTCTACGAGGCTGGGTGACGGCTGGGAAGCACGCGAGGGACAGGCGCAGACCAGGCCCCCGCTCCCCTGCAATGTGGGCAGGGCACGGGGCGGGCTCTGCTGACGGACGGTCCTGTCCGTGGGGGATGGCGCCCCTCTCATCTTGGTGGCCACTCGGACCACCCCCTCTTTCCTGCCCCCCGTGGCCACTCCAGGGTGCCTCATCCATCTTGCAGGGCCCTGTGGACTCCCTCTAGCTGTCCCTGGTCCAGCAGCTTAGTGACGGGAGCGTGAACCATCTAGACTGGCTCCGCTCTACCTCCCTGGGCACCTGCCCTTCCCGCCTCGGCAGATGGTCACAGAGCACACGGGAGCTGTGAGCAGGAAGAGAAAAGCATGGCACCCAGACCAGGTGGCCACTGACGCGCCTCCTGTGACTCGGACAGCTCCCCTCAGAGCCCTGCACGGGAGCCCCGCCCAGCCCTGGCTCTACCCAGCCCGTCCCAGCCCTGGCTCTACCCAGCCCGTCCCAGCGCTCCCGCTGACCGCTGAGTCGGTCATCATTCAACAGATATTTCGGCCTGTCTGCCCTGAGTCAGGCCCTGTGCCAGGCCCTGGGGATACCAAGATGAATGGGGAAGTCAGAGGGTCCCTGCCCTCAAAGACTTCGGGACAGGCAGACAAATAGCACAGGATACATCATGGTGATGGCCGAGGCAGCACTCAGAAAACAGAGAGCTCGCCGCGCGCGATCCCTGTTTTGTGCGATTACTGTTTTAAGCACTTTATATCGTCACGTAATCTCACATGTGTGGATATTACAAATGCCAAAGCTGAAGCTCAGAGAGGTTAGGTAACTTGTCCAAGGTCACCCAGCTAGTAGTAAAGGAGGTGGGGAGTGATTCAAACCCAGGCCACCCAGCTCCAGGGTGGAGCTTTTGAACAATGCTAGACTGCTTCTGGATGAGTCCAGGAGGGAGAATCTCAGGGGCCAGGGCATCCCAGCTGCCAGAGGGGTAGTGAGGGATTGCGGATGGTTTTCCTTCTCTTCCCAGACACCTTGAACTACCCTAAACTTGGGTCTAAACACAAGGGCCTGGCAGGAGTTTGAGCTTCAGGGTGTTAAGTCCTGAGAGGGGCAAGCTCTTGCCCGCACTGAAGGGCAGCAGAGCCCGTCCTCGGCGTGGGAGGGCAGCGAGGAAGCAGCATCGGGTGCCAGGGGCCTGTGCCCGTGAGGACCACAGGCCCATTACCCCCACATGTGCAGGGTTCCTGGGGACCCTAACGAGGCCTGTCCCCCGTTCATCTCATTCATGCCTATTGCACTCTATTTCTCGGTCATAACTCACACTTCATGATTTCATTGTCTGTTTCATAACTCTCCAAGTTCCCCGGAGGCATGTCTTAAGCAAAGGTCTATCCTTTGTGACCAGGGCCATGCCTGGCATGGAAGATATTGATCAAAGTTGTGGAATGGATCGATGGATGGATAGGTAAATTGTAGGCGAGTGGACGAATCTGAGCCACACGACTCCTCGGGAAGGTGGAATAGGTATCATTACCCCCTTTTACGAGGCTCAGGGCAGTGGCACGGCAGAGCTGTGGGACTGCCTCTGTAGTCTGACTCCAGACAAGGGAGCTTTGTTGCGGCACACCAGGGGCAGGTCCCAGGGTCCCAAGAATCGCCGAAGATCTGAGGAAGGCTGGGCGACAGCGGACGTCTCACCACTCGGGCCCTGTTATCCCTCCCCTTGGCCTCCTCTCTCTGCTGGTCCTCTCCAGCAGTGAGTCCGTAGCCCCAGAAGTTTCCAGGCCCGTCCCCTAGCGTGGGCCATCACTGTGTTTTGATGCCCATTACAGTATAGTAGACAGCCTAGGGGAGTGAGATAAATGTTGAGGCGGATCTCTGGGACATGGAGACACTACAAAGTCCCCCTACACAAGCATCCCCGCTACAGGGGAGACCCACACCCAGCACTCTAGGGGCGAGCGCTCCATCCGTTCGGTTGGTCGACACATACCCCTCGAGGGCATGCTGTGTGCTGAGCAGAGTTCCAGGCACCAGGGACCCAGGCCTGCCCGCAGAGCTCTCAGTCCAGCTGGGGAGACACACAAGAAATTAGGCAAACACTCCAGCAACACGAGCAACAGGCTCGGTGGGCACACTGAGGTCGGGAAGAGGACACGGCCTCTTTGAAGGACCCAGGCACTAAGAGGAGAAACAGCACAATTTGCTCCTGAGGTTTTTGCAATTCTACAAGAAGAGCCTGGCTGTTGAAGCAAATGTGTGAGGCAGAGAGGGGCAGCAAGGCGAGATGGAAGGGGAGGTGGTAACAGTCCCGGTTCTAACTGCTTAGCACAGAAAAACTCATTTAATCCTCACAAGTCTATGTGGCAGGGACTCTTTTGAAAAAACTATTTATTTATTTATCTGGCTGTGCTGGGTCTTAGTTGTGGCATGCGGGCATGTGGGATCTTAGTTCCCAAACCAGGGATTGAACCCGTCTCCCCTGCACTGCAAGGCAGATTCTTTGGACCACTAAGGAAGTCCCAAGGCAAGTACTCTCAACATTCTGATTTCATAGATAAGGGGGCAGCAGCAGAGAGGTTTAGTGACTTGCCCTTGGTGAAGGGCAATGCCAAAGAATGTTCAAACCACTGTACAATTGCAGTAATTTTACATGCTGGCAAAGTTATACTCAAAATCCTTTAAGTTAGGCTTCAGACCTCCAGATGTACAAGCTGGGTTTAGAAAAAGCAGAGGAACCAGAGATCAAATTGTAAATGTTTGTTGGATTATGGAGAAAGGAAAGGAAATTCCAGAAACACATCTACTTCTGCTTCATTGACTATGTGAAAGCCTTTGACTGTGTGGATCACAATAAACTGGAAAATTCTTAAAGAGATGAGAATATCAGACCACCTTACCTGCCTCCTGAGAAACCTGTATGCAGGTCAAGAAGCAATATTTAGAACTGGACATGGAACAATGGACTGGTGCAAAATTGGGAAAGGAGTACATCAAGGCTGTATATTATCACCCTGCTTATTTAACTTATATGCAGAGTATATCATGAGCAATGCCAGGCTGGATGAAGCACAAGCTGGAATCAAGATTGCTGGGAGAAATATCAATAACTTCAGATATGCAGATGTCACCACTCTTATGGCAGAAGGTGAAGAGGAACTAAAGAGCCTCTTGAAGGTGAAAGAGGAGAGTGAAGAAGCTGGCTTTGAAAGTCAGCATTCAAAACCTGAGACCATGGCATCGAGTTTCATTACTTCATGGCAAATAGAAGGGGAAAAAGTGGAAGCAATGACAGATTTTTATTTTCTGGGGCTCCAAAATCACTGCAGATGGTGACTGCAGCCATGAAATTAAAAGATGCTTGCTCCTTGGAAGGATAGGTATAAGAAACCTAGACAATGTATTAAAAAAGCAGAGACATCACTTTGCCGACAGAGGTCTGTATAGTCAAAGCTACGGTTTTTCCAGTAGTCTTGTACGGATGTGAGAGTTGGACTAAAAAGAAGGCTGAACACCAAAGAATTGATGCTTTTGAGCTGTGGTGCTGGAGAAGACTCTTGAGAGTCTCTGAGTGCACAGGAGTGAGTGCTCCCCGGGGGCCAGGAAGCATAGTGCTAACCCTGGCCCTGCCACACACCTGACCCGTGAGCCTGGCTCACTTGCTCAGGCCCCTCTGTGCTGTCTAGGCCAAAGGACGACCTTTCAGCCGTGCGCAGCTCTCAGGCTCCCGGAGGGCCGCCTCTGCCACCCTTAGGGGGAGAAAGCCCCCCCAGCCCTAGATGCGGTTCCGGGGAGGGGAGGGCACGCGCAGAAACTGCCAGGTGTTTTAGCAAGAAGCAGGACAATGGAGCGGCTTAGCACCGGGAGATTATTCTGCTTACTTTCGCGGCTCTGTGTTGGGACACGCCGGGGCTGGGTGTCTACGTTTTGTAAGCCGCTCGTTCCAATAGCGTTCTGGCAGCTTCAGTCACTTAGACCGCGTCGTAATCCGCTCAGGAAGAGCCTGGCCTGACACGGCGGCCAGGGGCCTGTTCCGGGCGGGTGGGAGCCAGCATGCTCCGCAGCCACCCCCCTTCTGCTTCCTCTTCCCCGGCTGCCCTGGGGTTACCTTCAGACCTCCAGACCCACCCAGCCCTCCTCAGGGGGATGGCTAATGAGTCCGTCTCAAAAGGGAGGAATTGAGCTGGATGCTAGCACCAGGGCCAGGGTGGTCGGGTTTGGAGCCATGTGGCCTTCCTTTGTCTGGAGTTTAAGAAATATGAGATATTTTCTTGTCTGAGGTTGAAGTTGGATGAGTAGAGGTTTGGCGTGAGGGCAGGGAGACGATGATTAAAGTTTCCAGAACTTTCTGGAAAGGACTGGGAGCTGGGGGCACTGCAGCAAAGCCGTGGGTGGGGAAGAGCCCTCAGGAACAGCTAAGAGATGGCTGCCCTTCCCCTCTCAAGGTGATGAGCTGTGAAGCACGAGGCCCAGGTCTGGGTTTGACTCAGGAAGCGTCTCTCCTTCCCTTGTGCACAGTCTTCGGTTGGCAGGACACCTCTGACCGGGCACTCCCAGCACGTGACCCGGTTTATTCACTTCCCCCTCCACTTTGACATCAGTTCAGTTCAGTTCAGTTCAGTCGCACAGTCGTGTCTGACTCTTCACGATCCCATGAATCGCAGCACACCAGGCCTCCCTGTCCATCACCAGCTCCCGGAGTTCACTCAGACTCACGTCCATCGAGTCCGTGATGCCATCCAGCCATCTCATCCTCTGTCGTCCCCTTCTCCTCCTGCCCCCAACCCCTCCCAGCATCAGAGTCTTTTCCAATGAGTCAACTCTTCGCAGGAGGTGGCCAAAGTACTGGAGTTTCAGCTTTAGCATCATTCCTTCCAAAGAAATCCCAGGGCTGATCTCCTTCAGAATGGACTGGTTGGATCTCCTTGCAGTCCAAGGGACTCTCAAGAGTCTTCTCCAAAACCACAGTTCAAACGCATCAATTCCTCGGCGCTCAGCCTTCTTCACAGTCCAACTCTCACATCCATACATGACTGCAGGAAAAACCATAGCCTTGACTAGACGGACCTTAGTCGGCAAACCTAATGTCTCTGCTTTTGAATATGCTATCTAGGTTGCTCATAACTTTTCTTCCAAGGAGTAAGCATCTTTTAATTTCATGGCTGCAGTCACCATCTGCAGTGATTTTGGAGCCCCCGCCCCCAAATAAAGTCAGCCACTGTTTCTACTGTTTCCCTATCTATTTCCCATGAAGTGATGGAACCAGATGCCATGATCTTCGTTTTCTGAATGTTGAGCTTTAAGCCAACTTTTTCACTCTCCTCTTTCACTTTCATCAAGAGACTTTTTAGCTCCTCTTCACTTTCTGCCATAAGGGTGGTGTCATCTGCATATCTGAGCTTATTGATATTTTTCCCGGCAATCTTGATTCCAGCTTGTGTTTCTTCCAGTCCAGCGTTTCTCATGATGTACTCTGCATATAAATTAAATAAGCAGGGTGACAATATATAGCCTTGACGGACTCCTTTTCTTATTTGGAACCAGTCTGTTGTTCCATGTCCAGTTCTAACTGTTGCTTCCTGACCTGCATACAGATTTCTCAAGAGGCAGGTTAGGTGGTCTGGTATTCCCATCTCTGTCAGAATTTTCCACACTTTATTGTGATCCACACAGTCAAAGGCTTTGGCATAGTCAATAAAGCAGAAATAGATGTTTTTCTGGAACTCTCTTGCTTTTTCCATGATTCAGCGGATGTTGGCAATTTGATCTCTGGTTCCTCTGCCTTTTCTAAAACCAGCTTGAACATCAGGGAGTTCACGTTCACGTATTGCTGAAGCCTGGCTTGGAGAATTTTGAGCATTACTTTACTAGCATGTGAGATGAGTGCAATTGTGCGGTAGTTTGAGCATTCTTTGGCATTGCCTTTCTTTGGAATTGGAATGAAAACTGACCTTTTCCAGTCCTGTGGCCACTGCTGAGTTTTCCAAATTTGCTGGCAAAAAGTGCAGCACTTTCACAGTATCATCTTTCAAGATTCAAAAGAGCTCCACTGGAATTCCATCACCTCCACTAGCTTTGTTCGTAGTGATGCTTTCTAAGACCCACTTGACTTCACATTCCAGGATGTCTGGCTCTAGATTAGTGATCACATCATCATGATTATCTGGGTCGTGAAGATCTTTTTTGTACAGTTCTTCCGTGTATTCTTGCCACCCCTTCTTAATATCTTCTGCTTCTGTTAGGTCCATACCATTTCTGTCCTTTATCGAGCCCATCTTTGCATGAAATGTTCCCTTGGTATCTCTAATTTTCTTGAAGAGATCTCTAGTCTTTCCCATTCTGTTCTTTTCCTCTATTTCTTTGCATTGATCGCTGAAGAAGGCTTTCTTATCTCTTCTTGCTATTCTTTGGAACTCTGCATTCACATGCTTATATCTTTCCTTTTCTCCTTTGCTTTTCACCTCTCTCCTTTTCACAGCTATTTGTAAGCCCTCCCCAGACAGCCATTTTGCTTTTTTTGCATTTCTTTTCCATGGGGATGGTCTTGATTCCCGTCTCCTGTACAATGTCACAAACCTCATTCCATAGTTCATCAAGCACTCTATCTATCAGATCTAGGCCCTTAAATCTATTTCTCACTTCCATTGTATAATCATAAGGGATTTGATTTAGGTCATACCTGAATGGTCTAGCGGTTTTCCCTCCTTTCTTCAATTTCAGTCTGAATTTGGTAATAAGGAGTTCATGATCTGAGCCACAGTCAGCTCCTGGTCTTGTTTTTGTTGACTGTATAGAGCTTCTCCATCTTTGGCTGCAAAGAATATAATCAATCTGATTTCGGTGTTGATCATCTGGTGATGTTCATGTGTAGAGTCTTCTCTTGTGTTATTGGAAGAGGGTGTTTGCTATGACCAGTGCATTTTCTTGGCAGAACTCTATTAGTCTTTGCCCTGCTTCATTCCGCATTCCAAGGCCAAATTTGCCTGTTACTCCAGGTGTTTCTTGACTTCCTACTTTTGCATTCCAGTCCCCTATAATGAAAAGGACATCTTTTTTGGGTGTTAGTTCTAAAAGATCTTGTAGGTCTTCATAAAACCATTCAACTCCAGTTTCTTCAGTGTTACTGGTTGGGGCATAGACTTGGATTACAGTGATATTGAATGGTTTGCCTTGGAAATGAACAGAGATCATTCTGTCGTTTTTGAGACCGCATCCAAGTACTGCATTTCGGACTCTTTTGTTGACCATGATGGCTACTCCATTTCTTCTGAGGGATTCCTGCCCGCAGTAGTAGATATAATGGTCATCTGAGTTAAACCCACCCATTCCAGTCCATTTTAGTTCGCTGATTCCTAGAATGTCGACATTCACCCCCTTGCCATCTCTTGTTTGACCACTTCCAATTTGCCTTGATTCATGGACCTGACATTCCAGGTTCCTATGCAATATTGCTCTTTACAGCATCGGATCTTGCTTCTATCACCAGTCACATCCACAACTGGGTATTGTTTTTGCTTTGGCTCCATCCCTTCATTCTTTCTGGAGTTATTTCTCCATTGATCTCCAGTAGCATATTGGGCACCTAATGACCTGGAGAGTTCCTCTTTCAGTATCCTATCATTTTGCCTTTTCATACTGTTCATGGGATTCTCAAGGCAAGAATACTGAAGTGGCTTGCCATTCCCTTCTCCAGTGGACCACATTCTGTCAGACCTCTCCACCATGACCCGCCTGTCTTGGGTTGCCCTGCAGGCATGGCTTGGTTTCATTGAGTTAGACAAGGCTGTGGTCCTAGTGTGATTAGATTGACTAGTTTTCTGTGAGTATGGTTTCAGTGTGTCTGCCCTCTGATGCCCTCTTGCAATACCTACCATCTTACTTGGGTTTCTCTTACCTTGGGCATGGGGTATCTCTTCACAGCTGCTCCAGCAAAGCACAGCCACTGCTCCTTACCTTGGACGAGGGGTATCTCCACTTTGACACCTTCTCCCTCAATTACCAAAAAGTGACTTTCTTCAGGGTTTCCTTCTTCCTCGCCGTGGTTTAGGAATATTCCATTTTCAGGAAACAGACAACCCCACCCCACAGAACAAAGGGCAGTTATTTGCTCACCAGTGGCTTAGGCAGGGTTGGTGGAGCCCCGCAGGGCTGTGCCCAGCGAGGTCTCCCTCCCTCCCTGTCTCGCCCGCCTCAGCCTGAGGCTCTCTCCCCCGGGACCAGAGCCTGCCTCCTTGTTCATGCACTGGTACAGGCAGCTTTTTTTGTCCATCAGATCCGTCAAAAGTGCTGGGGTTCTCTGATGGGCCTGACTTAGCACAAACGTCCTCCCTCCAACACGCAGTTGGGGTTGCTAGAGGAGGGCCCTATGCTCCACGCAGGGGCCTTGGGGATGGGATGGGGGGCCCAGTGCACACTCCCCCCTGGACCACCTCTTCTTCCCTATCCACAGCCTCTCTCCAGCTGCTCACCTGGCCACTGGACTCCCTCTCATAGCTTTGGAGATCACATCCACGTGGCTGATTCCCTCCTTTTCTGCATCTTGAGCTCTGATTCTCTTCTAATATCTCACTGTATGCATCCACAGAGCATTTCTACTTGATGTCTTCAAATTCATCCACAGTCACCTTAAGCTGGACCACAGAAACACCCTCTGCTGCTTTCTTCCCAAGGCACCCAGTCTGCTTATCACTTTCATACCAGCCTTTCTAGGACACCATTGCTTCCTATCACACGCTCCCCCAGAGGCCTGCTCTCTCCCCCGTCGCCACGTCCAAGTCCTCCGCCCTGAGCCTGGCATTCAAGGCTCCTTGCGAAGCAGCCTCCTCTAACTTCATGGACTCTCGCTCTGCCCTTAACGGACTCAGGCTCATCCCGAATGACCACACGTGTTCCTGCCTCTCCATTCTCCTTCCTGCAGCTTCCCAAAGGCCATCCTACTGGTGGTCTTCCTTGATGACTTTCGCCCAGCAGCTTCCCCGCTGCTGCTCATGCCGAGACACACCTGGGTGTCTGTGCCCATCCGCTCTTGTGTTTGGAACTGCATCAAGGCGCCCGGACAGAACAGTCACTGCTGCCTTCAGATACCCTGGGAGAGCCTGTTCTGGGGCAAACTCAGCTCACGTGTATGGAAGCGCTTGGAACATCCCGAGTCCTGTTGAGTGGAGCTGTGCTTTGGTGTTTCACGAGCCGACGGGGCAGGGACAGAGACACTGGAAGAAAGTGCTGAAGGTGGAGCCTCATGGAGAGTGTGGCAGTTAAGCCCAGCCCTCTGGCAGGGCGAGACCCACACCTGGCACCAGAAGATACGAGAGCTACAGTCCTGCCAGTCTGCTGATCGGCTATGGGACTTTGAGCGAGTCACCTAGCCTCTCTGAGCTTCAGTTCCCTCAGCGGAATGAGGGGGATTATTGGCTCTGCCTGCATCCAGGGTCACTGGGGGATGATGTGAGGAGATGTACAATAGGCTGGAGAAGGAGCATTTACCCATTGATCTGGCATCAGCCTGGCCTGCCTCTGAGGGACAGAGAAAGGGCAAGAAGGAAGCCTGGCCCACCCTCAGTGGAAAGCTCTGCGGCAGTCTGGCCCTCAGCAGGCTGTAGGGAGAACAGGAGCTGATCAAAGGCCAGGGTTGTAAACAGCAAGGCGGGCACCGCTCCCCAGGCCGGAAACCTGCGGACTCCATCTGACAGCCTGCAAACCTCCAGCAAGCCCTTCCTGCCCTCTAGTGGACGCAGCTGGGAGGTGCACGCGCTGATGAAGCCCCGCGGCAGGCGGAGCCGCCTACCTCAAGGTCTTCTGAAAGCCACCGTGCACTAGGCTGTACACTCTGTCATCTTAGAGAATTCTCAGCAGTCCTTCAAGGTCTTCCTTATCATCCGCATCTCACAGACGGAGATCCTAAGGCTTAGAGGTTGTGGAACTGCACCAGCCCACGGGTTCACAGTGGTGGAGCAAGGGTTCCCAGGCCAGAGGGTACCTGGAGGGGTGTAGACCCCATCGCAGGAGAATCAGGGCAGCTGCCTCTGCAGAGGCCTCCTGAGAGACCGCCCCCTCCTTCTGCCCCTTGGCCACTCCCCTCAGGCAGCCTGCTTCCCTCAGGCAGCTTCTCTCCAAGAGGGGCAGAGCCTGTGGCCCATGGCCCCTTTTCTCTAAGGCAGAGGTCCACAGGCTTTCTGTGAAGAGCCACAGTGTAAATATTTCAAGCTTCGTGGGCCCTGTGGTCCGTCCCGACCCCTCTGCATACGTAAGAGAATGAGCTCGTGGTTGTGTCCCAGTAAAACTTTATAGAGACTGAGATGTGAATGTCATATAATTTTCAGGTGTCATGAAATATTATTCTATTTTGAAGCTTTTAAACTGTTTGAAAATGTCAAAGCACCCTCAGCTTGCAGGCAGCACAAAAACAGGCAGCAGGGCCTTCCCGACCCGGTTCCTGTTCTGAGACGCAAGTCTGTAAAGCACTCAGGCTTCAGCTCTTCCGTCTGACTGCACCTTCTTTATCCCTTGCTCTATTTCTCCTTCCGTCCCTCAGGGAGGCTGGAAGCAGGGGCCCGCTCTGTCTTCTTCTCCTGCCTCTCCCAGGGACCCTCGTTCTTGCTGCTCCAGGGACCCGCAGCATCCACCCACCTTCCCACCTCTCCTCAGCTACGAAGCTTTTGGGCAGCCACCCCAGACGGCCTCACAGTCCCTTACCTGTCTATTTTGGAAGTCTGACTTCTGCAAACCCCCTCACTGACGTGGAGCACTCCAGAGGGCCCCCTGGTGTCGCTGCCGCCTGGCCTGGGTCTGAACCCTGGCGGTCACCAGCGGCACGGGGTCGCAGTCTTGTTCTTCTCCAGGCCCTCGTTTTGTCCCTGTTCTCTGCTGCTTTGGTGGCGAGGCAATGCAGTGTGACGGGAAAACTGAGTCAGGAGTGCCAGCTCTGAATTTAGGGTGTTGGGATACATCAGCATACACAGACCTGGGTCTCAAAAGAGATTAAGATTTGGGCAGAGAGTTCTCACCACCAAAAAAAAAGGTTAACTGTGTGAAGCAATGAATGTGATAACTGAAGGTGCTGTGGCAATCATTCCACAATGTGTGTGTGTGTATCAAATCAGCATGAATCCATGCTTTAAATTTACAATGTGTATATATATATATGTATATAGATACACACACACACACACATATATATATCTGAGTCACTGTATTGTATACCTGAAACATTGTAAATCAACTACACTTCAAGTTAAAAGTGGGGCAGGGGGCAGGAAATAAGCTGTTGTTGATAAGAATTTCTAGATTGTGTTTCAAGCTATTATAATGATTCAGTAAAAATAATCCAATATTTCTTTAAAAATTTATACAATGTTATATGTCAGTTACATCTCAATGATGCCAGAAAAATCTGGAATAACAAGAAAGATATTTATTTGGGAATCAACAGCATAGAGTCTCATGACCCTGGGAGATGCCTCGGCAGGGAAGAAGCCTGAAAAGCACCCACAGGGCCTGTCTTAACCCTTTGTGGCCAGGAGGTGGCAGCACAGGCCACTGAGGGGTGTTCTGAGGGGCAGGGAAGGGCGGCTGCACAGAGACACACAGCGCCCTCCAACCAGGAGGTCAGCCTCAAGTGGGCCGCTCAAATAGGTCATGTCCTCTTCCCCAGCTCAGCGCACACACCACCTGCTGCTTGTCTGGTATTCAGGTGTGGGAGGAGAGAGACGCTGAATCACAGGGTCCATGTGTACGGAAGTAGAGACACACATAGCTTTTGCCAACTAAAACCCTACTGGATGGGGATCGAGCAGGTGTCACGCAGCCAGGAGCCCTGAATTAGGGGCCCAGAGGTAGCAGTCATTCAGGGAGTGGAGGAGGAGCGCTGGCTACCCGCGTCCAGGATGCCTCGTCCAAGCCCCTGCTTTACTGTCTCCTGGCTGTGTGACCACGGGCAAGTTCCTCAGCCTCTCTGTGCTTCAGTTTCCTCAGCTTTATTGGCTTGGCTGCACTGTGGCATGTGGGATCTTTCACTGCGTGCACGGGCTTGTCTCTAGTTGTGGTGTGCAGGCTCTGGAGCACATGGGCTGGGAGCTGCAGTGTGGGGGCTTGGCTGCCCCGTGGCGTGTGGGATCTTAGTTCCCCGACCAGGGATCCAACCTGTGTCTCCTGCATTGGAAGGCATTTCCTTAACTGCTGGAGCACCAGGGAAGCCCTGTTGAACTTTAAGATAGGGACAATGCTGGTATCTGTCCCCATAGGGTTGTGTAAGTATTAGATGATGAACTGATACCTGAAAACCCCTTAGAATGGAGCTGGCATATAAGGTGTTTCATATATATTAGCAATTAATGTTACCTTTAAAATCCACACTGAAGGGGAAACTTTCCAGGTCCCTCCTTCCCATGAAGAGGCCCAAGATCTCAGCCTGAGGACTCAGAAAGGTAGCAGCTATGTCAGATCAGCCACTGGAGAAGGGTCCTGGGAGAGACGTAGCAGATCACATAACCCCAAACCCTCAGATTCCAGAGGCCATGCCAATGGTAAGGCCAGAGGGCACATACCTCCTTACCCTGATGTCCTGTGTACTTGACGAGGGCCTAGCCGCTCCCTGTACCAGTCTCCAGGAGGAACTGGTGTTTGTGTGTGGATACATGTGTATACATACAGAAGATGGGGGGCTGTCTCTTTTTCCCTCACTACCCCGATTTGTCTCTGAATCTGAAGTCAAATGATGTGATGGAAAGAACCCCAGCTGGGCCTTAGGCGACCCAGGTGCCAGTCCTTGCTGTATGACCTTGGGCGCCTTTCCCTCCCTGACCTCAGTTTCTCAAAGATGCCTTCTAAGGCTGATGTTTCACAGTCTTTAGTGGGCTTAAGACTCCTCTCCCTGGTTCCACAGCTGCACCCCAGCCTCCTCTCCCACTGTCTTCCTTACCTTCCCTCTCCCGACTCCGGTGTCCTTGTCGAAGGCCCCTGGTCCTAGTAGTGAGGTAGGCTGTGAGAGTGAATGAAGGAAGACAGACAGCTTTCCAGCCTATCAGTTTCTCTTTCCTCTTTCCCTGATGCTGCTCAGAGTTCGGGAGGTGGGCCCTGACTGCCAGTTTAGCAAACAGCTGGGCCTCTGGGAACTAGAGTCTAAAAACAGCTCAGGGGCAGACACAGCCAGAGACAGAAGCCTCCGGGAGGGCGGCCTCTAGCCCCGCCTTGGGGTCCAGGCCTGGGACCTGCGGTGTCTGGAGGCTGCCCTGCCTATGACCAGAGCTCTGCCTCTGCCCCGGCCAGCAACCCTCTCCCCAGCGCTCTGGAGACATGCAGGCTTGCCCTGGAGGAAGAGGGTCGCGGAGTTGGAGGCTCCCAACCTCACAGAGCTTTATTCCTAAAGGGGCTGCTGGCATCTGGGAAACCACGTTGACCACCAGGAGCCCGAGCTCACAAGTCTCTTCAGGATGAGAAAGGGGGGGAGCCTCTCCTGCCCCGCTGGGGGTGCTGGCCGCCGAAGTGAGACAGGGCTCTGTCTGCTCTCCCTGATTGCTTGTCAGCAATAGAGAAACACTTCCCGAGCCTGGAAAACCTGAAATGATAAAAGGACAGCTTCTTCCAGACAGCGGGAGTCAAAAGAGCTGAACCCAGACCAATAAGCAGGATTCAATAGATAACTTGGGGGGCCCAATAAGACATAAAAATGCTGAGCCCCTGGTTTGAAAAGTATTCAAAATTTCAAGAAGGCAACAATAAAGCTTTAGACCAGGCATGGAGCCTCCTATGTGTGGGTCCCTCTGAGCATAGAGCCCTGTGTGATACATGATCACAGGCCCCAGCAGGCCACCCTGCCTGGAACCATCATTCACTAAGCGCCTACCATGGGCTTGCAGCAGGCCACCCTGCCTGGAACCATCATTCACTAAGCACCTACCATGGGCTAGACTCTTTATATGCAATGTCTCATTTAATTCTCAAATAGCTCTATGAGGTAGACGTGTGTATGTCCTCTTCACAGATGAGCAAATTTAGGCTCAGGGAAGTTAAACCCTTTGCCCAAGGGCACAGAAGCTAATGAGCGGTGATCAGTCACTCAGTCGTGTCCAATTCTTTCTGACCCTTCGGACTGTAGCCCACCAGGCTCCTCTTTTAGGCAAGAATACTGGAGTGGGTTGCTATTTCCTTTTCCAGGAGATCTTCCTGACCCAGGGATCAAACATGTATCTCCTGCGTTGCAGACAGATTCTTTACCTGCTGAGCTATGAGGGAGGCCCAGTGAGTGGTATGTGAATCCAGATTTTTTCCAAGGCTAGAGCCTGTGTTCTTCTCTTGAGTGGTGCTGCCTCTGATGGGCGGTCTCTGGGGGCTGCTGGGAGCATGACCTCTGAGTGTGGGCACCCTGAGGTTGTGGCTGAGACTCCCTCCCCTGGCTTGACCTGCCCTATGCTGGGCTTTGGGGTCTGGAGGGCGTCTGCAGCCTGGTTTGAGCAATGAAGCATTGCAGAAAACACATGGGCTCTGGACTCAGACCTGGATTTGTATTCAGCCCTGCCTCTCACTGGGGACCTTCCCTGGTGGCTCAGACAGTAAAGAATCTGCCTGCAATGCAAGCAACCCAGGTTCCCTCCTTGGATTTGGAAGATCCCCTGGAGAAGGGAATGGCTACCCCCTGCAATATTCTTGCCTGGAGAGTTCTGTGGACAGAGGAGCCTGAAGGGCTACAGTTCATGGGATTGTGAAGAGCTGGACATGACTGAGAGGCTAACGCTTTCACTCACCAGGGACCAGCAAAGTCCCTTGACCACTTATAAGCCTCGGTTTCCTCATCTGTAAAGTGGGATAACAATGTCTACTTACTGTCATCACGAGCATTAATTCTGATCTGCATAGGGTGCCTGACACATAACAGGCGCCTATAAAGCAACTTCCCATCAGGAAGACACATTGGCTGATACCCCTGTCCCTACTTTTCCTTTCTTCAGAAGCCTCCCCACCACCTCGGCCCCCTCCCTGCCCTTCTTTGAAGCTCTGTCTCTAGGGCTTCTCCTCCAGGCCCGGCTAGTAAGAGATCCCTCAGCTCCTCTTTCTGGAAGAACCTGGCAATTACTTCGGGTTTCGAAAGAAAGTGAAAGTGAAAGAAAGCAAAAGTGAAGTTGCTCGGTCATGTCTGACTCTTTTACAACCCCATGGACTGTAGCCTGCCAGGCTCCTCTCTTCATGGGATTCTCCAAGCAAGAATACTGGAGTGGGTAGCCATTCCCTTCTCCAGCGGATCTTCCCAACACTGGGTCTCCTGAACTGCAGGCAGATTCTTCACCCTCTGAGTGTTTTCGGTTTCAAGGTTTATGGCTAATCATGCCAGGGAGAGTTCCAGTGCCTAATGCAGGGAAATCACCAAATTCCTGGATTCTCAGAGTCTCAGGTCTGAGTCCTTTGCGGGGAGGTGGCCCAGCCCTGTTGCTGGGGAGCCATCCGCTTTCATTCCTCCAAGAGGCTCGCCAGCCCCCCTTTCCTCTTCCCATCCCCTTCCAGAGAAAAGCAGGTTGGCCGCTTCCCGCAGGGAGGCTCCTTCCCCCGGAAGCCTCCCACCCACTGGGTCCAGGGCAAGATCCGGGGGCCTTCTTATCTTGAGGGAGAGGTTTGGGTTTCTAACAGCTTCTGGCTGAGGTCCTTTATCTACTTGACTCTCACCCTCCTAGGGACAGTCCCTGGGGACAGAGTCCCATTTCTGAACCTCCCAGCCTGAGCCAGGAGGAGATGGGAGATGGCTGCCCGGGGGCACATCCGTGGCCTGAAAGACCCTCCGGTGCCCAAGCAGATATTCATGGGAAAGACTGATGCTGAAGCTCCAATACTTGGGTTCCCTGATGCGAAGAGCTGACTCATTGGAAAAGACCCTGATGCTGGGCAAGATGGAAGGCGGGAGGAGAAGGGGACAACGAAGGATGAGATGGTTGGATGGCATCACCAACTCAATGGACATGAGTTTGAGGAAACTCTGGGAGTTGGTGGTGGACAGGGAGGCCTGGCGTGCTGCAGCCCATGGGGTCACAAAGAGTCAGACACGACTGAGCTGCTGAACAACAACAACCCAAGAAAAGACAGCAGGGCCTCCCTCCCCGGCCCTTCCCCTGCACCCAGCTGGCTGCGGCGTCAGGCTGCCCTAGGTGACGCCTGGTCCTTTGCCCTCTCTCCAGGAGTAAATACTGGGTCAGGTTCAGTCACCAGCTGTTTAACTAAGAGCGGAGTCGTGAGTTCATAAATGGATGGGATCCTGGGGAAGAAATGCAGTGTGGTATTACCACCCCCAAGTAGTCAGGGGCCAGCTCGCTGTGGCAAACAGCGGGCCTGGGGTCCCAACCGTCCCAGAGCCCCCCTTCCCCTTGCCACAGTGGGCACTGCCAGATGCCCACCTGTGAGGCCGGGCTGTCACGGGCAGAAGCTGACTCCCCAGATAGGTCTCTCTTGCCAGGTCATTTGGCGCTCGGGTCTGCTCTGGGGCAGCCTGGTGTATTCAGGTATTGCAGCTGGTCACACCTGTTCACGCAGATAGACTTTATCTTCACTGCCTGGCCTCTCAGGTCTGTTTTCACCCATTAGGACCCGACACAGCCAGATATGCTTCGACCAGACATGCTTGTTCATGCAGAGGTAGGGGCCCTGCACCTAACTGATCACCCAGGTATGTCTGAGCTGATCAGGCTTATCTGCTCCCTCATGCAGACGGAGTGTGTTCCTGGGAGGCTCTGGCAGTCTTCACCATTCTGGTCCCCCCACTTATGGGCTCCCCCCAAAGTAAAAGAGATTGTGAGTATAACCCCCCGCTTCCTCCTCACTCCTCCAGGAGTGCCCCCACGCCGGGGCCGTCCGGATTGCTTCTGGCTCCTGACCCCCGCTGACCTCTGCTGTCTGCCTGGCTCCCTCCCTCTCCTCAGGCCACACCTGGCCACGCGGGAGCCCCAGCCCCTCCCTGGCTGCAGGAAAAGGGGAAGCTGGACTGGGAGGAGCCCCCAGGAAAATGAGCCATGGCTCCAGGGAACAATGGTTCCCGGGCTGGGCTCCCAAGGTGTGGTGGCAAAGGGCTCCCAGTGGGTCTGGCGGGACAGGCTGGGCTGGGAAACTTGGTTCCTTTGGGCTGCGGTGGGAGGGGGGCCCTGGCCCAGGGCTGCTGATGAGCTGGGGCTCGGAGCGGGCGCTGGGAGGAGCACAGCCCGCCTGGCGTTGCTCCAGGCTCTGCCAGCCTCAGAGACCAGCGGTGTGAGTCACCCTCTGAGGCCGTCCGCAGCCTCCTGTCCTCTCGGTCGGGACTGGGGGCGCCGGGGTGGGTGGCAGCCTCAGCCTGGGCCAGTCAGAGCTGGGAGAAGCACCTGGGGGAGGGCAAGGCCCGGGTCCGAGCTCTCTTCTCTCAGCAGAGGCAGTTCCTGAGCTCTGTGCCCCGTTAAGACGAAATGCCTCACCAATGGATGCCAGACGGCGCCCACCTCCGTCCGTGCCCGCCCTTGGGGCTCCGGCCCAGTCTCCCCATCTCTGGCAGTCTTGCCCTTTGCCGTCTTTTCTCTGCGGTGCTCCCCTTCACCATCAGGACGGGGCTGCTGGAGCTGGAGGTTGGAACAGCACCCATCAGGGCCCAAGCTGCTTGGGCTGGGGAGGGGGCACACGAGGGCACTCCGAGGGGCACGGTGCTGCCCTCTCCAGGCCCCGGGAAGCTGCCTGCCCTGCAGTCTCCCCTCTCTTGCTTCACCCTGCCTCCGGGGCTGGGCTGCCGCGTACAATGAGCTATGGGCGCCTGCAGTGTCTTCTCCCCCCTTCAGTGGGCGGTCATGGTTGGCTGGAGACCGGGGGGGGCATCAGGGCAGGCCGGGCACCCGGCACGCCTCCCTGGGGGCCTCTCTCCACCTGTGCAAAGCGGATCTAGAAGAGAGGCCAGGGGCTTTGTGGGGGTGGGCAGAGAGCTGCTGGGACCAGCTCGGGGCCCTCCTGCCTTCCCAGGGAGTCTGCGTCCTCTACTTGGCGAAGCACAAGCTCTGTGCTGTCCGGCCCCACTGTCTTATCCCTGGAGCATTCCTGACCATTAGGGGCGCTCATCTCTGCCCTAAGAGGCTTGGAGGATGAGTTCTCCTACACACATCTTGTTATATTTCCATCTTGGGCACCTGCCTGCCAGCCCAGCCCTTACTGCAATTCTGGCTACAGGGGCCTCCGGGGGCTGTATTGCCCCAGCCCCGAGTCCTCTCCCGGCCCCAGGTACCATCCCCACCAGCCCCCGGGTGACTGAGAACCAGTGTGTGTGTGTGTGTGTGTGTGTGTGTGTGTGTGTGTGTGTGTGCGTGTGCGTGTGCGCGTGCACGTGCGCGTGCACGCGTGCTAGGTGGCTTGGGTGCTTAAATGTTCTCAGACAAACCTGGAGCAAAGACTTCACCACCTCCTGACCTTCCTGGAGTTCACCTCCAGCCCCGAGTCTCCCGGGAAGCCCGTCTGGCCCATTGCTCCCTGTACCCGGTGTCCAGGGGAGAGAAGGCAGGGTCCCTGCCCTTGTCCCATGCCCTTTCACTTCCTTCCCCGAGGACTTCCCAGACCTCCTCCCAAGGTCGCAGCAGGGCTGGAACTCTCCACTCAGACCTGCGCTCTGACCTCCCTTCCCTGAGCAGGGCTCGCAGCCAGGCTGCCCGTGCCCTGCACCTGCCCCTCAGGAGGGGCGGGTGGGCACCTCGCCGAGGCCGGGACTCTGTGTCTAATTATGGAGCAGGCGCTTGGCAACGGGGCGGCTCCCGGCAGGGCGTGTAGCGTCTCTGGCACGCTGGCTAATGAGATAGCACCGGAGCCGGCTGACAGGCAGGCTCTGTAATTTACGGGGGTCTAATTGCCGTGCAGACTATTGCTTTTTAATGTGATCAGGAGCAAAGGCCTTCTTCTTCATCTTTTTTTCCTCCCTTTAATCCGTCCAACTGGGAGAAACGGAGTTCTGGTCTCACCTCACATGTTGTTCCAGCCTGAACTCAATGACCATGAGTGGTCCATTCAACCTTTACTTCTGAACCACCGTTCAGAGCAGGGTCCTGATCCACCCGGTGCTTGGGAGACGCAGAGCGGAAGGTGAAGGTGCCCGCAGCGCTCCTCAGATGAACACCCTTTAGCACCTGTTACCGCCTGCCCTGCGGTCAGCACGCAGGTCAGTCTTGCCCACTGGACGAGACCGGCCTTTTCTAGACCAAGAATCCTTTGAGAGTCTCACGAATGCTCCTCTCACTCCCTCTTTCTCAAAAACAATAAGAGCTATCACCGATCGTCCTCTTACTCTGTTGCAAGCACTGTGGCAAGTTATTCTGTACATTCCCCATTAAACCCTCACTGTGACCCCAGGAGAAAGGTACTATATGGTTCCCATTTCACAGACCAGGAAAAGGAGACACAGAGTGGAGAATAATTTGCCATATCACACAGATCAGACTTGAATGCAGCTGATTGACTCCGCTTGAATATGTTCATTTGTAGAGTCCCCCATGCAGCCTCCATCTCTGACACACACACACACACGCACACCAAGTCAGTATTGGCATACAACAGGATGGGTTTTTACAGACTCTCTGAAGCTCTCTGCTGGCTCCAGGGTATAAAATTCTTCACGTTCAGGTCTCCTGAACCCAGACTGTGAGACAGCTGAGAGCAGGAACTCTAGCCGTCATCGTGACCGCTGGAGAGACGGCACTTAATTAGTGTTTACTGAAGGAAGGGAAGGGGCGGCGGCAGGAGGACATCGTCCCTGCCTTCGAGAAGTTCAGGATCTAATTATTTGGACAGGATACACAGATTCAAAGAAGACTTTCACAGCTCAAAAGAAGAGAGGACCCCCAAGCTGTCCAAGCAGAATCTGCTGTGCTCAGTGGACAAAATACACAGAGGAGAGAGGCCGCAGCTGCTGCTCTGGGGATCAGGGTGGTGGGAGGAAGAGTCGGGCGGCGGGGCTGGAGCCCTTCGGGAAGAAGTCACCCAGATGTCCACAGTGCTCCTGACAGCTTTGTCTGCTGTCTCTCCGGAGCGGTGGGGCCGGGGAGTCCCCCAGGTGCTTGCCTGCTCTCCCCTCTCAGCACAGCCTAACAACTCAGCAGTCGTAGCACCCCAATCTCCCTTCCCTGCCTCCATCACTCCTCGGCCAGTCACATCAGGCTTCTGCCCACCCCCGCCCACAGAACTGCCCTCATCAAGGTCGCCGATGTTGAGTGACTGACCACCTCCATCTGCCCAGGGCTTTTCATCCTAGAGCTGGATGAGCCCTGGGAGAAGTGGGACTGTTTGCTTCCTAGTTGCCAAATTCGATGGTGATTTTCAGTCCCTCACCAGCTTGACTGCCAGGCCCCTCCCGATGCCTCCTTCCTTCTTGGTACCCTCTCTGCTCAAGGCTCCTGGCTTGTTCTTCCCCTCCTTTGTCCGCTCCATTTCCTCTGCCAGTTCAGTCTCACCATTTTCGTTCTCCAGACCTGTTAAATGCTAGATCTTGGGAATACAAAGGCTAAAGTTGTGGTGTCTGGCCTTTGGAAGCTCATAGCGTAGGACAGAAGACAGATAAGAGTCCCCAGGTATCAGGAGGCCCTCGGGGAGAGAAGTGTGTAGAAGGAGCAGAACTGATTTAGGCTGTGGAGTGATTGAGCCTGTCTGGACAGCATCGAAGAGGCGGTGACTCCTGAGCTGGGCTTTGAGGAATGAGGAGGCGTTAACTAGACACCAGGAGGAAGCCTCTCTAGCTGGTGAGGACAGCATAAGCAAAGCCACAGTGAAATACAGCAGGTGTGCAAGAGAACTGCATGCAGATTGACGTGGCCAGGCGTACACCAGCGGGAGAGGTCAGGATGAACTGGCGAGGGAGTCAGAGGCCGGCTCACCCAGGGGCCTCGCAGGCCATGCCTCCACAAGCGACTCCCTGAATGAGCTTGAAAGAGGCCCGGAGTTCCCCAGATGAAAGAAATAAACTGTGCCCAGGTGACTCTGGGAAGAGAGCCCCTCAGCTTCCCCGAGCTCTGAAGGAGGCCTTGGGGGCCAGAGGCCCACTGTTGGGGAACCATCACGCAGCTGGGCAGAGGAGTCCACTGTCTGCTCTTCACTCTTAACTAAGAAGACGCTGGCAGCTGACTGAAGGGAGAAGTCTGAGGTGTGAAAGCAAAAAGCCAGTGGAGCACAAGGCTAGAAGCCTCAGCTTTCTCTTTGGCTCAAGCGGTCTCTGCAGGCAGTCTGCTGTCCGTACCAGCACCTGTCTTAGGCCCACCTCGCGGGTCTCCTGGACCTTTCCAGTCGCCTCCACCAAGACGCGCTGCAGGCCCCCCGAAGGCTGCCCGGCCGCGGCCGAAATCAGCATCTGTGCCTGGCAAACGGTACATCCCAAGTAAGTGTTCTCAAGATGATCTGAGTTCCAACTCACAATGAATTCATGAGCTGAATTTTAGGACTTGATTTTAGGTCTTTCTGGGGACCTATCAACTCTCTTTTTACCCAGAAGTCTCACATCTCTTCAGGTTTTTCTAAAAATGGAGCCTATAGTTTCCATCCCTATTAATTAGTTGAAAAGTGATTACATGCTCTGAGCACATAATATAATACAAGCAGGAGCATTTGACGCCCATCCATAGATGAGGAGACGGAGGCCCATGGCTAAAACATGGGCTTGGAAAGTCTTGGTGAACCAGCTCTTTCTCCTCCCTCGTCCTGCACGGGGACCCTACTCAGTGTCCCAACCCCAGCCTGTGTGGCCTGCATTCTCATCCCAGTGTCTGTCCGGTCTCATTGCCAAGGGCCACTTTCCCATTTTCTTGGCTCTATGTGGTGGTTTCGTTGCCGTGGCAATGCAGCAACCTGAAGGCTGTGTGTGTGTGTGTGTGTGTGTGTGTGAGTGTGTGTGTAATGTTTGGGAGGTACTGCTGGATACAGGGGTGGGGTTCTAATTGGTCTGATGGTTGCTAGGGTCAACAGGACTGCGATTGGCTGGCTCTGTGTATGTGCCCGCCCTGTCCTAGAACCCTCTAGGGATGCAGCTGTTACCCCATCTGAAGTCTGGAGTGGTCGTGCAGTGTGTGTGTGTATGTGTGTGTGTGTGTGTGTGTGTGTGTGTGTGTGTACACACGCACAAGTACAAATGTGCCTGTACATTTGGCACAAACAGTGAAGAGAGGATGCGGTGATAAAGTGGAAACTCCTAGGCCTTCTACTAGAATCATAATGGAATCAGGTAAATGACATTTTTCTCCTACTCATCCTCACTCTCCACAGATCACTGGAAAACATTTGGCCTGGGTTTTATTTAGAGGAGGAGTGAGAATTGGCTGAGTCCAGCCACATCCTGCTTTTCCAGCTGACTGGTACAGCCTAAGGAGCAAGGCCACAGGGGTCCAGTCTGTGGGCTCAGGTCTCTGCTGCCACTCTCCCTCCTCCCTGCCAAGGACGCACATGCCCTTCGGGAGAGTTTCTCTCTGTCCTTACTTGGTTTCTCAATTCTCTTGTCTTTACTTGTCTCCTAGAACCCTAAGAAGGGCCCTTTGGCCAAACACTAATGATCTACCCACGTGCAAATCTTCCTACAGTTAAGTAAGCACTTCCACATTCTTACTCTCATAGAATCCTCCCGAGAGGCAAGCATTCACTTTATTCCCATTTTGCAGAGGAAACTGAGGCCCAGAAAAGGACACGACTCCTGCACCTTAGGGGCAGAGTGAGGTCCGGGCCCGCCAAGTGCTTCGGGAGACTGTGTCTGCCCGGGTGCGGGTGGGGGTCAGAGAGGAGAGCCCGCGGCACTGGGGCAGGAAGGGGGTTTCTCTTCTGGCTGAGCTCTCCCTGTCTGGATGAGCTCTCCCTGTCTGGATGCTGCGCCTCCCAGGAGAAAGTGGGGCGGGCTTGAACTTTGGCTTTTCAGAAGCTGCCCACACGGTCTGTGAGGGACAGCTGTTTCCAGCTTCCGCACTCAGCCCTCAGGGCGCAGGGATGCCTGTCCTACCTGCAGGGCAGTGGCTTGTCGCTGGCAGCGGGGAGGAGGAACTGGATGGAGAAAGCAGTGGGCTGGGCTGCCCCTGGGCCCCCACGGCCACGCTGCTCGGCCTCCCAGCCTGTCGTGCTGGGGCCTCCAGAGCCTCCCAGGAAAGCCGCAGACCCTGTAGGTTAGCAGAGCAGAGGGGTCTGCAGAAGAGGGGCCCCGGGGGCTAGGGTGCCAGGGGAACCCCCAGCTGAGTCTTGTCTGACTCTCCACAAGGAGACAGTTATTGGGCTGCGGAGAAGGGAAGAAAGCATTGATTGGGCGCGGGTTTACATCTCTCAACGGCCTCACGAGAGAGGGACCGGTACCACCCTCATGTTGCAGACGGGCAAGCAGGAGACGTGAGTAACTGCCCAAGGTCACATGTCTATGTGGCTTTACAGCCCGACGTCTTACTTGATGGGGTGGCAGGGTGGGGAGTCCCTCCTTAGTGGAGGACCCAGGTTTCTACTAAGCTTGGCTTGTTGAGAGATGGATGGAAAGCAAATAGGCACGGGAGAATGGTGGGGACATCAGAGGCTTTGGAGGCAACTTTCCAAAGAACAGAGAAAGGGAGCAGAAGAATCAGGATGAGACGCACACACGCACACACACACGCGTGTGCACACAGACTCTTTACCCAGCTAGCAAACTCCGCCCACATGCCCATGATCCCTCTCACCTGGCTTCCCCTCCTGCCTGCCCATGTGCTCGTGCCCCTGGCTGCCGAGGCTCCATCTGCCATTCAGACTCCACAGAGACACCCATCTACAGCCCATTGCCCCCACCCAACTCCAAGGAGCAAGGCTTTGCCGTCAAAACTGAAGACTTCGAAGATGCTGAAATGCAATCCCAGGTCAGAGGGTGGGGGCGACGGGACAGTCTGAGCAGGTCGCAGACTCTCCATCATTTCAGCTGTCCCCTCTCCTCTGTGAAGGTGTCCCTGAGTCTCCTGGGCCCCGTATCACCTTGCTGTGCAGCTCTTCCTCTGCGCATCTCTCTTCCCCCGGACGCTCACCTGCATGAGAACGGGCACTGAGATTTAAATCCCAAGGATCCACTACAGACCCTGGCACATAGTAGATGCTCAATAAATGTTAGTTGAACAAAGGAAATGACATCTACTATGTACTGAGGTCCTGTTACAAGCCAAACCCTGTGCCTTGGCATACATTACGTTTAATATGTACCACAACCACACACTTTAATTTTAGTATCTTTACTTACAGATTGCAAAACTCAGCTCAGAAAGTTTAAGTCACTTGCCCAAGGGTACACAGGAGGTTCTGGGGGGTCAAGGTGTCCCTGAGAAGTCCCCAACTTGGCTTATCACACCAGGACACTCTGATCCCTTATCTTCTGGGCACAACGTTCCGTGACCCTGTCTCCTAACTGCCTCTTCTCCCCTCCTCTCTGCTGCCACTCTTAATGATGTTTCATCAGATTCGGCCTCCAAACTGGGGTTCTCATCTCCCGGTTCGACCCCACATCAGTCCTCCACTTGACTACCAGAGAGCTTATCCTAAATCACAGACCAGGTGATTTCTCTTTCCTCTGAAATGTTCTAGGTTGCCTCCCTTTTGTAGGAGAGGACCCTGGCTCATTAGCCCTGGTGCATGTAGAAGGCTCTTCAGACCCCAGCACCTGCTCCCTTTGTGAAGTCACCACCTCCAGCCCCACTCTAAGCTCTGGCCTCACAGAGCTGTGTGGCCAGATTCTCCACCCTTGCACTTTGCACTTGATATTATCCCTGCTGGAAAAACACAAAAGCCCTTCCTCCCCTCCACTGTCCTCTCATCCTGTAACCCTGGCTCAAGTAACAAAACAACCCCTCCAGGCGGCCACAGCTCTGACCTTGGCCCTCCAGCCCAGGAACTGGTCACTTACTGCCCCACGGGAGAGAGAGCTCCCTGAGGACGGGGCTGCATTTCATTCATCTTCTGTGGCCAGAGAATCGGCTGTTGTTTGCAAAGAAGAGATGATCAGTAAAGTTTTGTTGAAACCTCTTAACTACATATACACCTCTGGTTCCTTTAGCCTCATTCTCTCTAATCCTCTAAAACACAGTTCTTCAGCATATTTCCTGCCCTGCCACTGCATGGACTCCTCCCTGCATGCCTGTATTCTTATCACACAGGTGGATTATGAAGCCAGGCAGGTTGCTGCTGCTTCTGAAAGCCTGGAATCTCCAGATCCAGGAGACTTTGCTCCAGATCCATCGTCCTTTGCACCCCTTCAGCACGCAGCAGATCTATTCTTATAGAGCACATGGGCCCAGGAAATCTGCATGCCCTGGCAGAGAAGACAGAGGGAGCAAAGAGTTGGGAGGCCCTTTGCCCGGTCACTGTTCTGATGGGCCTGCTGCCTCTCTTCTCCCTCCCAAGTCCAAGCCCTGTGGCGTCGGGAGAGATCTTGCGCTACAGGCTGGATGCAGGCTGATGTCGGAGGGCAGATCTCAGGCCCATGTCTTCCAGAAAGAAATTTTTCCTATTCTCAATCACTCAGTCTCTCTCTCTAGGGAAAGGGCCCAGGCTCAAAGCCTAGGACTTAAAAGAGTGGCGATTGATCACTTTCGATCAATCGTCAGAGAACATTCAGCAGAAACACATCCCCACTGTGGACTCCTCCTCCTCAAGAGTCCTCTGCCAGGAGCCCCAGACTGCAGAGGCCACGTCCACTGGCAGGGCAGAGGCCGCAGACCTCCCCAGTTTGGTGACCATCTCCTCTCCTCACAGCCTTCAGGAGGAAGTGGCGCTGGAAGGGGGCCAGATTGGGCACTTGATCCCATCCCAGTTTTCCTCTGATCCCTGAACTCTGATGGGGCAGGGATGGTGGTGGCCATTGGCCTAGGTCCTCATCATGGTTTGCCACTAACTCTTTTGTGAGACTGTGCCAATCCAGTATCCTTTCTGGGTGTCAGTTTCCCCTTCTCTAAAGTGAAAGTTGGCCTAGCGCGAGGTATTCCGTAAGCCTTCTTGGGTAATCCTCAGTTGGCTCGCAGGGTTTTATTCCAAAAGGAGATACTGAATTAGTCCTCGGGGTAGGAAGTGGGAGCGGTGATTATCTTTACTTGCCTGTGTGCAAGTGTGTAAGTCGCTCAGTAGAGTCCAACTCTTTGCAACCCTACAGACTGTAGCCCACCACTCCTCTATGGGATTTCTCAGGCAAGAATACTGGAGCGGGTAGCCATTCCCTTCTCCAGGGATCTTCCCGACTCAGAGACTGAACCTGGGCTTCCTGCATCGCAGGCAGAGTCTTTATTGCCTGAGCCACCAGGGAAGCCCTTACTTACCTGAAGGTAAGTGGTAAGTCCCATTGGACAGAAGGACAGCCCTGCCAGGACTGCTGCTGGCAAGAACTCCAAAGGCAAAAATGGCCAACGGGACCCGTCTGTGCACATTAGCTCCTGGGGTGCCTGCCAGGTGCTGGGATCCAGCGTCAGACCCAGAAGGCTGGGAGAGCTTCACTGAGAGGCGGACACTCAGCAAATCCACCCCCCACACCCCCAACGCCTCCCCGGTGCCCTGGTCTCAGTCCTGGGTGCTCCAAGTCTGGAGACCTCATCCCTGGGTCACGGCGCTCAGGGCAGCCCCAGAGGGCTGACGGAGGCCAGGCGGAGGAACGAAACCGGAAGAGGCGCTCGGACCCTGGCTCCCAGATGTGAAAGAGGGGTGGGCACCAGGGCAGAGCGAGCCCCAGGGATTGGCAGCGGCTGTGGGCAGGGCGGGCGGGCCGGGGGCGGAGTCGGGCCGTGCGTGTGAAAAACTCCGGCGGGGGCCGGGCTCTCCCCTCCCCGCCCCGCCCTCCTCCCCACCTCCCCCGCCCCTCCTCCCCTCCTCCTCCCGCTCAGGTTGCAGCCTCTCCGGGGAGCCGCTCACCTTTCCCGACCAGCGGCCGCCGCTCCGAGCGCGGGCAGGGACCCCAGCAGGGCGCAGGGCCCGGCCCCTCGGCTGTCGCGGGCGGGAGCCGGCGCGCCGCGGCCCCCAGGACACGCGCGGTGAGTCCCGCGGGCGACTCGCGGCGGCCGGCGGGCCGGGCGGGCGGCCCGGGAGGAGGGGGCAGCGCGGCGCCGGGTAAACGGAGCAAAGGTAAACCGAGCGGCTCTTAAAGGCGCAGGTCTGCTCCTGCCAGGGGCCGGGGCTGCAGGGCGACTCCAGGGCGACGCGGGGAGGTCGGCGATCGCCGGGCGGCTGGGCCGACGTGCTGGGGGGCGGGCGATGCCCTCCCTGCGCAGGCCGGCTCCCCGCGTCCAGGGGCTTAGGACGGAGGGCTGTTTTGCCTTCTCAGGTCCGCCGCCCCTCCCGGGCGTCTCCAGCGGGACTCACTTTGGCCTCCCCCGAGCTCCTAGGAAGCAAAGTTTTTCACCCGGTCGGGAATCGGGCGCGTTCTCTGCTCCCTTCCTCTTGGGAAGGGCAAGGGTCAGGAGCCTCCGGTAATGGGAGAACCCGCCAGTGTGGGACCAGACCCCGCCTTGAAGGGCTTTCGGGGCTCCGGTGAACTTTCCAGAGAGGCAGGCTGGCGCGGGTGGGAGGCCAGGGCCCTAGGGTGAAGGTGGAAGGACAGGACACGTGCGCCCTGCAGCTTCCAGCGCTAGGGGGTGTGTGGGGATGCGGGGGTTGAGGGGGCTCTTTTCTCCCTGGCCAACCAAAGGGGCAATGCCCCTTGCCCACCCGGCCGCAACAGGCAAAGGGTTAATTCAGTCATGGGAAGGGTGGGTGGCCAGTTGGGAGATGTGGCCTGAGAATTCTTGGGGAGGGGGGTAGATAATAGGAATCAAAAATCTGAAGTCAGCTCTGGCTGGAGGCCTCTCTTCTCTGCCTGTTGGGGGCCAGGGTTTCTGGAGCTGTCTGCAGGCCTTATGGTGGGAATCCTACAGTTGAGACAGCGACCGATCTCCATCTCCGGTGCTTGGGGTCAACACCCTGCTGGGCACCAGGGGCCTTTGATCCTCTCTGAACTCCTTCCCTACAGCATGAGTGGGAGACAGCTCCCCAGAACCTCATCCCCACCCCCAGCCCAGCCCTCAGCAGTTCCCCAACTGAGTTCTGAGCCCTGTGACTCACTGACACCACCGGCCTGGCCCGCCAGTGTCGGCGCCCCGTGAGATTCATCGTGTTCGTGGGGCATTTTCCACCGGGCTTGGGCACACAGCAGGCTCCTGGACACTGGCCTGGGGGAAAAGAATCCTTAGGAGGAGAATGCTGGAATGTCTGGCTGACAGCCACATCCTCAGACATCCCCTACCTTTCCTCTGACCTGGGCGGGGGAGTGGGGGTGTCTTGGACCCCCTTGCTTAGGGTTGGGGGAAGGCAAAGATGGCCCCAGGCAATACTGGCTCCTAGGTTTGGGTCTGCATCCCAAGGTGTTCTGGAGAGAGAGTCACCTTGCCACGGGTGAGCTTCTGTCTCAGGTTACTCTGCTCCAGGCAGCTCCTGTGCAACTGATGAGCCTGTGAGCTTGATCTCCCCCTAGCCCTGCAAACTCCCCTCCCGCTCAGTTCCTGGGACTCTCCCCTCTGGCTGCCTATCCCCAGCCAGGAGCCTTCATTCTTCCCAAACCTACTGGGGTTTCCAGAGCCAGAGTAGTTTTCAGTAAGTTACATTTGATTTCTTAATGCCTTAGTGGCTACCGTTTATCAATCATCTACTGGGTGCCAAGCAGTGTGTCACACAACTTTATGAGGTAGGTATTATTTGTGCCTGAGTGCGTGCTAAGTCACTTCAGCCATGTGCAACTTTTGTGACCCTGTGGACTGTAGCCCTCCAGGCTCCTTTGTCCATGGGATTCTTCAGGCAAGAATACTGGTGTGGGAAGCCATGCCCTTCTCCAGGGGATCTTCCTGATCCAGGGACTGAACCCGCGTCTCTTACATCTCCTGCATTAGCAGGCAGGTTCTTTACCAGTAGCGCCGCCACAGCTGTTATTATCCCACTTTACGGTGAAGCAACAGGGACTCTGCGACGCCAACTTTCCCCAGATCCACATGCGTGGGGTCCCACTTCCTCTGACCTCAAGGCCCCTGGCTCTTAGCCCATGCCCCCATGCCTACTCCGGAGTGTCTGGTCCTTGGAGAAGGAAGGATGAGGGCTGGGGCCCTGAGTAAGGAAGCTCCCACTTGTCCTGGGCCGGGCAGAGTGTGGCTCCTCCATGGGTCCTGGGAGAGAGGCACCCGATCTGAGGAGCAACCAAGTTCTCGGTCTAAGACCTCATGGGATCAGGCTGCCTGCCTTGGAAGTGCCCCCCCCCACCCCCACCTTGGGCCTCGAGGAGAGGGAGCTGCCTTTCTGTCTGTATTTGTTTTCCCTACAGACCCAGACTGTCCTCTGGTGATTTGACTTTCCTGTGCCCAGGTAGACAGGCCCCATGCTTGGCTTGGCTCCTCCCAGCTCCTACCCCAGTCTGGCCTCTACTTTCTGGGATCACCCTGCTTTGGAGTTTTGTTCAGTATCTCCACCTATCCCTTCTCTGATTCGTTTTTTCCTTCCCTGAGTTTGAGATCTAAAGGAGAGGGCCAGCCCAGCAAGTGCTCACTGTGTGAGTCCTCTCTCCCAGCAAACCCCTGAGGTTCTCCCAGCCTGTGTCCTCACCAGTGAAATGGAGGTCATAACAGGGAGGGTTGTTCCCTGAATTAAATGAAGTAATGTACAGTGCCTGGTACCTGGCAAATGGTAAGTAACCAGTGGGTTTATTTGTTGTTTGGGAATGAATTCCTAGTTATCGCACTGTGCCTGGCTTTGGGTAGAGATGGAGGCAGGCTTTCCTAATCTCATTAAGCTAGGCCCTTAGCAGTATCTTTTCCATTCCTCCAGATTGAGGAGGACGTCCCTGTGTAAGAGAGTGGGGGCTAGGTGGATGAGAACTGTTCGATGAGAACTTGCCAGGAGAGGATCAGGGGTCTGTGCTGTGGGACTCTACCCTCCCCTCTATCTCAGCTTCCAAAGGAGTGAGGTGGGCCGTGGGGGCTGTAAAGCTAACAGCCTCCTGCTCTGAGGGCCCTCCGCCAGGCTTCCCTTCCCTAGGGTAAGAAGACCCTCCCCCAGTGCTCAACTGCGGGCCCAGTTCTGCTCTGTTGTCTGGGAGGGAGTGGCTGGCCTGGATCCAGGCTCACCTAATTAGCTTCGCCCCTTTGGGCGTGAGTCACATTTCTCTTCTGTCCACCCTGGACCCTTCGCCCTCCTGGCATCAGCTGCTGAGTAGGCACTTTCCCATCTCTGGGGGTGGGAGCAGACCAAGGTCTTGTCGTGGGCCCCACAGCGCGTGTGCCCTCGCACACACACAGAAGCCAGCTCTAAGGCTGGGCTCGTGGCTGCTCAGACAGCCTGGGACCCAGGGTCACGGCAGAGCCGGGGGCTGGCCTGTGGCGCGGCAGCAGACTAGGAAGAGGGGGCGCTGTGGGAGCATCTCGGCCAGACCTCCCGTCGGAAGGAGAGCCCCCCAGCTCCTGACATCTTCAGGGTCCCGTCTGCAGAGGAGGAGCGGTAAGGAGGTAGGGTGAGAAGCACCTTTGAACTCAAGAGGGTCCTCAGGCCCCCGACAGCATGAGTGGTCCTGGTAAGACAGGACACCCTGGCCTTGGAGACATTGGCCTGAACCTCTGAAGGGCAGTGGTGAGCCTGGGAACCCTGGAGAGTGGTTTCACCCTGTGCTCCCAACCCACCCTTCTGATGTTAAATAAAGTCTTTCCTGGAAATAGAGGGATCAGTATAGACAAGTTCAGTTCAGTTCAGTCACTCGGTCGTGTCCGACTCTTTGCGACCCCATGAATCGCAGCACGCCAGGCCTCCCTGTCCATCACCAACTCCCAGAGTTCACTCAGACTCACGTCCATCGAGTCAGTGATGCCATCCAGCCATCTCATCCTCTGGCGTCCCCTTCTCCTCCTGCCCCCAATCCCTCCCAGCATCAGAGTCTTTTCCAACGAGTCAACTCTTCGCATGAGGTGGCCAAAGTACTGGAGTTTCAGCTTTAGCATCATTCCTTCCAAAGAAACCGATAATTTTTAAAAATATTTATTTGTTTGGCTGCCTGGGTGTTAGTTGCAGCACACAGGATCCTCGATCTTCCTGCAGCATGTGCGATCTTTAGCTTTGGCATTCAAACTCTTAGTTGTGGCACGTGGGACCTGGTCCCCTAACCAGGGATCAAACCTGGGCTCCTTGCTTTGGGAGCTTGGAGTCTTAGCCTCTAGACCACCAGGGAAGTCCTGGGTGGCCTGCTAATGATGGCCTGCTGGTATGTTCATTCATTTTTGTGTGTGGAGGGTGTGTCTCTTGCCCGCCATGGGTGGGGGCAGTGTTTGAACTTTGGGGTCAGTTCAGATCCTGCCCCTGTTGCTCAGGAAGTGGTTCCCTTAGGTGAAGGACCTTGGTCACCCAAGTTTTAGTTTCCTTCTTTAGAAAATGGAGAGAGGAACAGTATTGCCTCATGTGGTTGTAAGAATTCCAATGAGATAATGTCAACGGTACTCCTTGCCTCTTGCCTTACCTGGTGTCGTGACCAAGGCTGGTGGCAGACGGAGACAGTGGACCGCATTTGGCAGTTTTCAGAACCCTGCCCTCTCCTTGATCCCTGGGCTCAGGCCCCTAGCTGGGGAGGAAACTCTATTCTTAAAACATTTCCACGCTCCCTTACCCCAAGCGCCCTCTCCATGTTATCATTATCGCGAGAAGCTCTGGCAAAGCTCCAGAATGATTTTTGTCCTCACCTCTCGCTTCCATAAAGGAACCTCCCCTTTTCTTTCTTTGGGGGTCCCCTCAGGAAACAGGGCTGCTTCTCCCTCTGGCCCTGGCCACCCAGCAAAGGAGATTCTTGCTGAGGGAGCAGGCCCGGGGAGGGGGGCATAGCTGCCCTTCCCCACATCCTGGCAGGACCCAGCTCCTGGAAGCAGGTAGGGAGTAAGTCCTGTGCTGGAGGGCATCACACTCGTGACATGGGCAGTGCTGGGTCCCTAGACCCCCTCTACCAGCAGGCCATGGGCTGAGGCCAGGAAGGGGGCCCTAAGCCCCTCCCTGTTCCTGGCACGGAGCTCAGCTGGCAGCACCCCTTGCCATGGCTGGGCCGGGTGCCACGCTCTGGGCTGATGCCAGACCTGCCTGGCTGCTTCCCTGGGCAAGGCGGCTCTCCAGTGAACGGCTGATGTCCCTGATAATGGTGCCCGGTGCAAGGAATGCCATCTCTGGCCAGACCCTCGCTGTCCTTTCCAACCCCAGGGAGCAGAACGGGCACTGAGCTCAGAGTCACAAGCCCTCGGTTCTAGTTTGGCTCTACCCTGTCGTCCAAGTGGCCTTGGGCAGGCCGCTCCCCTTTCTGAGTCTTCCCTTCTTCACCTGGTAGATGAGGGCACAGACCTGGGGATTCCTAGAGCCCCGTCCAGGATGGCTGGTTTGCGGTTACAGCTTTTGACAATGAGGGGACATTGGCGAGGGGAGTTGTCCTTGGAGACCCCAGGAGGGACTCTCGATCCCCCAAACTCTGAAGTGCAGGGCCTTCCCCCAGCTGAGGCCGGGGTAGCTGGCCATTGCCATAGCTCCGGTGGATGAGGAAGCCCTGGAAAGCTGCCTCCTTGTCAGACGGGAGGAGAGAAAGTATTTCCCAAGGCAGTGGGTATGGGATTCAAACATCATACAGGCACTGATGCCCAAAGGCAAGACTTGAAGAACCATGGCTCTTGGCCAAATCCAGCCTATATTAGTCTGACCTGTGAGCTAAGAATGATATTTATAGGTTTAAGTGGTTGGGAAAAATTCAAAAGATGAAAGTAATATTTTGTGACACTTGAAAATTACATAATATATGAATTTTAGTGTCCACGAGTGAAGGTTTACTGGAACACAGCCACGCATTCATTTCCATCCTGTCTGTGGGTACTTTTAGGGGGATAGAGCTGTGTGACGGCAGCAGAGACCGTATGGCCACAAAGCCTAAAATACTGGCAGTCTGGCCTTTACGGGAACGCTTGCCCACCCTGCTTAGATAATCATAGTTCTCCCAAGGTTTGCACTAAACAGTTCTGGAATCTCTATCTAAAAATACTTTCTTTTCATTTAGAAAGAAGCGTTGTTCTTTTAACATAAGCAATGAAAGTTCATTATGGAAATATTAGAAGCTGCAGATAAGCAAAAAGGAGGTATTAAAATCACCCATAATTCTGTCACCCAGTTAGATAACTACTGTTAGCATTTTAATTTAGAACCTTCTGGAATATATATATATATCGTGTGTGTATGTGTGTGTCCTGCTGGGTTATATACAGTGTTTGTCTACATGTATTTATAGGGTGTACATGTATGACACATATATGTCTAGCACACAGCTTTTACAAGTTGTACACAAATACCCTTTTCATTTAAATACACATCTCAAACTGCTTGCTGTCTCAGGGACTGTCCTAGGCCCAGGGAGGGTAATTCTAGTATCCCAGACCCTGGGGGAACATCCAGACCGAGGTACCCAGCAGGCATTTGGGCCTGTGTGTGAGGCACAGGGGCTTGGTGGGGCCTGAGCTGCGAATCTGGAAGTCATCAGCACGTGGGTGGTGGTTTCCACTGCAGGAAAGCCTGAGGTCACCAGGATGAGTGTAGAGATGGAAGAACAGAGGACCGAAGAGGGAACTCTGAGCAGCATGACATTCAGGGCCAGGTAGAGGAAGTGAGCTCCCAGACAGGGGAGGGAGGAGGAAGCCGGAGAACCAGGGCCTGGGGGAGGGGAGACGAGAGCCTGGGACGGAGCCTGGAGCCTGGTTCCAGGCAGGTGCTTGTGGAATGAGACCAGGACTGGGAGAACCCAGCCCTGCCCTCAAGCTCTGAGTGGTGGGTGCCACTGACGGGATGTCCAAAGCACAGGATGTTCGGAGTTGTCCCAGAGCGGGCCTTGGAGACAGAGAGGAGCAGGGCAGTGGTGGTGGCTGCAGCAGCTGCCTGGACCCCGCTGGGTGAGAGGGAGGCCACGCTGAGTGTGCGAAGGCCAGCGTGCTCTGAAGGGTGGAGAATGTTGGCCAGGGTCCTTCAGAACGTGGGCGTGGCGTCACTGGGCCAGACTGGTGGTGGGGAGCGCAGTATAAATAGGAATGTGGTCTGGAGATGTGGGAAACCCTCCCCTCCAGCCCCCTCACTACTCATGAGGCAGCTGTTCCCCTAGGATGCGTGCTTGAAAGCCCCTGCCGTTTGTTGCTAAAGTTGAGTGTGGCGAGAAAACCAGAGATGTTAACAAAGATCCTGCGACAGGTTGTTCAGTCTGGATGAGGGAAGACTAAAGGGAAGGTGACCTGGGTGCTCTTTATTTCTCCTCCTGTTGGTTGAATAGAGGATAGTGGGCATCAGGCTCTGTGCTTAGGCAAACAGAGTGGAAACAGATGAGCTGTTTCCACTGAGATTTAGCAAGGAAGACTTAAGAAAAGGCTCCAGACTCTGGAATTTTAAAAACACTGATGGTAGGTGAGGGACCTTCCTTGAGGGTCTTTCTTTAATGCACGCTGTTGAAAGGAGTTAGAGCTGGGGTGGGCCTGGTCTGGAAGCAGACGTAGGAGACAGAGGTCTTGCTTGCCCCATCTCCTTGCTCCCGCCTCTGGTCTGGGATAGCTGGGATGGCCAGGACAAGAGCTGACAGAAGGGTGCCTCGCCCCACCTTATCTCTTAGAAATCCACAGCCTCTCCAGAGATTCCAGGCCAGCCTTGGCTGGGTGTCCAAAAAAGGCCAAAAAAGAAAATGCCAGAAGATGATATATGTGGCTTCATTCCTTGAGCCCCAGGAAGCCAGAAAGAGTGACAGAGTATCAGCAGGGCTGATGCCGCGATCTGGGGTGAGGAGGGGTCATCTGTAGGGGTCAAGGTCAAGGTCTGAGCCCAGGTAGTCTACGTGACCCGTGAGGCCCTGGAAATCTGCCCCTGGGGGATGGGAGCCCAGGAGGAGGGCCCCGGGGCCTGCCAAGCCCCCTCCCCATAAGACCTGGGAGCCCCAACTCAGCACATGTTCAGCTGGAACCTCTCTTGAGGATTGTCTCCATCCATTGTCTATTCCTCACCGAGCTGTGGCAACTGCCCACCCCAAGGCCTGCACAGACCTCAGTGGGAGCATGGCTGCTGGGCCGGAAGCCACCGTCTCTGCTCCAGCCCCCCACCCCATGCCCCCACTGCCCTGAGGAAGGAACCTAGCTTATAGCTGAGGCTTGGAGTCCAGTGGGCAACTGGCAGCCTCGGGGCGGCCTGCTTATCTCCAAACATTTCCCGAACCAGGAGCGCTCGGTTTTTGTAGATTCGCTCACTGCTCATTCGAGGGTTTGTGCGGTGCCAGGCCCTGTGACAGGGGCTAGGGGTGTAATGATGAGTCAGACCAGTCCTTGCCCTTAACCTGCCCACAGGCAAACTAGGGAGACAGACAAGCCAGCAGTTACAATACAGCAAGCCAAGTGTGCTGCTTGGGGACATCTAGAATGCCGTGGGAGCCCAGGGGCCCACGTGGCCAGCAGAATTTCAGGCTAGAGAGAAAAGGAGGGGTGTGGCAGAAGGCATACGAGGAAGAGGTCACGTCTGCCTTGAGCCTTGAAGATGCAAACACTTGGTTGGCTTTCCCCTCGTCCCTGGTGCACCAGTCCCTGGGTTCCCGTTCCCATGGAGAGTCAGGAGAACCGAAGAGGAAAGATGTCCCAGGGAGCCCTGGGCTGGCCGATGGACCCCGGCTTGCCGTGTCCCCAGGAAGAGGGCAGGGCCAGGCCACCCACGTGGGCTCAAGTCCCACCTGCTAAGAGTTGGGGCTGGCTTGACAAGGAGAAGATAAACGTAGCAACAGGACCTGGCCTGTTTGGGAGTGGAAGAAAGGGTCTGCACACCAACAGGGTGTCCTGGGGGGTCAAGGTCTTTGTCTTCAATGGGTCTAATGTTTAAATGTAGAGGAGAGGCTCAAATGAGCCATTACAGTGCACCAGCTATGGTCTAATTCAGTGTGTCCATTCATTCCACGAACACTGGCTAAGCACCTGGTAGGTTGTTTCCATGTGAGGCTGCGGAAGCAAAGCTGCCTGAGTCCATGCTCTTGCCCCGAAGGACATGTCAGTCTGGAGCCATCTCGTTTTACCTCCTGGGAGGAGGGGCGGCCACGTGCAGCCTCCCAGGGGAAGCAGCAGCTGAGTCTGGGAGCAGTTTTACTGAGGGAAAAGTGAGGAAGGCCTTCCCAGGGGTGGCCAGGAGGGTGCTTTCCTCTGAGAATGTCAGCTGTGTTCCTGAAAGTGGGACCCTCCAGGGAGGGCTGAGAGCAGAGACCAGGAGGAGACAGGGGTCAAAACACAAGAGGCCTAGTCTTCTGGCCGCTGGAGTTTGGACTTTTTCCTGAGGGTGGTGTTAATACTGAAGGATTTAAAACGGGGAAGTGACGTCATCAGAAGGCAGATGAGAAAGTCAGGTCTCGTGGCCGGTGGCAACTGGATAGGAGGTTGGACATTCTCCCCATTTTGCAGATAAGGAAGCTGAGGTCTTCCCAGGTCACAGTGCTAGTAGGTGGGAGAGCTGGGGCTCCTCCCATGACTCCAAACTGCAGAGCCTTCTGGCGAGCAGGCCCGGGCGGCACGTGGCCCTCATGGTGGGACTTTTGCATCAGGTAGGACGTCATCCCTCACCATGCTGTGGCGCCTGCCCTCCCAAGGCCCGCACAGGCCTCCCTGGGGAAGTGACTGCTGGCCGGAAGCTGTCCCCTCTGCCCCAGCCCACCCTGCTCCCACTGCCATGGGGAAGAATTGGGGTGCACTTGTCTAGGACAGGGGTGACCCTGGGCCCCAGACAGCCGCCTCCTGACCAGCTTCCTGCAGATTAGTCCAGCTTGCTCCTGGAAGGCCTTCCCCACCTGCCCCCACGCATTCTGGCAGGAGCTGTGGGAATCTTCTCTGAGCCCTGTCCCTGCATCCAGAGCATCTGTTCACTGGTAGGGTGACCACAGGCCTCTCTGTCCCCTGGATCCCCGCCCCTCAGAAAGGCCCAGGCTGACGGCCTCTCCCCAGTGCTGGAGCTCACAGAGCAAAGTGAGTGATGAGGCGTGATGAGGGCTCCAGGGCCTCTGCTTCCCCACTTCCTCCCAACTCCAGGCGGTCATGGGGTGACTGGCTTCCCCTGAGGTTTGTTACAAACTAGGGAAACTAAAGCCTCAAGCCTTGCAGGGCAGGGTCAGTGAGAGGGTGCAGGAAGAGATGCTATCTGCCAGCTCCCTGCAGGCACGGTTCTGCTAGGGGAAGGGATGTCTCTGAAGTCCCAGCGCGTGACGTGTGCAGACTTGGTCAGCCGTGGCCTCTGGTTATTTTCAAAACCTGCCCATGGGCCCAGAGTGGCCGAGACAGGGCCAGGAAGTGAGCAGCAGAGAGTGTCATGAGGGTCATAGCTGGTGGTCAGCCTTTGGGAACGAGGGACAGACCCTCGGGGCTTCGGAAAGCGGGCAGTTGGAAATTACTTCCTTCATCCCCTAGCCCTGGGCTCACAGAGACTGAGGCCTAAAAGAAAAGAAAACAAAGTAAAAGGGTGGACTTGAAAAAGCACTCACACACCTGGAACTCTGTAGGTGCTCCAAATGCTGGTGAAACGGCCAGGCTGCTGTCAGAGCTAGCCCGGGGGTCGAAGCGCGCCTGGGAGGGGGCGTGAGCAGAGTCCTGCCCGTGGCCTCCCCGTGGATGACGCACTTTCACGAGGGTGCCCGCCTGGGGAGGCTTCTGGAGACCTGGAACCCGAACCGCACACCACGGTGAGGAGTGGGGAGAACTGAGCCCCAGAGGAAGGCGGTGCGGCCTCTGAAGGGCCCTGGGTTGCAGGCTGCGAATCAGGGCTTTTTAAAAATAAACTGTGTCTCTTTGTTATTTTGGCTGTGCTGGGTCTTTGCGGCTGGGCACCAGCCTTCCCTAGCTGCGGTGCACGGGCTTTTCTTGTTGCAGAGCGCAGGCTCAGCTGGCCCGCAGCGCGTGGAATCTTTGCAGGCCAGGGGTCGAACCCGCATCCCTTCCACTGACAGGCGGATTCTTAACCACTGGACCACAGGGAAGTCCCAATGAGGGCTTTATTCAGGAAAAAGGCAAAGAGTCTTCTCATAAGGTTTCCTGAGGGGTCTCAGAGCTGGCTTCCCTGAGATTTAGGAGGAAAAGCTGACCTCAGCCTCTGCAACAGCCTGCAGCCAAACTCCTGTGAGAGGGAGGCCATGGGATGTTATGCCAGCCTCCTTCTCTGTCTCCAGGATCTGCCCGCCTGGGTCTTCCAGGCCTCCCAGCCAGAGGGCGGGGGTTAGTTCTGGGTCCTGGTGGAGGTTGTCCTGGGGGCTGGGAGCCTCTGCGCCTCCTGGACAGGAGGTGATGGGCCTGCAGGCCGGCGGCCTCCCCGGGGATGGGTGCTGTCCGCCTGAGGGCTGAGGGCTCTGCCTGGGGTGTCAGCCACGGGGACCCCTCCTGCCTGCCCTGCCCTCTGTCTGGAGGCTCCGGCTGCCCATTGCTGACCACATCCCCTGCTTCCTGTTCCTCTCCCATCCCAAGGTCTCAAAGCGCCTTATGGACAGGAGGGATGTCTGCGAGGGGTGTGTGTTATAGGATGAGCTTTATATGGGACTCTTGTCTGATATTTTTACATCTGTGCCGGAAGCCGAGGGAAAAAAAGAGAGAAGAGAGCTAACATTTTCTGAGTGCCTTCCGTGTGTCAACTCAGCACCTCGACTCAGACATCAGCGAATGTAAAGCTTGTGCCCGAAACCCACCAGGCCTCCGCCCCCAGCACCCCTCACCCCCACGGTGGCCACCCGTCCTTCCCTGGCTCAGGCAACCCCTTCGGAGCCCCGCATGACTCTCTTCTCCTTTTCTCCCTTTTCCCATTCACGGTCTGTCAGCAAATCCCTCCGGCTGCCCCTTTGTGATACAGCGGGACCCAGTGCTTCTGCCTGCTTCCGCTGCGCCACTCTGATCCCAGTCATCACCCGCGTTACTGCCGCCTCCTGGCCAGGGTCCCTGCAGCCCCTGCAGCCCCTGCGCTGAGGTCAGAGGGAGCCTGTTAGAACCTAAACCCGATCAGATCACTATCCCCTCAGGCCCTCCCAGACCCCTCGGGGACCCAGCACAATCTTCTGCTCTCTGCTCTCCAGACCACCCCAAACTCACTTCTGCCTCCGGACCTTTTCACCTGCCATTTCCCTGTCACCCTGCTTCCCCCGGATTCTGTATGACTAGCTCCCTCCCTGGTACCTTCTCAGAATTTTCCTCAGAAGATGCCACCTTCTCAAGGAAGACTTCCTGATCACCCTGTTTGAAATTACAACACCCCGCCTCTCACGCCCCATCTCTTTCCTGTTTTTTCTCCCTTGCACTTGTCACCATCTAACATGTTGTGTATTTTATTTAATTATATTTAATTATATCGTCTGCTACCTCTCCCCACTCCCATTAGAGCATCAGCACCATGAGGACAGGATTAGTGCCCGTTTTGTTCACAAGTAGATTCTCAGGGTCAGCAACAGTGCCTGGCATGCAGTAGGTGTTCAATAAATAATCGTGGAATGAAAGACCAGAGCCGAACTACGAGCGATGGCGTCCCTATGAGCAACGGCCGCACCCTGTCCTCGGCCTGTAGCATTAGCGCAGAACTGCCATCTGGGGTTGTCTGGCTTTGAATCTGGGGTGAGGGTGGAGGAGACCTGGGAGGCAGAGAGCAGCACTTACAACCTGGGCCTCTGGAGGGGCAGGGGGCAGTTCCAGCTAGGAGAAGAAAGGAGCGACGCGGTCATGGAGTCTGTGTGCTTGGCAACAGCCGGGAAGTGGCTGCATGATTTTGAGCAAGTCAGCTCCCCTCTGGGAGCCAGCGAGGATTGGAAGGGTGGCTCTGTGAGTGCCCGCTCTGGCCAGCGCTGCGGGAGCCCTGCCCTTTCTCACGGCAGCCTCTGGAGGAGCGTCAGTGTCCTCCTGTCCCGGCTCCCCTTTCCTCCCGTGTGACGCACTTCTCTGGCTGGTGTGGGCCCAGGAGGAAGTGATGGCAGGTAGGCGAGAACTTCATGGACTCACCTGGGCAGCAGGAAGGGCTGGGTTCTGCCTTCCAACCCTGCAGCTCCCAAGGGGGACTGCTCCTTCAGCACCGCCCACACCCAGCCAGGCCAGCATCTCTGAACGCGCGTCTCCCTCTTCCCCTGGCACCGGTTGCCCGGGGACAGCCCCAGATGGCTCCCTGGCCCGGGGGACAAAGGCTACACTGTGCCCAGCCCTGGGCTGGCTTCAGGCTGGGTGACACTGAGCCCTTCTGTCCCCCGACGTGGGTGAGGGGCCGACTGCACGAAGGTAACAGGCCTTTTTCCTGTCTCCCTTCCCCCTTGACCCTCAAATCTGAGGAGCTGACACTCCCAAGAAAGAAGTGACAGAGGCATCTTGTGTCCTGAGCTAAGGAACAACAGATCATTCTCTGCCCAGTCTGCCCTGTCGCACTCAGACCCTGCTGGGTTCAATGCCCCACTTGTCCCCATCGGAGAGCAGTGTCCGCTCTCTGCGTGGCTACCGCTGCCTGCGCCCCGGCCGCCATCAGGAGGCCCATCCTGACGCCTCGCCCCCATCGCCGCTGCTACAGCAGCAGCCACTTCCTCTCTCTCTTCTCAGGCCGGCTGAGAGCAGCTGGTCCCCCGTGTCGTCTGTCTGCATCGCTTGGCTCCGCGTTCCTGCTCAAGTCTCCAGTTTCACTCTTTCCATGCTTCCTGGTCCCACTGGTGGCTCCTTGCTCCTAACTTAGCCACAGAGGAGGGTGGGTGGAATTCAAGCTGGTTCTCCTTTGTCTTGTAGAAATTGGGGACCTCCCTCCCGCAAGGCTTTTGATGAGTTTCCCTCCCCCTCCCCTCCAGACAAGAGCAAGGCCATCAGATTTATGGCAGCTCCTGGTGGATTCCTGAGTCACCAACTCAACCCGCCATCCCATAAATCCCAGACTGTAGGACAGCTTTATGGGGAGCCCTGTTTCTAGAAGAGGGCGTGACTCCCCCCCCCCGCCACCTTGGCGGAACACAGACCTCAGGAAGCCAAGTGCCCAGTTCCCCCAACCCCCTAGGATGACCATGACTGAGCTTGGGGCGTCAGTTTGAGCAGGGCAGTCATTTCCTCCCCTCCCGGTGGGGCCTTGTGCTCCACTCAGCGTTTACCCCACCTTCCTGTGCCTCCCCCAAACCCTGGGTTCCCCATCGCAGCACATTAGGGCCATCTGGAAACCTGGGCAGATTCCATCCCTTACCTGGACCTCAGCTACTTCCCAACCATGTCTCTAATGTTCAGATCACTGGGGATGGTTTTTAACAACACATTTTCCCAGACACCGTCCTCAGAGCCTCAGTTCTAGAGTCTAAGAGTGAGACCGAGGAATTGGAACTTTTTCTGACGCTCCTTGCTGATGCTGATGTTTGCCCAACTTGTGAGCAGGTGGTTCCCCCATCGTGTGGGACGTGTGAGCAAACATGCAGGGCGTGTCGAGGTCCTCCTGTCACTGGAACTTACACGCTGCCTCCATCAGTTCCTGCCCCCATTTCCCTGCGAGCTCCACACAAGAGTGAGGTGGCTGGCAGCCTCTGGGAGCTTTCTGTCCATGAGAATCCTGAAGACTGCAGGCTCGGGATATCACACAGAGACCAGAGGAGCAGCTGAGGTTGACTGATGGGGATGAGCTTGGAGATGGAGAAGCAGGGAAGCTCCAGGCTGGTGAGGTTTGCAGGGAAGTTGCAAGAGGAGTTCTCAGCTACCTTCTCACCCCAGGAGCCCTCGCAGCCCCAAGTCCTTGAGAAGAGGGACCAGGCTTCACTCATCAGTAGCTCCAGCGCCTGGCTCTTCATTTGTTGGGCTGAACTGAGTGAGCCTTCAGGGCCCACTGGCAGAGATAGGCTCAGCGGGCAGTGTGGACCTGAGGCCTATTCTCTGAGAGGTGCCAGCCTGAGGAAGCAGGGGGTCTGGGCTAGGAGAGCTGGAAGGTCTCTACTTAGCTGCCTTTGGAGGCAGCCAGGAGCCTGCAGGCCCAGGGGAAGGACCCTTTCCAGGCTGGCTGAGGACAGAAGGATGTGATCATTAACCAAAGTAAACATGTTACTGGCCCATCATCCCTTAAACCAGGATTCAGGAGGGGCCTGGTTGCCTTGGCAACTGGTTACTGGCCAGTGACAGTGCTGAGAGCATCCTCGGGGGAGGGGCCGTGCTTGGTGCATGGGTGAAACCCGGAGAGAGTGCAGGGTGGTCCCTTCCATCACAGGGCTGGCCCTGATGGCTTCTTGGCAGGCGTGGGGGGCGGGGGTTGCCTGGTGAGGCCTCTTGATCCCAGCCCCACTGTAGCGGAGGGAGACGTGGGCAGAGCAGAATGAGGGGGTGGACACACTGGAAGCTTATGAAACCGCGGAGAGGAGGGGAGTTGGGGAGCCGCACTCTGAGTTTCCAGGGCAGAACAGAGAAGGAAGAGTAGGCGTGAAGAAGCAGTGGCACCAGTGCCGCTGAGAGGCCGGCAGGGTGCCCCTTCTCAGGGGCCACGATGGCTGCGCAGCCTCGGGAGGGAACCCCTCCTCGCTGGGGAGGGGGCCCAGGGGCAAAGCAGACAGCCCGCCCTGCTGCTTCATTTTCTGCGCTGCAGTGGAGGCCCTGCCTGCTGGCTTCTGTGTGGGAAGGACCAGTGCTCAGCATCCTGTCCCCAGGGGGCCCTGTCTGTTTCTGGCAAACTTCTGCCTTTGCCCTGAGACATTCAGCTGCTCCGGACCTCCCATATTTCAGCAGGAGAGATGGGAGCAGGGCCAGCTCCTCCCCTCATCCTCCCCATCATCCCTTTCCCCCCTTTTCCTGTCTCCTGCAGACTCACAGCAAACCAGAGAGGGGCTTCTAGGTGTCAGTATTAGGATGAAATGGTTTGGGCCAGACTGCATTGCAAGGGTGTAGGCTAAGGTACGTTCAGCTTATGGACATCCATCAGTTAGGCTTACTGTCTGTTGACATATTCGGCCTCTCCACGTAAGTCGGTAAAGAGCTGCTGGCCCAGGGGCCACCTGGTTCTGGTGTCTTCCTTGCCAGCCCCCCAGCCTCCTTCCAGAACTCTCTAGGCCTCCGGCAGCTAAAGGCTACCATCTGGCCTTGGGGGAGGGGGGGAGCTTCAGGATCCTATTGGTACATCAAGCCACTATTATGAGCAATACTTTTCTCTGCTTCTTGATACACATTGTGAATATCTCCCCAGGGGCAGGGAATCCAGAGGGGATAAGATTCCCAGGAAGGAAGACGGTTAGGAACATGTTGCCCTGGCCCCCAAGTGCAGGGTGATTGACAGAGCTTGATGGGAAGACCCAGGATTCACATTTGCTGTCGACCAGACCTGCTGCATGTTCTCATCTGTTCTCACCCGTTCTCATCCGTTCTCACCCATTCTCATCCGTTCTCACCCGTCCTCTCCTGTTCTTGCCTGTTCTCATCTTTTTTTCA